>NW_022196900.1:97211367-97253283 GCF_008632895.1 Mastomys coucha
GAGAGAGAGAGAGAGAGAGAGAGAGGCAGGCAGACAGAGGCACAAAGGCCAGCCAGGACTCAGACAGAGGGACACTACTCAAGGGGCACAGAAGGACACGACCACGAGAGGGACCCGCGCACACAGGGCTGGGGACCGTAGAGACCCGGACACACAAAGCGGCCGCCGGTGCCCGGAGTCCGGGCCTGGGCGCCGCGCACTCACCGTCCCCGCTGCTCACAAAGGCTCCGCGCCACCGCGCCTCCCGCTCCCGCCGCGGGCGCCGGTGGCCGGGCCGAGCCCCGCGCCCCACTGCAGCCCCGGCCTGCGGCCTGCAGCCGCCGCACGGCCCGCCCCGCCCGCCCGGTCCCGGGGCGCGCGGCTGAGGTCACCGCTTAACCCCTGGTGGCCTGGCTTGCACGCAGCTCCCCCTCCCAGCTCCCCCAACAGTGATCCTGGAGGGGGCGGGGCTCGGCTTCCCCCCCCCCAATTCTCCTCCCTCTCAGGGAAACTGAGACCCCAGGTGCAGAGACCCCAGGCGACACAAGGGACACACACACCTCCGCCTTCCCAATCTGGCACCGGGAGCCCCTCCACACCACTGCGCCTCTCCTCTGCAGCCCTGGGTAAGATTCTGAAAACACCAGGCTCCTTTAAATTCCCCCAGCATGATCTGGAGTCCCCTGCAAGGGGCCAAAGGTGCCAGGGCCTGTCTGTCCTTAAGGAAATTGAGACCCATGATGTGTCTCCACGCATACACTAGGCCCCTTGTGGCTGTCCTACATCCACAGGGATTGGGTGCAGCCTTTCAGCATGGACTCAGGTAGAGGGGCTGGGGTTACTCAAAGAAAGGTTTCACTATCCTTGCTACCCAACCTTTGATACAGCTCCATTTCCCAATGACAAAACTGAGGCTCAAAAATGAGAGTCGTTTGCCCAAGCCGTCCAACCCCCAACGAGGAGGAGACGAAGCTTGGCTCCTAGCTTTCCATCCCTTGCTTGCCTCAAGGCTGCTAAGCGCTGGCTACTCCCTCCCAAGGTCCCAGAGAGAGCCTCCGGATATGATGCAACTAATTATAGTTATCGGGTCACTAATTAAGATTATCCATTGTTATTAAACACTGCCAGTTACCTCTCTTCGTGAGAGGCAATTCACACTCTGGCTTATCAGCAATTACTCCTGGTTTGGCCGTAATGTCGAAAGGGTTCAAGTGCAAGGCGTAGGTTGAAATCACCATCTGCGTTTGTGACCACAAAGCCGGCACAAAGGTATTTTGGTGGTGGTAGTGGTGTGTGTGTGTGTGTGTGTGTGTGTGTGTGTGTGTGTGTTTGTGTTAGATCCTTATCTTGGAAAAAAAAAAGATTTATTCTGGTTTTTTTGTTTGTTTTTCAAGACAGGGTTTCTCTGTGTAGCCCTGGCTGTCTTGGAACTCACTCTATAGACCAGGCTGGCCTCAAATTCAGAAATCAGCCTGCCTCTGCCTCTCTGGTTTAAATGATGTATATATGTGTATGGGTCTGGGGCGTGCCCACAGAGGCCACAGGTATCAGATCCCTGAAGCTGGAGTTACCAGCAGCTGTGAAGGTTGTTGCAACTTGGGTTCTTGGAAATAAAACTCAGGTTCTGCACACCCAGTCTCTCAACCCCCTTTATTTTATTTATTGGGGGGGGGGGGAGACTTTCACTCCAGCTGGAGATTGCCAGTTTGATTAGATTGGCTGACCAACGAGTGCTAGCAATCCTCCTGCCTCACAATGCCAGGCTTCCAGGGTCCTATCTGACCAGCTTTCTTTTCTTTTGTTAAGATTTATTTACTTATTTTATGAAGAGGGCATCTGGGCCAGGCGGTGGTGGTGCATGCTTTTAATCCCAGCACTTGGGAGGTAGAGACAGGCAGGTTTCTGAGTTCAAGGCCAGCTTGGTCTACAGAGTGAGTTCCAGGAAAGCCAGGGCTACACAGAGAAACGCTGTCTGGAAAAACAAAAGAAGGAGGAGGAGAAGGAGGAAGAAGAGAAGGAGGAAGAGGAGGAGGAAGAGGAAGAGGAGGAGGAGGAGGAGGAGGAGGAAGGAGAGGAGGAGGAAGAGGAGGAGGAGGAGGAAAAGGAGGAGGAAGAAGAGGAGAAGAAGAAGAAGAAATCCAGATTGCATTACAGATGGTTGTGAGCCACCATGTGGGTGCTGGGAACTGAACTCAGGACCTCTGGAAGAGCAGTCAGTGCTCCTAACCACTGAGCCATCTCTCCAGCTCTGTCCAGTGTTTTCTGGTTCTCTTTGTTTTCAAAGCACTTTACTCACTATGTTACACTTTCAGGCCCTTGTTTGTTTGTTTGTTTGTTTTCTAAGTATCCTCTGTTGGGGCTGGGGAGATAAGTCAATGGTTAAGAGAACTGGTTGCTCTTGTAGACGCCCTGGGTTCAATTCCCAGCACCCACATGGTGGCTCTCAGTCATTCATAGCTCCAGCTCCATGGGACTTGTGGTGACCCTACATACATGCAGGCAAAACACTCATACAGGCAAAATGAAATAAACAAATCTAAAGAAGGTTAAACACTCTCCACTAAGGAGAGTCTAGAGGGTTAGCAAAGAAGATGGGAACCAGAGAGGCCCAGACCCTTGGCTCTCACAGACCAGGAACACAGACTCCCACTGTACAGAGGCAAAGCATCGGGCTGAACTCTCTGAATTCATCAGTCAGTTGGTGACTTATGTTTGCTGAACACTTGCTATGCACACGGCAGGTGCCATAGTAGGTAGATGGGAGACAAACAGGCCCAGGCTCTGCTCTGAGGAGAGCTTGCATGCCGGGGCCTAATGTACCATGAAAACCAGGGAGCAGAACAGGAAGAACTTCAGTTATTCAGAGTGAACCCTGAGTTAGCTCATAGCACTAAGGGGTAGACCAGAGGGGTGACTGGAGCTGTCGTAAACAGCCAAGCCTCTGTTCTCAGCCTTTCGGGATCTGTTCCAGGCTCCCCAAGGCTCTTGAGTCTGCCATCCCCTCCCAGAGTACACCAAGACCAGGAGTCCCCAGGAAGCCAGCCTTACGCTCCAAACACCACAGCTGTGAACCGGACACTGATTTGAACTTGTTCTACCTGGAAGGCACTGTGGTCCAGGCTCAAAGGCAGAGGCCACATTCCAGGTCCCCTCCTGTGCTCCCCCCTGGAGCTCTGCACAAGGAAGAAGCACACTCAACCCTTGGGGATTTCATGGATTGCAAGTGGGCACCCCCAAACCCTCAGCCATTGAACCCTTGAGGTTCTATGCTGCAAACCACCAGCTGAGAAGAGAGAATAGCTTCAGCTTGCTCTGTGCACAGTCCCTCGCAGTTGCCCTTAACTGGGGGCCAGCACTTGATCACTGGGAGCTCAGCCATAAAAAGCGAGGTTTCCAGAGCTCCAAATACCAGCCAGGAGCTGGTAATGCCCGGTTCATATTCCCTATGGCCATGTTCCCCTGGGAACGGGCCCCTCCAACACAAGACAGCCCCCCCACCAGCCAACCCTCTCTTCCAGTCCACTGCACCCCCACGTCCAGGCCCTTCCCCCGTGACTTAGCATTTTAACATCACTGCCCCTCAGCTCTCTACTTTTGCCATAAAGAGTCATATCTGGAGTAGTTAACTACATGCTTGACAAAAATATGAGCCCCAGCTCTCACAGGCTGGGCCAGCACAGCCTTCTGCCTTCTTCCTCCACGTCACCTCTCCCTGAACGTTCACATACTTCTTCCCTCCCTCCTCCAGCTCTATATTCTTTGTTTGTTTGTTTGTTTGTTTGTTTGAGGCAAGATTTCTCTTCATGGTCCTGGCTGTCCTGGAACTCGCTATGTAGACCACACTGGCCTCAAATTCACAGAGATCCCCCTGCCTCAGCCCTTTGAATGTTGAAATTGAAGGCGTGCACCACCACTCTCAGCATTTCAGTTTTATGAAGCAGAATCTCACTGTGTAGCCCTGGCTGACCTAGAACTCACTATATAGACCAGGCTGGCCTCGAACTCAAAAGAGATCTTCCTGCCTCTGCCTCTGCCTCCCAAGTGCTGGGACTAAAGTCATGCATCACTGCACCTGGTTATTTTTATTTTTAGTTATTTATGTATTTAAGGTTTTCAGTTGGTTAGATTTTTTTTTGAAGACAGGATCTCACTATATAGCACAGGCTGGCCTTGAACTCACAACACTGACTCTACTGCGAGGTCTCTCCTAGGTGTTATGATTATAAGTGTGAGACCCGATGAACAAAACAGTTGTTGCAGCCCACATTCTAAGCTCACCGCACTGATGGTATACAAGGGGTGCCTCTGACCCTTTGTTCTTGCCATCTTTGCACCTGGTTACTCCTTGACAAACACAGCACTCACTGCTTCTCGTTCCGTGACTTCTTTGTTCAGCTTGCTTTGTTTGCTTTGCTTTGCTTTTCGAGACAGTGTCTCATGTAGCCCAGGCTGGCCTTGAACTCAAGATCCTCCTGCCTCTGCTGCTTAGACATGTGACAGGCATGTGCCAGTCGGTATACCCTGCTTTGCTTTGGTGTTTTGTGACCCAATCCTATTTTATATCACCTTGGTTCTCCTGCCTCAGCCTCTCAGGCCCTAGAATCATACATAGGCAGGCTTGGTGACTGCTCTCTGGTCACTCTACTCCTCGGCTCCCAAGCATCCCGAAGTCCTCTCTAGGCACAGCAGGGAAGATGCTCTCCTAACCTGCCCTGGATGAAGTCAGACAGAGCATCCTTCCAACACCTAGGACAGAAGCCGCTGCAGCAGAAACGCATTCTGATGGAAGGTCTCTCTTCCCCACAAAAGGAATGGGGGGTGGGGGGTGGGGGGAAACAGTCTGAGGACTAGAGAAACGGCTCAGTGGTTAGAGGCACTGGCCGTGCTCAATTCCCAGCACCCACATGGCAGCTCACAACTATCTGGAACTCTAATTCCAGGGCATCCAACACCCTCACACAGACATGCAGGCAAAATACCAAATGCACGTGAAATAAAAATAAATTAATTTAAAAAAAAAGTCTGAGAACGTTTCCATATTCCATAACATTCAATTAACCAGAATCACCCACTGAGCATGCCTCCTGGGGGATTTATTGTGTAAGTGTCTCTCACAGGAGATTCACAGAGATTCATGAAGATTCAAGAGTGCAAGATCTCAGCCGGGCTTGGTGCCTCATGCCTTTAATCCCAGCACTTGGGAGGCAGAGGCAGGTGGATTTCTGAGTTCAAGGCCAGCCTGGTATTCTATAGAGTGAGTTCCAGGACAGCCAGAGCTATACAGAGAAATCCTGTCTTGAAAAACCAAAAAAAAAAAAAAAAAGTGCAAGATCTCCCTCTCTTTCACCCTGAGCTTGGGAGGAGTGCGGGAAGGAGGGGGCAAGGACAGGGCTGGGTTCCTCTTTGACTAAAAAAGAGTCTGCATGATTTGCCCAAGGTCGGTAAGCAAGCTGGTATCAAAGCCAAGAGGAAGAGACAGAGGTCTCGCTTCTGCCTCCTACTCTCATTCCCAAGGTCAGCCCCACCACGTCATGCATCGAGAAGAACCAACAAGATGGCTCACTGCATAAGGGTGCCTACCTCTAAACCTGATCACCGTGGGTAGCGTCCCTAAAACCCACAGGTGGAAGATGAGAATCAGTGCCCACGGGTTGTGCTCAGACTTCCACATGAGCCATGGCATGCTCACACCCACACACATATAAAAATAAATAACTATACAGGCTGGCCATGGTGACACTCACCTCTAATCCCAGCACTTGGGAGGCAGAGGCAAGCAGATCTCTGTGAGTTAGTTGAAGGCCAGCCTGGTCTGCAGAGTGAGCTCCAGGCTAGCTGAGGCTACTTAATGAGACCCTGTCTCAAAACCAATGAGTGAACAAACCAAGAAAGCAAAGAAAAGAAAATGGGTGGATAAGGAAGTGACTTCCACCGCCCAGCAGCTACCCTCCCACAGCATCCTAAACAAGGGTGCACAGGAAGTCCTTGTTCTGTCCTGGTAATAAGATTGAGCCCCAATCCCAAGCAGGTATCTTCTACAGAGCCTGAATCCCACATCGATCACTTTAAAACGTGGCTCTGTCCAGCCCCCTGCCCTATTCAGCTGTACAGGCAAGGAAACAAACAAACAAACGAGCAAGCGTTATAACAGCTTACATTCCACCATAGACTACCAGGTCCACACACTGTAAAGAAATAAAAAGAATATATTGAAGTTCAAGGTCTCAAGCACTTCCCCAAACAATGCTTGTTAACTCCAAAAGAGAAGTAAATGTACCAGGTGTTCAGGTCGCACTAACAGGACCAGGAAGCGGGTGTTTGGACTGCACAAGCTGCCTCATGTGACCAGAGAGGACACAGTATGGATTCTCAGGATCCCTGACAAACGAAGTCAGGAGCAAGTAGCCAGTAATGCAGAATAAGAGGCATTCTCTTATTATTCTCTTATGCTTAGAAGCATTTTACTTTGTTTTGCTTTGAGAAGGGGTCTCATATAACTCAAGCTGTCCTAAGCTCACCCTGAAGCCTCAGATAACCTTCAATCCCCCTGCCTCCACCTTCCAAGCATGTGCTACCATGTCTAGTTTATGGAGTCCTGGGTATCAAACCCAGGGTTTTCTGCATGTTAGGTAAGCACGCTCTACTAACTGAGCCACATGCCTACTTTTCTAGCCTTTTTTCTTTCTTGCTTTCTTTCTTTCTTTTTCTTTCTTTCTTTCTTTCTTTCTTTCTTTCTTTCTTTCTTCCTCTCTTTCTTCCTAGAAAGAGCTTTGCTATATAGCCTGGACTGGCCTAGAACTTGCCTTTGTCTGGGATTATAACCATGCCCCACCATGCCCTGCACATCTGGGATTTCCATTGCCACTCTTGCCTCAAGCCCCCAAGTGTTGGCATCGCAGATGTGTACTGCCAGACTTGGTCCCCACTGTCTTTTAAAGTGCCAAGGTCACCAATGTCAAGGACAGGCTGAAGAAACTTCCCAAACTCAAGGAAACTGAAGTGAGTTGATGGCTAAACACATCTCATGATTCAGAAGTTAAGCCTTCTCCTACGATTACCATGGTTAGACAACTGGAAAATCTTGATTAGAGTTTGAGGATTAGACCACAGAAAGGTATCACGTGAACTTCCTGATTCGGCTAGCTGAAGGGTAGCTTTGAGGGACAGTGTCCTTGTGGGCAGGAAGCGCAGCACAGTGCCCAGGGTGAAAGACCGTGAAGCCAGCAGCTCCCTCCCCAGCCCGGGAGAGGGGCAGTGGGTGGGAAGTGGGAGCATGTCGGACTTGCAACTTTTCTGAACATTGGGGTGTCGTTTACAAAGTCAGACAGGCTGGCAAGATGGCTCAGGGGTAAATACGCTCAGAATGAAAGGCTGGAGAGCCATGTTTGATCCCTGAATCCCACTATAGAAGGGGGAAACCAAAAGTTGTCCTCTAACCTCCTCATGTGTGACACATACACATCACACACATCTCACAGACACACACTCATATACACACACATATATACATATATGTACACACATCACACATAAACACACAGACACACACACTCACATGCATACAGACACACACACATACATGCACACACATATATACACACTCACATACATCTACACATATATATATACACACATCACATACACATACACCCAGACACACGCATATACTCACACATATACACATATGTGCACACACATCACAGATACACAGATACACAGAGACACAGAGAAAGACACAGACATACACTCACACACACATATACATATATGCACACACATATACACATATGCACACATGCACAAACACACGTACATGTACACGTAAATAAAATTTAGGGAGAAGGTCAGATGACTCATTCATTCTTGAGCAGAACAAGTCGCTTCCTTCTCTCCGTCTCGGCTCCAAAATCTATACGTAACACAACACCCACCTTTCCTAGAGTCATGACCTGGCCCTGGCCATCTTAAACAGAGCAGCTTCAGTCCCAGCACAGGACTCTCACGGGATCCAGCCTATTAAACACATTCTCTGGTCAAACGGTGGGGAGGCAGCTCACCAGACCTTCACCTGGGACCGCCTCTGAGCCCTCCCTTCCTCCCTCCCTCTGCCCTGTGCCCGCCCCTCCCAGCTGCACATCATTCTGCCTCCACCACAGAGGGAATGCTACTGTACCCAGAGAGAGGATTGAAGGGGGAGTTTCAGGACTCACCCTCCAGGAAGGATGTCGCCAGCCACTCCTGAGCTGGACTTAAGTGGAAACGTTTCTTTGGTCTGTCTGATGCCATGTCAGGAGTTAACAGACATTTGCTCACATTTCCCCAGGAAAAGCCACGTGACAGGCCAGTGGTTGCTTTTTGTTCGTTTCTTCCTCTGGTTATTTTGTTTTGCCAGACGGGGTCTTACACCGTCGCCCAGGTTGCCTTCCAACTCCAGGCAATCCTCCTGTCTCAGCCCCCTAAGGGCTGGGATTACAGCTATGTGCCCCCCAAACCCAGCACAAACCCTGACATTTTGCAGAACTATGTGGGTTTTTTTTTTTCATTTACCTTGTGTGTATATGGTGTGTGCATGTGTGTATGTGCGCATACATGTACATGTGTGCGTGGGGGCACTTGCCTGTACACGCCTGTGCAGAAGCCAGAGGTTGACGTCTGGTGTCTTCAATCATCTTCATAATCTCTTGGTTTGGAGTTGTTTTGAGATTGGGTCTCACTATGTAACCCTGTCTTGCCTAAAAGTTGCTGAGTAGATCAGGCTAGCCTCAAAGTCACAGAGTCCTGTACCCTTATCTCGGACTTCCACAGAACACAGCAAAAGTAAATAGTCTTGAAAGCTATGAACCCTTGGGCAACAGAGAAAGTACCGGGCTCGGTGCTCTCTCTACTCCCGTGGTAATGGAGCCTCCGAGGAGACTGACCCTGGAGCCGCCTCCTCCCCACACAGTAGGTCAGATGGGATGGTGGCCACTTGACCCACACTGAGCCCATTGGCTGGTTGCTCCCAGGAATGTGGAATTAGAGAGCCAAAAGGCTGAGCTGGGAAAATGACCACAAAGATTCTCAGAGCACGGTCATTGTTCACATTGTGAAAAAAAACCACAGCCAAGTTCAGGCCAAGGTTCTGAGAGAAAAATAGAAAGAAATGGAGCTGAAGATGTAGCTCGGTTACATGGCTTGGCTGGTCGAGGGCATGCCTCCCCAGCGTGCACGGAGCCATGGGTTCAGTCCCCAGCATCACATAAACTAGGAGCGGCACACTACTGTAATTCCAGCCCTCGGAAAATAGAGTACAGTGGGCAGCCTGGGCTACATGAGCCCCTGCCTCAAAACCAACCAACAATAGACAAACATAAATAAAACTAATCATATGGATAATAACAAACAGAACATTGTCTCTACTTTGCTCTGCATAGACATACTTGTGTGTCTGAAAACATCCCCCAACCCCTACCCCCGAGATACCCTTTAAAGAACTTTATTCACACTTTACAGATGTTGAAGTTGTAGCACAAAGTCTGTCCTGGTCCGGACTTCCATTACTAATGCCGTGAGCCCCACACTGTCACTGGACCCTCCCGAGGACATCTTTACTTCTTGACTCAAAGCAGCCTGTGACAAGAGACAGGTGGTACTCCTTGTGCTCTGGCCACTGTCACCATGCAGGGCGAGGGAACACCTCAGTGTCATACAAGGTCCTGGACCTGTTAAGGTCCAAGTAGCTCAGCTCCCTGCTTCTGCCTGCCTGTGTCTTGTAAGGGACAAAGGTGAAAGGTCAGTGTGGGATAAATATGAACCTCTCCCCTCAAACCCAACACCACAGGCCCGTGTGCCCGGGAACTGTGCCTCACCTACAGCCCCTCAGGAGGAGCAGAGCTCTAGGGCCTCTGAGCAGGGGTTTGCGTGGCTCTGCCTGGGGCCTGGGCACACAGCCAGAAAGGGCACGAGGCAAGGTCTTTTCCTGCTCCGGGCATCAGGTTACCACCAGCTCAGAGTTGCTGGTCAGCTGACAGAGCCTGTTTAAGAAGCCACTACAAGGCTGAAGAGACAGGGTGAAGGGACACTGCTGAGAAGCAAGGGAGCCAGGGACAGAGTGGGCCCAGCCAGGGGACTGGGCCCAGACACAAGGTCTCCAGAAGGGAACAACCTCAGCTGGGGAGGACAGCCTGCAGCTGCCAGCCTGCACTGACACTGGGCACAGTTATGGCCTGGCACCAGCCCCAGAAACCTCCATTGTCCCCGGTTTCACGGAGGCCCGCCTGGAGCTGGGACTCTCTATCAGCTTCCTGGTCCCCAGATGAAAGACGCTTTCTAAGAGTCGTAAAACTGTACCCCCTCGGAACAATGGGCCCTTATGTGGCTACACCCTCCTCATGAACTGCCCGCAGCAGCACCCGGGAAGCTGCAGGCCCCAGTTTTATAGACTGGCTTTCTTGAGCAGCCCTGGCGCTTATTAACATCCAGTCTTCCAGTCCTTCTGTGAGGCTCAGCTGGATCACTCTCATTCACAGAGAGGCTCACTGTGTGCCAGCCCCACCCCCACCCCCAGCAGCCCTGCCGGCCTGTGTACATAGCCAGAGCCTGCCTGTGCAATCGAGAGATCCTGAGAATGATCTGCCACTGAGACCCTCAGGCACAGATCCTGGCAGATGGGATCCAGCACACTAAAGACCAAAGGCAAAGAAGGACCCGGATCCTCCACCAGCTCAGACTCACACACTGCCGCCATCCATTCCCCGCAAAGCCCACCCCCAAAACCCTTATGAATGCTTGGGGTACATCAAGCTCAATGTTCTCCATGCCCAAGCTCCTTCCCTCTCCTAAGAACAACTTCCCAAGATCTCTTTTTCACATGAGGAACTGAAGCACAGAGAGGGCAAGTAGTCGGCCTGAGACACACAGCAGGTAAGTCCTCCACTCGAGGTCCACCTCTTACCTCCCTAAGATTTCACAAGCGGGGTTCAGCTGCGTGGCTCTGGATTAAACCCTCCTTAAGTGTTCCCTCAGATATCTGGCTCATATTTATTGTTGTTTTACTTTTCCGTGCCATGGAATTGAACCTAGGGCCTGCTCATGCCAGGAAACCACACGATCGCAAAGCTGATGATAGTCACTCTTTGCTGGGTAAGTACCTTCCACATACTGAAGCCCTTAAGCCTCTACCAGCTGGGTAACCCAGTGCCAATATTGCCCGTTGAACTCTTGAGAGGCAAAAGCCATGCCTGGGAAAGACAAAGAAGCGAAGGTCTTACCCACACTGCTGCAGAGCTTGTCAGTGTGGGTGCCAGCATTGAGCTTGCTTCTCAGCATTACTGCTCTTCCTGAGACACCAGCGTGAGAGTCAGGACACCTGCTCTCCTCGCCTGACACACGCGGCATGCATTCCCCGAGGGCCAGGCCATCCCTGTGCATCTTATTAGAAACCAGGAATCTAGAGGAACTTGAGAACGACGTGTCCCCAGTCCCTCAATCCCAGGGGGCCACTTGGGACCCTTCCTGGCTCCATCCATACCTGGGTCCTTGACCCCCCCATGTCTGCCTCTCCTGGGCTTCCTGTCCGCCCCTGCATCCTGCAGAGACAATCTGAAGAAGTAGGGTGCGGTGACATACACCTATACCCAGGACTCGGGAAGCAGAGGCAGGAGGACCATCAAATCATGGGTAGCCTGGGCTACATAGCAGTTCCAAGCTAGCCTGGGCTATATAAGGAGACCCTATCTCAAAACAAATCCAAAGACAAAGAGAAGGGTGATCTACAGCTCCTGGCCTGGTTTCTTTTAGCACACTCCACTCCTGCCTGGCAGAGAGATGGGCAGCTATGGCATCCCAGGCCCTGTAGAATCCCTCAGACCTGATGAGCTAATCAGCCATGGCCAGCACCCAGGCCCTATGTGGAGGTGGTTCTCTCCTGCCCAGCCCTGGGAAGCTGGCTTGGTAACCTGGCCTGTGTCGCTATCCCTGCCACCTCTGCTACCTCTGAGAAAAGCAGACTTCCCAGAGGAACTCCCGGATACTGGGGTTCACCAGAGCCAGGCCTGGAGTTGGTGGTGGCATTATCTTCACCACCATCAGCATCATCCTCTTCATCACCTCCATCACCCCCATCAGCATCATCACCTTTCCAGGCATTCTCTGGCTGCTGGGTGTTGGACCTTTCCCTGAATGATCCCACTGGATCATGATAACCTCTCAAGGTGGGAGGTACCACCATCCTCTGCTACACACAAGGAAGCCGACCAACAGTGACGGCCGACCCATAGTGTTAGGGACTGTAGTGCTTGCTCAGTTATCTGCCATCTCTCCTATTCCAACCCCCCTGAAGTCAGAATCCTGTCTGTTTGGAAGAGGCATATCTCTAGAAAATAGTGTCTGGCATTGGACAGGCATTCGATAAACGACCTTTGAATGCATGAGTGGATAGGTGGGTGGGTGGGTGGATGAATGGATGGATGGATGGATGGATGGATGCATGGATGGAAAAATGGATGATGAATAGATAGGTGGGTGGATGGATGATGGAAGAATGATGTATAGATATAGATGACGGATGGATAGATGATGAATAGATGGATGGATGAATGGATGGATGGATGGATGATTAATAGATGAGTGGATGGATGGATGATGGATGATGAATGGATGGTAGATGGGTAGCTCAGTGTATAGATAGGTGGGTGGGCAGATAGAAATAGATGGGTAGATAGATAGGTATAAAATGGATTAATGGATGATGAGTGGATAGACTGATGAATGAAAAATATATGGACGGTAGATGAAAGTATAACTGATGGATGTATGGCTAATAGATGAGTAGAAACAGGTGGAGAGAGGCTGAAGAGTTAAGAACACCATCTGCTCTTCCAGAGGATCTCAGTTCAACTCCCAGCACCCACACAGTGGCTCACAACTGTCCATCAACCCATTTCCAGGGGATCCTATGCCCTCAGCACAGACATACATACAGACACAACACTAATGTATACAAAATGAAAACAAACAAATCATTAAAAATATTTTTTTAAAAAAGAAACGGGTAGAGAGATGTTGGATGAATAGATGGACAGATGGACAGATAGAATGATGACAAGTGTGAGTACAACTGAGAGCAGAGAGAAAAAAGATGGTGGATCATAACTCCTTTATTACCAGCCACTCCCCACCCCCTAGGAGAGGAGGAAAGTAAATGTGGTTTCCTTGTTTACTGGAAAATCCCCTGGCAGGGCTTCCAGAGAAGCCAGAGAGGAGTGTGTTGACATTTTTAGGGACAAGGAAATAAGGAGTGCGGAGGGTTGAACCACCTTGAGAAGGCTGGGTGACAGCAATGGCAGAAAGGATCCCACAGTCCGTTCCCCGACACCTCCCTGCCAGGGCATTGCACCAACCTTAAGCTCCTGAATCCAGATGGGGCTGGGAGGAGGGTAGGCAGCCATAAACTATACCCAGCAAAGCGAGCTCCCTGCCCTGTGGCTGCAGGGTGGGGCCTGGGAACAGAGCTGTGGATTTGGTTGCAGTCAACCCCTCCTTTACCCAAGAACTCTCAGACCCTGGAGTGGTGGGCATCCCAGCAGCCCAGAGCTTGCCAGACTGGCTTCCTTTCTGTGAGAGATCTCATGTGACCCACAAGCCCTCCCACCTCATTAGTTCTGACCCGAGGCTCAAGCAGGGCAGATTCTGGGGCAAGATGAAGTGAAGAGTTATGCCCTCCCTGCTTGGAGCAGTGTCCTGTTGGCGAGGCAAGACTCCTAGCGGGGCACCGAGACTCCTGATGTTCTCATTGCTGGCCCAATTTTAAGAAAGAAACGAAGGGATGGGCGCTGCTTGCTTGGTAAGCAAGAAGTCCTGGGTTTGGTCCTCAGCAGGTGCATTAAGCAGACATTGCTGTGCACACCTGTAACCCAGCACTTGGGAGGAAGAAGCAGGAGAACCAGAAGTTTGAGGTCATCCTTCAATAAGTTGGGGCTATGTGAGACCCGGGGGCGGGGAGCGGAGAGAAAGAGGACAGAATATGTGACTTCCCGACCCTTACAGACAGTCATCCTGTGGCATAAATGAAATATGTCATTGTGGTCCAAGGCGGCACCAGGAGGTGTCCTGTTAGGCTGGACCTTGTCCGCTTGTAGGAAAGAGGGCAAGAGTGTTGGGGTTACTCCTATGTACCAAGTTTAGAGAGATACTAGGAGGATGCATACCCTCACCGGCTCTGGAAGCCCAGGGTCAGGAAAGTGACTCACCCAGTGAAGGCACAGAGCCGGGCTCAGAACCCCAGCCTGACCCCTGAGCTCATCCTTCCCCCACTGATAGAGAGGACCTTCAGCATGAGGCCTCTCCTCCCCAAGATGAGCCCTCAGTGCCCAGGGTTTATTCTAAAAGGTTCAGGCTGTGTGACCACCATTCCGGTCTCCCTCGGTCCCCTCCCACCAGAGGCCACAGATTCCTACTTTCCTCCTGGGCACTGTGGCTATGCTGGCCTGGGACAGAGGCAGGGCGGCAGGAAGCCACTGGACCCCTGGAGACCCCAGGGGCAGAACTGAAGGGCTCTTAGAATTGATGGAAACCAATGCTCTCTTATCCCAGAAGGGGAAACTGAGGCCCCGGGAGGACAAGGGTTTCCTCGAGGTCACAAAGGGAGAGTAGAGCTTGTGTAGAGCAAAGGTGATAGCCTGTTGGCTCCAGGCCCCGTGGCCCTGAAAAACAAGCCCACTGCAATGTCTTTTTATCAGATTGAAGGATGCTTATCAGCTAACTCCCTCAGGGGAAGAGATGGAGTAGGGAGGGGGTGGGGGTGGGGAAGAGTAGCTTGTCTGTCTGAGCCCTTGACTCCCTCCCTCAGCCATCACCTGGTGAGCTCTCCCCCTCCACACCCAGTCCCTGGTGTCCCCCAAGGCTGGGGGAATCTAGAGGGGGGTCCCTCAGCCAGAAACTAGAGGCTGAAGAGAGGTACAACGGCAGCCGAGTCACCGGCTCAGATCCCTCCTCAGCTCCTGGGACTAGTTCCCTGGAGTCTGGTTTTCAGGAATCCCAGGGTCTTTAAATCGGCCCTTTTTTATTTTTCACATTCTTGTCAGGTCTGATGGCAAACCTGCCTTTACCTACTGAGCCGCCTTGCAAATTTTCCAAAACCTGCTTCCGGCTCAGCCCCTGAGAACCCTGGAGACCTCTGCTCCCCGAGAGCTTGCATTCCAGGCATGGCGCCCACTTCAGGGAGCCTGCAGACCTGTTTAGTCTTCTTGCTCGCACCTACTGGCCCTGTGTCCTTGCACACACTCCGAATCACAGAACCTGTGATCACACATGTCAAAGGAGCAATATCAAGCATTGCACAGCCAAGCTCACAAGATGTCTCAGAGGATGGGGGCACTTCCCTCCGCACGCCCCTCAAAGCTCACGCTTCTCATCCCCCTACACAGCCACACTAAGTAAAAAGAAATATGATGAGAAATGCTCAAGGTCACTCTTTTAAAAAGAACTCCAGTCATGAGGGTTAAAGGTCAAGCAAGACCCTCACAGCCGAGGAAGGCTTGTAGACCTTGGGTGAGCAGCTGCCCATACTGTGTGAAGGTTTGGCCCTTGTCAGGTTGTGTTGTTACCTTAAGGGAAAAGGGAGCTGTTGTTGTGGAGACGGGGTCTTACACTGTAGCTCAGGATGGGCTCAAATTCACAGCAATCCCCCTGCCTCAGCCTCCTGAGTGCTGGGATTACAGGTGCAAGACACCACACCAGCATTTTGGCTTTCATTTTCTTTGTTTTTGTTTTTCCCAGACAGGGATTCTCTGTGTAGCCCTGGCTGTCCTGGGATTCACTCTGTAGACCAGGCTGGCCTCAAACTCAGAGATCTGCCTGCCTCTGCTTCCAAGTCCTGGGATTAAAGGAGCATGCCACCTTCCAGCCTCATCCCCAAATTTTAAAATAAGCCCAGCCATGACTAGTTAGAGCCCTCTGGGAAATGGGGCTGTCCGGAGAGCTCTGTGTGGCTTATGCTCTGCACATGGCAGTGCCCAGGAAGTAGATTCTTGGCGGCAGCAGTGTGGAAGCCATTACAGCACTGTCTCAAGGAGCAGGGCACAGCAGATCTCCTCTTGTGATCTCCTCCCCATGACTGTCCTCCACACTGAGTGGGGATGTGTCTCTTCTTCATGCCAGGGGTACAAACCCTCAAAGTCCTCAGCTCTTGGGGGACAGAAGCAGGTAGGTAGAGGCCACAAGCTGGGCTTCAGTGTGCGAGACTACCCCACCTCTGACACTTCTACCAGGCTCTCCAGGGTCCTCCGGAGCAAAACCTATATGATGAGGAGGTGGCCAGAGAAGGGAGAGACCCCTGAATCCCTGATATCTCATAGCCAAGTGGCCTCAGGCAAGATGCCTGACCTCTCTAGGCCTCGGCCCCATAAGTATGGGGTCAGTCACCATGGGAGTGGTGGTTCCCACCCTGTTCAGTTAGGCAAGCTGTCTTGAGTGCCCTAGGGGACCAGCAACATAGATAACTTTGTAAACTGTCAGTAAGTACCTTGGAGAAACACTGCCTTATTGATCACCAGAGTCCCTCCGCAGACAGCAGGAGGAGGCGGGAGACAGTAATAATAGGAAAGAAGAAGCCGACTTGCCCTCTGCCATGCCCACCCTGCCTCCTCCTTAAACCCCAGCTCCCCTTTTCTCGATCCATGAGAGCTTCAGGAAGTTACTTCGCCTCTCTGGGCCTGTAATCAGAGTAGCACGTACTCGATGGGGATATTGAAGGATTAAACGAGTCATACAGGTACCGCACTGTGCTAGCCAAATGAAAACATGAAGCAGGGGCCCAGATGAGTTCATTATGTTATCATTGGCCAGTCGAGGACCAAACAATGAAACAGATCCTTTGAAACCAGTGAGCCGTCCATCCCCAGAAGCAGTCAAGCTGTGCCTAAATAGCACCTGTCAGAGACGCAGGGCAGCACTGCCTAGTGACCTTTAAAATGCCACCCAACCACAAACGGGTACAATCCCTGCCAAGGAAGCTGCATAAGCTACAGTCCCTCCCTCTAGATGTGAATGGCAGGGATGGGAAGGGACGAGACTGGCAGAGGAGGCCACCAGGGTAAGAACACGGGAGAAACAAGCAGACAGTCATGGAGCAGCAAGGAAGGTGGAAAGTGGACTCACTGGTGTCCAGCCACCGTGCCACCTCAGCTTTCTCTGGGGATTCAGAGCCTCAATTTTCCAGCTATAGTGATGTTCTGAAGCCATGGCACCCTTCTCAATCTCCATAAGCCTAAAAATGTGGTAAGGGAATTCCCACTGCACACCTGTGCTCCTGGCACCCTCCATGTTCCTCCTCCCACATCCTCCTCATTAGCCCCCTCAGGGTCACCACTGCAGAACTGTCAATAAGGTTCTCTCTGAGACAACCCCCCCCCCAGGCACCTCCAAGACTTCCTGCCATCTTGGAGAGCTGGGCACTCCAGAGCCCAAAGGTCTCCAAAGGTGCCGACACAGGAGACCCTCACCACCTCCATCACATCCAAAGAGGCCCCTCCAAGTCTGCCAAGATCGGAGAGGGCTTAACTGGGAAAGACTGACTGACCTGGATCGCACACAGTCCAACTGTGGTCCTCACGGGAGAAGATGCCAGTGACCGGGGCAGGCTCCACCAACGGGCAAGCATCTGGTGGGGAAGCTGCCGGTGGAGTGAGCAAGAGCCTCAGGTCTGATCCACTCGGGCTCCTGAGCCAGGCCTGACTGGGCCTGCTGACAACCCAGCTGTATGAGTCATTTACCAGCCAGACCTGCCAGGCCGGTGTGTTGGACACGGAGGCGGGCAGAGGGCGGAAGACTGGAGGACTGGAGGGGGCCCTGGCCTCTACCACCAGGAAAGGTTAGGCTGAGTCAGTCCCAGCCTGGCTGGGTCTGTATCCCTGAGCCCAGCCCAGGAGGCCCAGGAAGTTAGCCAGGGTAGAAAGAAGGGAGAAATAAACAAAGATGGGGTTTCAAGGAGTGCTGAGCCCGGGAGTAAGCTCTGCCTGTCATTCTCTGGTAGGATCAAGACAGTAGTCCAGAGTAGGTGTAGCCCTATATGGTCCAGATTCTTTAACCAGGGAAGATGGGAGAGGGCACGCATACATTGAGGAGGACAAATCCTCTCCAGGACAGCTGTGTGACAGCTGTGTGGCCTCAGACAAGTGGTCTGGTCTCTGCGTCTCAGTTATCTGCTTGTTAAGCCACAGGCATAAAAATAGTAATAATAATAACCTCTGCTTGATAGCACTGTTGAGAGGAACAGGGTCAACTCCACGGGCTTCTGGCTCCTAGGGACACTGAGTGGCAGCTGCTCAGGTCACAGAATAGGTCGTCGGCACTTCAGGACAGAGCTGGTGTTGCCATAGTCATCTCTCTTGCTGTCAGTGTGGATGATGAGCACAGATTTGACCTCGCTCTTCAAGAACACAGGCGTCACTGGGCTGCGGTGTCTCACGCCTTTAATCCCAGCACTTGGGAGGCAGAGACAGGCAGATTTCTGAGTTCGAGGCCAGCCTGGTCTACAGAGTGAGTTCCAGGACAGCCAGGGCTACGGACAGCTAGGGCTACACAGAGAAACCCTGTCTCGAAAAAAAAAAAAAGTCTGTCAATCACAATTGCTACTCCTTGAGCCCCAGGAAAGCCCCGCTGGAGACGCAAGGGTGGCACTGCCCCTTCACACCGCACCGAATTCACACAGATCAGTGGAGGTGAGCGTGACTGAGTTCACAGTTCACACCAAAGCATTTCTGGGCTCTCCACCGAAACTCCAAAGCCTCAGGTATTAGATCGGGGCAGGCAGCTGCGATCCTAGGCTAAATCTGGTCGGTCCTTGCTTGCCTAAATCAAGCGAGAATGTAGCTGAATCGCATGTGCTTGTCATCAAAGCTCTAGGGACACCGAGGCAGGAGGATCTCTGGGAGTCGGAAGCCAGCCTCAGGCTGCATGGTAAGTTCCACATATGGAGACGCTGTCACTAAAACGCAAAGCAAAGAGAAAAATGTGCCTGCGCTCCTCCATCCTTTCTAGTTGTTCTGTAGACACTGCAACCTAGCAGAGTCCTCAGAGACTGCAGTCCCCAGAAGTCCCAGGGGTTACACTGGCCCGTTAGGAAGAAAGTCGGACAATGGTGACTGATGGTGGTGATGGTGGTGATGGTGGTGATGGTGGTGATGGTGGTGATGGTGGTGATGGTGGTGATGGTGGTGATGGTGATGGTGGTGATGGCGGTGATGGTGATGATGATGTGATGATGGTGATGGTGGTGATGGCGGTGATGGTGGTGATGGTGATGATGGTGATGGTGGTGATGGCGGTGATGGTGATGATGGTGATGATGGTGATGATGATGCTGATGGTGGTGATGGTGATGCTTATTTTCTGGATTACTGGGCTCCACACATACCACACACAGAAAACCTCTCCAAGTACAATTTCATTCACACCTTACACCCTGGGTTCTCCTTTTTATGTAGAGAGGCTCCTGAGAAAGTAACTTACTCAAAGTTTCACAATGGATATTTTGAATTAAAAAAAAAAAAAACTGTCCAGAAGTGGGTGTACGGGTGCAAACCTTACATCTTCCAGCACTAGAGGCAGAGGGAGGGAGATCAAAGCAAAGTCAGAGATGACCTGAGCTACTTAGCAAGCCCTGTATCAAAAGAATTAAATAATAATATCAAGTAGGCCGGGCAATGGTGGCGCACGCCTTTAATCCCAGCACTTGGGAGGCAGAGGCAGGTGGATTTCTCAGTTCAAGGCCAGCCTGGTCTACAGAGTGAGTTCCAGGACAACCAGGGCTACACAGAGAAACCCTGTCTCAAAAAAAATTAAAAATAATAATAATAATATCAAGTAGGTGCATTTGACCTGGTGTGGTTGCACACCCCGTAACCCCCAGCACTCAGGAGGTGGAAGCAGAAACACCGGCAGTTCTAGGCCATCCTGAGCTACATAGCAAATCTGAGGTCAACCTGGGCTACCTGCCCTTGTCTAAAAACAGAACTTAGACTTGGCTGAGTAAATTCGAAGCCTCCTGCTCCGCCAGCCACCTGAGCAGGCAAGTCCTGGCTGGGCTGGGAGAGAACCCTCGGATGAGTCACCTTACCTGGACTTAACCTCTGAGTTAGGAACACGAGGATTGCCGCAGACACGAGGAAGATGGTGTGCAGAGAGTGCCCAGCACGTGCCAGGCGGGCAGACTCCCATTAAGGCTCCAGCATCCTTGTCATTGCCTCTGGGGCCTGGAGTATGCCAGCGACAAGAGGTGGTCACTTCCACTCCCACTCCTGGGGCCAGCATGAGAGGGTGGCTCCTGGTCCCTGGACCAGGCCCGTCAAGAAGAGCTGCCTCCTCCACAAACCTGGGGAGGAGACTGGCCTGTGGAAAGCTGTACTCTGTCTCCAGCTAGCCCTGTTGCCTGGAAGGGCTAACCTGGTCTTCTAACTCCTAGATGCCATAGAAATCAGGAGGGGCCAGGGTTGGCCCTTAGAAAGCCTGACCAGCCCCCAGGGTGGATGAAGAGGCTTCAGGGATCTCCTATCTTGCCTTTCTTCGATCCAGCCCTGAGCCCAGGTGGCCCTGCATATTGGGTGAGAGGGGGCTTCTAAAAAAAAAAAAAAAAAAAAACATTTTTAATTTTTTTCTAAAATTAAGTAAAAAAACAATGAGTCCACTCTTTCATTCCTTGGCAACGGGACCTCACTGTGTTCCCAGGCTAGCCTTAAACTTTTGATCCCAAGCCATCATTTTTGCCTCAAACTCCTTATCCTAGATCGCTTTCTATTGCTGTGATAAAGTGCTATGGCCAAAGGCCACTTGGGGAAGAAGGGTTAGTTCCACTTGTTGTCCCTCAGGAAAGTAACTCAAGGCAGGAAGTAAAGCAGAAGCCATGGAGGGACGCTGCTTATCAAGCTTGCTCCCCGTGGCTTGCTCCCTGTGGCTTGCTCAGGCTGCTCTTTTCTTCTCCTTCTGGGCTGTATAACAAAGCAAACAGAGGGGCTAGAGAGATGGCTCAGTGGTTAAGAGCACTGACTGCCCTTCCAGAGGACCTGGGTTCAATTCCCAGCAACCATGTGTCGGCTCACAACTGTAACTCCAGTTCCAGGGGATCTGCCACACCCTCACATACACCTCCTCCTCCTCCTCTCCTTCTATTCCCTTTTAATGATTTATGTAGCTGGTATTAACTGCTCTGTGGGTTCTTCTTTCTTCCATCTCTCTCTCCACCCCTTGCCTTCCTCCGTTTCAAACCCCTAACACTAGATAGAAGGGGGGTAAAAGGACAGAGGGGGAAGAGGGAGATGTTATTGTTACACTACTTCCTGCTGATTAAGGGAGTTGAGTTTCTCGGGGCAAGTTTGATCTTCCTGTCGGTATATCTAATTTCTTCTTCTTGCTGCTTCTTTGCTCATGACTGCTTAACAAACTGCAGCCAACAGCTACCAACCAGCAACCCACCCCACCTCTCAGGGCTCTAGCATTTATCTACCCTCTGAAAACTCCCCAGAATTCCAAACATCACACAATCACAGAAACTATAGCCGCCAAAGTCACACCTTTGCTAGAGCACGAGGTAAATCATAGTCACCCGCTGTGGAGCAGCCTCTTATCCCACACCTGGGATTAAAACAAAAACACATTCTTATAATATTTCTGTGTTTTTCAAAGAAACCAAAATTCGCTCTTACTCCTGCTTCTCTCCCTTGTCTCTTCCCCCTTGCTCCCCCTCTCTCTCCATTCCCTCCCCCCCTCTCTCCACCTGGTCAAGGCCATCCCCTACTTCTATTCTCTCCTTCTCTCTACCTTTCTCTGCCTCTGCTATCCTCTTAACTCCCCTCCCCATGCCCTAAATAAACTCTATTCTATATTTTAAAAAAAGAAAAAAGAAAGAAACCAAAATTCTCACTACAGATTTGCTTATTCTTATTCTATATGCTTTGGTGCTTGGCCTGAATGTGTATGTGAGTGTGGTGGATCTCCTGGAACTGGAGTTACAGTTGTGAGCCGCCATGTGGTTGCTGGGAATTGAACCCAGGTCCTCTGGAAGAGCAGTCAGTGCTCTTAACCACTGAGCCATCTCTCCAGCTCCTCAGTTTGCTTTGTTATACGGCCCAGAACCACCTGCCTAGAGATCTTACCACCCTTCATGGCTTAGTGGGCTGGACCCTTTCCAGATCAATAATCATGAAAATGCCCAACAGACATGGCCACGGGCCAGTATGATGGATATCTCAGTTGAGGTTCCCTCCTCCCAGATGACGGTAGCTCGTGCCAAAATGACAAAAATCTAACAGTCACATTCTGGACTAGTCAGGTCTACAAATGAACAGCACCACGCCCCACATACTGCAGCTTCAAGCAGGAGCAAGCTGGCTTTCTACCTGCCAAGCCTGCAGGAATGGTATTAGACTGTGCCATGCACGTGACCTCTGCCTCTCCTCACTGATCACCAGCCACCCCACATGCCCACACCCAGCACCCACTGTACAGCCAGTAGGCAGGGGAGTGAGCACCCTCCTGAAGCTGATCCTGAATCACACTCCCTTTGAGAACAGGATAGGAGCTGCCTACAGTAGGCCTTGTGGACTAAGCCTGGTCCCCATCAGCACTGTGGCCAGAAGGTTCTGCACCATGGGTCATCCTGGGCTCCATGTGGGATCAGAACCAAATCTCTGCTTCTGGCCCCCACGGGCCTGCAGTACCCTCTCTCTGTCAACCCCAGCTGTCCCAGTTGCAGTAAATGCCCTGAGGGGCTAATCTGCCCCCAGATGAGACCCTTGCTCACAGTTCCTCTTGATTCCCGCCACCAACTTCTCTTTGGGTTTCTGTTATCGCTGTTTTGGTTGGGGATTTTTGTTTTGTGTTATTGGTTTGGTTGTTTGGTGGATTTGAGGTTTGTTTTTAGACAAAGCCTCCAAGGCTTTAGGATGGCCTTGTTCCCACCACAAGGACATCCTTATAGTACAAGGCCCGGTGGTTAGGAGAAGGCAGAGGTTGGTTTATGAGCCCACCACGCTGTGCAGCCTGGGCATCCGGGGAGAGTCTATCCCTACTCCAGGTCCCTGGAGGTGTGTGGCTGCCTGAGATAGTGTGTGCACCCAGGAACCAGGCAGAGGAACAGTCAGCTCGGTCGGGTTCCCCAGTAGCCAGAGAGGCAGTCCCATCCTTTTGGAAGATGGGAAATGAAGGGCCCAGTGAAGTCACAGAGCGACCAGGAGGGAGAGCTGGTGTTGGACTCTAAGTCGTTGCCTGGGAAGGAGGGGACTGAGCCTTCAGGCTTGGGGTGCCTGGGAAGCAGGGGGTCTACACACTGTCCCCTGCATCCTAAGCCATCTGCCTGTTCCAAGTCTTTTTTTTTTTTTTTGGTTTTCCAAGACAGGGTTTCTCTGTGTAGCCCTGGTTGTCCTGGAACTCACTCTGTAGACCAGGCTGGCCTCAAACTCAGAAATCCGCCTGCCTCTGCCTCCCAAGTGCTGGGATTAAAGCTGTTCGAAGTCTTAAAGGGGTAAAAAGTCATGGCCAGGAGACACACTGGGTGGTGGTCTCTGAGCTGCATGGGTGCACAGTGGGACTCACCTCCGTCCGGGCATCCTCATCGGCTTTTGTAAACAAGGCTGCGGCCAAAGGCCCTTCGAGGGCAGCCTGCCTGGGTGTCTTGAAGACAGTTACCATGTGCTGCCTCTACCTGTGAGACAAGCCATTGGGCTGGCCCGGAGGGTCTCCAACTCTCTCCACCCCTGCTGCTCAGATGGCAGCTTGGCCCAGGGAGAGCTCCACACTGTTCCTCTGAGGCCTGCCCCTGCCCGGAAGGGTCACAGCTTGACTTAAAGAACTCCTAGCCATGCGTGGAGACACAACCACACCTGCAGCCAGGGCCCCTGTAATCACTGGGTGAGATCAAACAAACCTAAGTTGGAGTCCAGCTCCTTTGTGAGCCTCCTGACCCTACACAAGCCACCTGAACCCCTGACCTCTCTACGCAAGGCTGTAAAATGGAGTGAAAACTCTCAGCTGGGAAGACCATTGTGCAAAGTGAGTGAGCTCAGCCACAGAAAGAAAGCACCTCAGTGTGAGGGATCATCATGTGGGAGTGACCGGAGTTGTTTATATTCTATCAAACCAGAAAAAACTTTGGACTTCAGTGTGTGGTATTACACCTCTAACCCCACTCAGAAGTCTAAGTCAGGAAGGTAGGGGTGTAGGGCTAGCCTGGGCTGCCTAGAAAAAGAATCTTTTTTTTTTTCCAAGACAGGGTTTCTCTGCGTAGCCCTGGCTGTCCTGGAACTCACTCTGTAGACCAGGCTGGCCTCGAACTCAGAAATCTGCCTGCCTCTGCCTCCCAAGTGCTGGGATTAAAGGCACGCACCACCATGACCCGGTGAAAAATAATGTCTTAAGAAAAAATAAAAGACTGAGTGTAATGGCACATGCCCCTAACACCAGCACTTATGAGGTGGGGGACTGGAAACAGGAGGCTCAGGAATTTAAGGCTAGCCTGGGCTACATGAGACCCTGGGCTAGGGATGAGATTCAATTATAGAACATTTATCTTGTGACTTAGTCAGGGTTTTACTGCTGTAGACAGACACCATGACCAAAGCAACTCTTATAAGGACAACATTTAATTGGGGCTGGCTTATAGGTTCAGAGGTTCATTCCATTATCATCAAGGCAGGAGCATGGCAGCATCCAGGCAGGCATGGTGCAAGAGGAGCTGAGAGTTCTACATCTTCATCTGAAGGCTGCTAGGAGGAGGCTCTCAAAGCCCACCCCCACAGTGACACACTTCCTCCAACAAGGCCACACCTCCTAATAGTGCCACTCGCTGGGCCAAGCATATACAGACCACCACATCTTGTGTGTGTGTGTGTGTGTGTGTGTGTGTGTGTGTGTGTGTGTAAGTCCTAAATTCAATGCTCAGTTTTGGAGGAGACACTGTAGAAGGATGAGATGCTTGGACACCAAACATCCCGCCGACACTGGACCTTCCTGAGTTGGGGGACAAGGCACTGAGGGTCTAGATGGGACAGAGGAAGGAAAGTCTTACTCCTCAGTGCTCCAAGGACATAGCATTTTCAGGGTGCTTGCTTTGTCCCCGCCATTTTACTGCCAAGATTTACCCCATGTGTCTATTACCAATGTCATTACTGTTCCCACTCCACAGGCTGAGAAAAAAGTCCCAAGGTTCAGAGAGTCAAATGTTGTCCATGAAGGTTGCCACAGAAAAAGGCAATTGGGTTTGAAGCGTCCATCCAGAGTGTCATTATTATTTGTAACAGTGTCTCCTGTAGCCCAGGCTAGCCTCAAAGTCTCTATGTAGCTGAGAGTGATCTTTTTTTTAAAAAAAGATTTATTTTATTTATTTTATGTGTATGAGTACACTGTAGCTGTACAGATGGCCGTGAGCCATCATGTGTGTGGCTGCTGGGAATTGAACTCAGAACCTCTGCTGGCCCCACTCCCTCTGGCATAATACACTGTAGCTGTCTTCAGACGCACCAGTGTCAGATCTCATTATGGGTGGTTGTGAGCCACCTTGTGGTTGCTGGGATCCGAACTCAGAACCTTCGGAAGAGCATTCAGTGCTCTTACCCGCTCAGCCATCTCGCCAGCCTGAGAATGATCTTGAATCACCGATGTTCTATGGGTGTCCATCATCATCTCTACCCAGTTTTATTTGGTGCTTAGCCTAGATGTCACAAGGGCTGAGCAGTGGAGGAAGGCAGGGAGGTGGGGGAAAGGTCACAGGAAGAGTCTCATGGGCTAGAGAGAGTGCGGGTGGACGGTCTCAGTTCCTTGCCGGGAGAGGCCGCTGATCTGGGTCCCCAGCCTCTCCCCTGGCTCGCAGCGCCTCCCCAAGGCCTCCTGCAATCCAGCATGAGCTGCACTGCACAGTCAGAGAGGCCCATGGCAGAGCCCTGTCCCCAACCCCAGCTGGGTCTGTCCTATGCTGAGATGCATCAGGCCTTTCAAATTTCCCTCGGCATCCTTTTGGAGCTGAGAGTGTATGTTGGGGGACTTGGAGAGGAGTGGGAGAGGAACTCTCTGGAACTGCTTCCGGAGCAGAATGGAAAGGACTCAGCCACCTTCACTGGCTCTCCAATCTCCCAAGAGACCAGCAACTCCTGAGCCTGCCTCCCTGGGTGTGGGGACACAGCAGGAAGCCATCTGTGACCACCCATCAGAGTGTGCTAGGCACTTTCATAACAGTCTATTCCTAACACAGCCCTCCGACCTGGGCCCATCCAGGCGTGAACATGAGATATGTCTGAGCCAGGCCTGGTGCCTCAAGGCTGTCATCCGCTACCTTGAGAAACTGAGGTAGGAGTAGCTACAGACCCTGCTCTGTGTGTTTCTGGAAAACCCAAAAGTCAAAGGTCAGACCATGATTAGGATGAGCCCCAGACACAATCTGCTCCCTTGAAAAGGCAGCCCTGGGCTTCTCCCGCGGGTCTCAACCCCCCGCGGGTCTCACCAGCACAGCTGTGGAAAAGCAGGAAGAGCCATCGTTAGCTTGTCCTGTGTCTGTGAGGGTGCACGCGGCGAAGGGGCCTCAGAGTCAAAAGGTTATCTCCCCAATGTGTCTGGCGCCCCCTGCTGGTCATCAGGAGCATGGCCTCCAGGTCAAAGGTGGGAAGCAGCAGACCGCAAACAGAAGAAAAAAAAAAAGGTGGGCGAGACCGACTCGGACCTTTGAACTGCCCTCGGGGTCTCACGCGTTTCACCCCAACTCTCATAGCCCCGAGCTGCTCAGTCGTTGAAGCAGCTCACACAATCCTACAGACTTTCAGCGGGAAGGTCTACACTACAGGCGGGCCGACTCCAGACACTGTGTGGTCCAAGAGGCTGGCTTAGAGAAGGCCATGGGATGCCCATCGTCTTCATCATCGGCACTGTCTCTGGTGGGGGCCACCATAGTGAGCGGAAGCACTTTCAGCCGAGCGAGCCTTGTGCGAGTGCTCTGGTCGGCAACGCGACTCGAGAGTCCCCACACTGCTGGCTTTAGCTGCAGGATACATGCATAGCGATGCTTCTAGATGGGTCCAGCCCCTGCCGCTGAGTCCCCAGCCTTTAAATTATCCCCACTGAGACCCCGGATACTATAGAGCAGAGCAAACTGTCCTCACTGTGCCTTGTGTAATTAAAACCATTCATCCTACACCATGATGTTTGGGTGGGGCAGGCTCATCCCAAAATAAGTAAATGGAACTGAAGACAAAACGCAGTGAGTGAACGCCTTGAACGAGCGGAGCCCTAGGCTCAATCCCCAGGGCTGCAGAAGCCAGACCAGGCACACCTGTACTCCCAGCACTCAGGAAATAGAGGCAGGAGCATGGGGGGCTCGAGGTCATCCTAGCTACACAGAAAGTTTAAGGCCAACCTGGCCTACATGAGACCCTGTTTCAAAAAAAAAGCAAAGCACAGGGCTGGAGAGATGGCTCAGCAGCTAAGAACACTGGCTGCTGTTTCAGAGGACCGGGGTTCAAACCCAGCACCCACTACCATCTGCCACTCCAGTTCCAGGAAAGTCTATGCCATCCTCTGGCCTCCACAGGAACCAAGCTCGCCCATGGTATATAGATACACATACAGGCAAAATACCCATACACATACTTTAAATACCTTTAAAGTAAGGAACAGGAGCTGAGCGGTGGTGGTACACGCCTTTCATTCCAGCACTCAGGAGGCAGAGGCAAGCAGATCTCTCAAGTTTGAGGCCAGCCTGGTCTACAGAGTGAGTTCCAGGACAGCCAGGGCTACACAGAGAAACCCTGTCTCTGTGAAGAAAAGAAAGAAAGAAATAAAGAAAGAAAGAAAGAAAGAAAGAAAGAAAGAAAGAAAGAAAGAAAGAAAGAGAGAGAGAAAGGAAGAAAGAAAGAAAGTGAGGGAATAGATACCCCACCACAACAGGAATGCTGATGTGTGATAGTCATTTTTTATTAAATTTATGTATTTATTTATGTATTTATTTACTTTACATCCTAGTATCGGCCCTCCTCCTCCCACATACAGATTCTCCCCCCATCCTACCCTCCCCGTCTCCTTTCAGAAGGGAGAACTCCTCTCTTACTCTCTTAGGTATCACCCCCCACTATCCCCCCAACATCATCAGATCCCTGCAGGACTAGGCGCATCCTCTCCCACTAAGGCCAAGCAAGGCAATCCATTTAGAGGAACAGGCAGGCAGGCAACGGGCTCAGGGACAGCCCCACTCCTGTTGTCAGAGGACCCACATGAAGACCTAGCTGTTCCTCTGCTACACATGTGCAGGGGCCGTGGTCCAGCATGCTCGCTCTTCAGTGATTCAGTCTCTGGGAGCCCCCGAGGGTGACAGTCACCTTTTTATACTTGTACAGGCTTGGGGCAGAATTAGAACCCAGACCCATGTGTTCACTGTCTGGGTCCCAGCTCACATGGCCCACGTGGGTTCTCTTCCCTCACCAGCTCTGGCCTTTAAGGATTCTCTCTAGGATGACTGATCCACCAAGAGGCTCCAGTCACAACTAAGCACGCTCCTTTGCCTAGTCCTAGTTTGCATTTAGTAGATGCCTACTGCATCTAACATCTGCCACTAACCGACCACCTGGGGATTCTATTCACAGCATAGACAGGTGGATACACACAGTACATCACATGATCAGAGAGTGAGCAAGAGTAGGTAGTCAGGGGTGTCAGTCAACACCGGACATCATATGTCTCCCGGACACCTATAGCTGCCTACAGCTGCAGCATAGGCCTCAGAGGGACAACCCTGGAAGCTGGGTTCACAGGAGCTTCCTGCTGGTATGCAGTGTCCCTGGGAGTTTGCACAGAGCTATGCACTGCAGTCAGTATGATGAAAGCAGCCCTGAGCCCTCGTTCCAGGGGTCAACCCAGCCCCGAGCCCATTGGCCTTTCAGGTGTGGCTCTTGAAGGAGCCAACCAGCATCCTAGAGCCTCAGTTTCCCTGTGTGTATATTGAGACCATCCCTCTGTGGAGTTCACAAAATAACCAGTGCAAAGGTTTGGAGTCTTGGGGTATCCCTGGAGAAGTGTCCCAATCACCTCTCTACATTCAGAGACAGGAGCATGGCCAGGATGGGATCTGAAGCTTGGGAGCCAGCTTGAGCTGAGTTAAACATGTAGTCTTGGTTTTATCATTCAGTTTGGGGGAGGCAGATGCTCTCACACATGCACACGCACTTGTGCGTACAGGGACAACATGTGTGTACAGTGCTCACATGTGTATGAGAATGTGGAGGCCGGGGTTGATGCTGGGTGTCTCACTCCATCTCAGTTACCTTTCTTTTTCTTTTTTTTTTCTTTTCTTTTTTTGTTTTTTGTTTTTTGTTTTTTGTTTTTTGTTTTTTGAGACAGGGTTTCCCTGTATAGCCCTGGCTGTCCTGAAACTCACTCTATAGACCAGGCTGGCCTCGAACTCAGAAATCTGCCTGCCTCTACCTCCCAAGTGATTAAAGGCATGTGCCACCATTGCCTGACACTCAGTTACATTTCTATTGCTAAGGAAAAACAAAAACAAAAACAAAAAAACATCAGTACCAAAGCAATGTGTACAAAAAAAAAAGGGGGGGTGGGGACTTGGAGAGATGGCTCAGCGGTTAAGAGCACTGACTGCTCTTCCAAAGGTCCTGAGTTCAATCCCCAGCAACCACATGGTGGCTCACAACCATCTACAATGAGATCGGACGCCCTCTTCTGGTGTGTCTGAAAATAGCTACAGTGTACTCACATATGTAAAATAAATAAACAAACATTTTTTAAAAGCTGCATTAAATTTGGAGACTCAGAGTTCTAGAAGGTTAGAGGAGTCTGTGACGGTGATGGCGCCTAGCATAGCATCAGGCAGGGATGGTGCTGGAGCATTTGCTGAGAGCTTTACATCCTGATCCACATGCATGAAGCAGAGAGAGAGAGAGAGAGAGAGAGAGAGAGAGAGAGAGCGCTAACTGGGAATGGTGTGGGCTTTCAAAACCTCCAAGCCTGTCCCCAGTGACACACCTCCTCCTACAAGGCCACACCTCCTAATTTTTCCCAAACAGTTCCACCAATGGGGACCAAGCACTCAGACACAGGAGCCTAAGGGACCCATGCTCATTCAAACTCACTCCGTCCTCACAGTCTCTGCTGCTCTCTAGTTGGTTTGCCTAGAAAAGGAGCCATGTAGCCCTGGCTGTGCTGGAATGCACCATGTAGACCAGGTCGGTCTTGAACTCACAGAGATCTACCTGCCTCTGCCTTCTGCATTCAGAGAGGTGTGCTCCATCACACCAACTCACACCTTATGCTTTGAGACAAGGTCTCTCGCTAAACGTGGTGCTCTCCACTGCGACTGGACTGAGTGGCCAGGAAACACCAGCCCTGTCCCCAGTCTCCAGGGCTCGGGTCACAAGAATGAGAGTCAAAGCCAGATTCCATGGCTGCGGAACGTGGGCTTTTCTTCTGCAGCCAATTCTACTGGAAGCTTTGACTGCTAAGATACAAGTCGGTCGCCCTGACTACTGGGAAGCCTGAAGCAGGAGAGTCATAAGTTCAAAAGCCGCCTGGGAAGCTTGTGAGACCCCGTCTCAAACTTAATAATAATGCCATCTGCAGTGACAAAGCCATAACACTAGGGCTTGGGAGGCAGAGTGTCCCCGTTAGGTTACTGTTGCTACGACGAAACACATGACCAAAAGCAAGCTGAAGAGGAGGAGATTTACCCTTCCAACGTCAGGGCAGGAACCTGGAGGCAGGAGCTGATGGAGAGGCCATGGAGGGGTGCTGATGCTTACTGGCTTGCTCATCACGGCTTGCTCAGCCTGATTTCTTATAGAACCCAGGACCATCAGCCAAGGGATGGCACCACCCACAGTGGGATGGGTCCTCATTTATAGGCTTGCCTACAATCCAATGTTAGGGAGGCATTTTCTCAGTTGAGGCTCCCCCTCCTCTCTGATGACTTGTGTGTGTCAAACTGATGTCAAACTAACCAGCACACAGAAGCAGAGAGGGTCTTGAAAAAGTTGAGGGTCCGCTTGTTCTATAGCAAGTTCCAGAGCCAGAACCACATAGGGAGACTAGGTCTAAATTATAAAATAACACTTCTATTTTGTTTCTTTTTATTATTATTGGTTGGTTGGTTGATTTTTTCCAGTTTCTCTGTGCAGCCCTGGCTGTCCTGGGACTCACACTGTAGACCAGACTAACCTCGAACTCAGAGATCTGCCATCTTCTGCCTCCTGAGGATTAAAGGTATGCACCACCACTGCCCAGGTTCAATTTTGTTTCTAAAGATTTGCTTGCTTTTTTTTTTCCAGGAGGGAGAGGCAGGCAGATCTCTGAGTTTAAGGCCAGCCTGATCTACAGAGTAGGTTCTAGAACAGCCAGGGCTACACAGAGAAACCCTGTCTTGATAACATAACAATAACACACACACACAACCAAGAACAAAACATATGTACTAATTTTTATGTTATGCATCTGAGTGTTTTACTTGCAAGTACATGCACCGCATGGATGCTTGGTGCCCTCGGAGTCCAAAAAGGGGTGTTGTTTCCTCTAGAATTGGAGTACAGATGGATGTGAGCTGTCACCTGAATGCTAGGAACAGAACCCAGGCCTCTGGAAACCCAGAAGTGCTCTCTGAGCCATCTCTCTAGACCCTAAAACACACACACACAAACACACACACATGCAAAATGAAACAGGACCTCACTATGTAGTCCTGGCTGATCTGGAATTGCTAAATAGACCAGGCTGGCCTTGAACTCACAGAGATATGATGGCTTCTGCCTCCCTGGTGCTGGAGTTAAAGGTGTGTGCCCTGATTCCCTATATCTAACAACAATTTATAAAACAAAATGCCTAATTAATAACAAAGCAAAGGCTGTTGATGAAACTTGGTTGCAGGGCAGGGTGTTTAATCTGGCTGGTGTGAGGCCCTGCATCCATTCCCCAGTATGTAAGGAAGGGGGTTGGAGCATGCCTTTAGTCCCAGCAGTGGGACTAAAGCAGAGCCAGGTGGATCTCTGTGAGTTTGAGGTCAGCCTGGTCTACAGAGTGAGTTCTAGGACAGCCAGAGCTACATAGAAAGTCAGAAGAAAGAGGAGAAGAAGGAAGGAAGGGAGGGAGGAAGAAGGGAGGGAGGAAGGAGGGAGAGAGGGAGGGAAGGAAGGAAAGAAAGAAGGGGTTCTCTACTGGATGGAACAAACTCAACCAGCCCACAGAAGTGGGGTGTGGGCAGGTACAGGAGGGCTCACCCCTAATCCCAGAAGTTTTGGGATAAAGGCTGGAAGTCCAGTGGTCCAGTATCTGCTGATGTCTCTTACCTACAGCATCCAGATACACAGCAGACACTGATCTTCAGCCAGCCTCAGCTACACAAAGTTCAAGGCCAGCCTGGGCTACATGAGACTCCATCTTAATAAAAAACAAAACAAAACAGAAAAATTGGCACAGGTGTTGCCATCCTCCAAAGATGGATGGATGGGCCGATGGATGGACGGATGATGGAGGGATGGGAAACCAGGTCCCAGTTATCCACCTTTCTTCCTTCTGGCCTGCAGGTGAGACTTTCCCAGGGACCATTGTCAGGTCTGGGGCCCAGCATCAGGAGGAAAAGGGAAGATCAGAGGTATGAGGCCATCCTCGGCTACAGAGCACATTCAAGGCCAGCCTGTGCTACTACACGAGGCACTGTGCTCAGCCTGGTCCATCCTTGCTTTATTAAACACAAGAGTCAGAGGGGAAGACACAAACCCCGATGGGATGTCCTGGGCCCAGGTCTCCATGTTCATCACAGCCTGACTGGATGGATGCTGAAGGAGAAAGGCCTCACCTGCGCCCCCTTCCCGCCCGCCAGCGAGATAGGTCTGTGCAAAAGCATGGGGCTCCAGTGCCCCCTGCTGGCGGCAGTGAGAATAACGCCAAGAGGACTGCACTTGCTTCCTCTGCGCTTTGGAGGCGAGGGTGAGGATGTCTACCTGAGATACTAAAAAATTCCAGCAGCATCCCAGCCTTGAAAGTCTCATGCTCTCTTCAGAGGAAATCAACAGCGCCAAGGGACCTCACCCAGCCCAGCCTGTCCAGCCCAGGAAGCCTTCCTGGGGGAAGTGATCTCATTGGGTGATAGATACTATGAGTCAAGGACTTAGTTCTCTGGGACCCAAATAATAATTTATGTAAGAAAAGCTGAAGGTGGGGGGCTGGCGAGATGGCTCAGCCGGTAAGAGCACTGACTGCTCTTCCGTAGGTCCTGAGTTCGGATCCCAGCAACCACATGGTGGCTCACAATCACCCGTGATGAGATCGGACGCCTTCTGAGGGTGTGTCTGAAGACAGCTACAGATGAATTACCCTGGAGCAAGCAGGGCCGGAGCGAGCGGGGCCAGAGAGCAGTCACACACATGAATATGGCTCATGGCCATCTGTACAGCTACAGTGTACTCATACACATAAAATAAATAAATGCAATAAATCTTTAAAAAGAGAAAAGAAAAGCTGAAGGGGCCGGGCATGTTGGCCTGTGCCTTTTTATTTTCATTTATTTATTTATATTTATTTTGGGTTTTCAAGACAGGGTTTCTCTGTGCAGCCCTAACTGTCCTGAAACTCACTCTGCAGACCAGGCTGGCCTCGAACTCAGAAATCCGACCTACCTCTGCCTCCCAAGTGCTGGGATTAAAGGCGTGCACCATCACTGCCCGGCTGGCCTGTGCCTTTAATCCCAGCATTCCAAAGGCAGAGAGGCAGGTGGATCTCTGTGAGTTCCAGGCTAGCTAGGGCTGTTTTCGGGGTGGGAGTGGGAGGCAAGCAGCCGGTTTGCGTGGTGGCTCATACCCATAATCTCAGTACAGAAAAGATGGAGCCAGGAGGATCATGATTTCAAGGCCAACCTGAGCTACAGAGTGAGAAAAGAGGAAGAAACGTCCTGTTGGCAGAACCTGAGCAGCCATGGTTTCCCTCTTGTTCCGGGTTTGTGGTAAGAGAGCCAAAAGATGTTGATACACTGTGTCCGGTGAGCAGCAGGGGGAGACAGAGAGCAAGGGAAAGCGAAGCAAGAAGGATGAGTGAGCTGGGAAGAGAGCGGGAAGGGGTGAGTGTTGGGGGGGGGAAGGAGCGGGGGAGGGACTGGCCAGAGGCAGGGCCCCACACCCAGAGCGGGAATAAATACGGAACCCAGGAGGTGGTGGCGCACACTATTAATCCCAGCACTGGGGAGGCAGAGGCAGGCGGGATCTCAGAGGCCAGCCTGGTCTACAGAGAGTTCCAGAACAGCCAGGGCTACACAGAGAAACCCTGTCTAGGAAAAAAAGAAAGAAAAGAAAAGAAGAGAAAAGAAGAGAAGAGAAGAGAAGAGAAGAGAAGAGAAGAGAAGAGAAGAGAAGAGAAGAGAAGAGAAGAGAAGAGAAGAGAAGAGAGAAAAGAAAAGAAAAAATACAACCCAGGAGAGTCAAAGAACAGAACTGCAGAGACTGAAAAAAAACGGCTCAGAGGTTCAGGTGACCTGGGTTTGATTCCCAGATCCATAAGGTGGCTCACAACCGCCTGTAAACACAGTCCAGGGGTCCAACAGGCGCGCATGTGGTGCTCACACACATGTGCAGGCAACGCATTCATATGCACAAAGGAAAATAAATGAATCGAAAAGAACTGTTAAAACAAAATTCCAACTTGTACTATTTTTCTTTTAGGTTGGGTCTTAATGTAGCCCAAGCTGGCCTCGAACTCCCTGTGTAACTGAGGATGACCTTGAACAGGTCCTCCTGTCTCCACTTCCCAGTGCTGGGGTGGCAGGGTGCACCTCCATGCCTAGTTTGTGGGATGCTGGGGCTTCGTGCTTCCACAGCAGGCAGTCGACCAGCTAAACCACATCTCAGCCCTGCTTCCTGCCTCTTTACAATGCTAGGGAGTCCAGACCTGCAAGCCTGCTAAGCAAACTAAGCCACCACAGAGCCACAGCCCAGCCCTGGCTTAGCAGTCTTAATTAAAAGCCTTTAGATGTTATAAAATTATTTTGTAGAATTATTCTAGAATTCCAAGATGCATAGTAGGTGCTCTGGTGAGTTAGACTGTCAAAGCCACATCTATAAAAAGGGAACAGATAGGCCGAGAGCCGGACTTGGAATACCAGGAGACTCTTAACAGGATTGGGAAGGAAGGAGCGTCTTCAGCTGTCCATGCAATGGCCTGCCTGAGAATTTAGCTGGGAAACATTTCACCTGCACTTCTAGGCCAGGAAAGAGCTCGCTTGAGAGGTGTGGAATGGTGTCCATCTTGGTTATTAGCCTGGCTACTTGACGGCTGTTTAAGGATTAGTCCAAGTCAATGGACCCCTGTAACTTTTATTTCTTTATTTTAGTTTTTTTGTATACAGGTGTTTTGCCTGCATGTGTGTCTGTGTACCATATCTATGACTGGTGCCGAGGAAGCCAGAGGAAGGCATCAGATCCCCTGGGACTGGAGTTATAGAGGTTGTGAGCTACCTTGTGGGTGCTGGGAATGAACTGGGGTCCTCTAGAAAAATAAGTGCCCTTAGCCACAGAGCCGCCTCTCCAGGACTTTTATTTAACATCTCTTCAGCCTTCTTCCTCATCCTCTTGGATCTTCCTTTAATCTCCCTGGGGTTTTTTTGTTTGTTTGTTTTATTTTGTTTTGTTTTAACATTTACTTTAATAGCCAGAGGTGGTGGCACACACCTTTAGTTTTTTGTTTTTGTTTTTTGTTTTCGAGACAGGGTTTCTCTGTGTAGCCCTAGCTGTCCTAGAACTCACTCTGTAGACAAGCTGGCCCTAAACTCAGAAATCTGCCTGCCTCTGCCTCCCAAGTTCTGGGATTAAAGGTGTCTAATGTCAGGCTAATGTTAGGTGTCTTTTTTTTTTTAAAATATTTATTTATTTATTTTATGTATATGAGTACACTGAGCTGTACAGATAGTTACGGGCCTTCATCTGGTTGTTGGGAATTGAATTTTAGGACCTCTGCTCACTCCAATTGGCCCTGCTCACTCAGACCCAAAGATTTATTCATTATTATAAATAAGTACACTGTAGCTATCTTCAGACACACCAGAAGAGGACGTCAGATCTCATTACGGATGGCCGTAAGCCACCATGTGGTGGCTGGGAATTGAACTCAGGACCTTCGGAAGAGCAGTCTGTGCTCTTACCTGCTGAGCCATCTCACCAGTCCCCCATGTGTCTTTCTTAATCATCTTCCAACTTATATCAAGGCACTTGAACCCCAAGCTCACCAATCCCAATACTCTAGCTAGACGGCTTGCTCTGGGGATCCTGTCTCTGTCTCCCAAGAGCTGAGATGACAGGCCAGCTATCCCACCCACCTAGCATTTGTGTGGGGTCTGGAGCTCAGAACCCTGGTCTTCATGGTTCCTTGGCATGCTCTTTATCCACTGAGCCATCTCCCCAACCTCTCCTCTTACTTTTTGAGACACGTTCTCTCAGTGAACATGGAGCCCATCACATTTGCAAGGCTCCAGGGAGCTCCAGGATCCTTAGTCTCCATCTCTCCAGCGCTAGCCAGCCGTAAAGGCTCAGCAGGCTCCTCAGGCTCCTCCGTGGATGCTTAGAATCAGAACTCGGGTCTTCACGCTTGCGCAGCAGGCAGGCGCTTTAGTGGCTGGCCCATATCTCCAGTCCTTCGTTTCTTTAAATACTTGTTAGGGGGCTTTTTGTTTTGTTTTGTTTTTTCTTCTTCTTCAAGACAGGGTTTCTCTGTGTAGCCCTGGCTGTCCTGGAACTCACTCTGTAGACCAGGCTAGCCTCGAACTCAGAAATCTGCCTGCCTTTGCCTCCCAAGTGCTGGGATTAAAGATGTGCGCCACCGCTGCCCGGCACTTGTTAGTTTTGTTTTGTTTTTTTTTTTTTTAATTATTTGTAAGTGTGTATGGGTATGGGCGTATGAGTACATGTCACCACAGAGGCCAGACCGGTCAACTCCCTGGATCTGGCCCCACAGATGGTTGTGAGCTACCCCACCCTCTACAACAGCAGCAGTGTGTGTCCTTGACTGCAGAGCTCTCCAACACCCTGGTGATTTACCTACTTATTTGAGTCAAGATCTCAATAGGTAGTCCAGGCTAGTCTTCAACTTGAAATCCCCCTGCCTCCACCTCCCAAGAGCAGGGACCACAGGCACGCACCCCTAATACCAACTTCTCTTCTTTTTCCTTTCACAGAATGACATGTTTCTTCATTAACCAAGACATCATTGACATGTTCTTCCCCTCTACCGTCCCAGGGGGAGCCTGGTAATTCCCACAGACTCCAGGCCCCGCCCCAGGACCATGAGGTCCCCGGGCCCCCAGCAGATAGGAAACACATGGCCGCACAGTCTGTTAGATTGTCGGGATCAAAGTGAAGCATCCGGTTCTGACCACCTCCCCCTGGGGGACCCCAGCCGGAGCCCCAGCTTCTGTACCACATTGGAGAGTAATTTTTTCCAGCTGCCTCGTGGTTCTCCATCAGGAAGGGGGCTGTGATTGCCCCCACAGAACATCTGTCAATGTCAGGAGATATTTTCGGGTTTTCCAGCTGAAAGGAAAGGAGGAACTGCTGACGTCTGTGAGGTGGGGGCCCCGGGGCTAGCGCTGAGGCAGCTGCAGTTGCTGATATCAAACAGCCGCTCTGCCGCAACTGATCTGGGGAAACCGAGGGCTTCCCTCCTGGGGTTCTTAGCTTCATTAATAAGAGGATTTAAGAATGGACTCAATTGGAGACATAAGGACTTTTTTTTATTAGAGTTTAAAAGAAAAACCCCAGGGCAGGCAAGCTGTAAACTTCAGCAGCTGCCCAGAGGAGGAGAGCACAGAAAGAGAAAAGGGACCATGCCAGTTAAACTGGGACAGACGGAAGTCAGATACATGGCTGACAAGCAGCCACGTGGTGCCGAGGAGGGAGGCTTTAAAGTGTAAGGGAGCCCAAAATGTTGGAGGGAACCCCCAAAACGTTGCTTAGAAAAGAGATAGAGCTGGGCAGTGGTGGCGCAGGCCTTTAATCCCAGCATTTGGGAGGCAGAGGCAGGTGGATTTCTGAGTTCAAGGCCAGCCTGGTCTACAGAGTGAGTTCCAGGACAGCCAAGACTACACAGAGAAACCCTGTCTCGAAAAAAAAAAAAAAGAAAGAAAAAGAAAAGGAAAGGAAAGGAAAGAGATAGAAGAAAAGAGAAACTTATGCCTTCTAAACAAACTTATCAGATTATGTGGCTGCAATAAATGGGCTTCCGCACAAGGGACAGGAATTCTGGGAGGGGACCATAGTATCTCAGGGAAGGACTAGTAATTCCTTCCGCAGGTCTCTTCCCAGGACCCCACAGTCCTAGGAATGGCCCTAGGGAAAATGAATGACCCTCCCCCACTCCACCCCACCCCACCCCGAGCCACAGATTCCATTCTCTTGGCCAGTAGTAGCTTCAAGTTCAAGCTGGAAAAAGACTTGGGAAAGGTGACATTAGCCTGTATAGTCACAGGACAAAAGACAAGTCGTGAATCATTGCAAATTACAGAGAGGGTCGGGAAGTGGCTCAATTGCTCACCTAGTACACAAAGCCAAGGCTCAGTCCCCAGCACTGCACAAACGAGTTGTGGGCATGCCTGCGCTGCTAGCACTCAGGAAGCAGAAGGATCAGGAGTTCAGGGTCACCCTCGGCTGGGTAGTGAAGTTCTAGGCCAGCCTGAGATACATGAAACCCTGTTCCAAAGCAAAACCAGAATGCATCGGCAGTGCCTTAAACCGTAGCCGATGAAGGAAATGCTAGGCTGAACTCACAGAAATCCACCTGCCTCTGCCCCCTGAATGCTGGAATTAAAGTCCCGAGCAACCACGACTGGCTCCCTGGCTTTGAGACATAGTCCAGACTGGTCTCACATGTGCCGTGTGACCAGAGATGATGTAGAATTTCTGATCCTCCTGCCTCCACCTTCCAAGCTGAGATTGCAGGTGTGTGTGTCGACTCCTGCTTTATAGAGTGAAGGGATGAACCACCAGCTTCCTGCAGGCTAGAGGCAAGCACAGCTCCCTGCTTTCAAAAACCTACTGAATCAAAGTCTTAGCTTGAAGGTTGATGGAAGCCGCATCCTCGTGTGTCAAGAATGTCTTCTAAAAGTCAAGAGGGTGTCAGGTCAGACAAGAGGATTGAAAATGGTTACTACGGGAGATGGAAGACAGCTGGGATAATGCACTCCTGACCTAGACCCTTCATCTCTCAGAAAGTGTCATGTTCTACACAGCCGAGGTCAAGAGAGCTGCAGGTCCTCAGAGACAAATGCAGTCTCCTCAGGGAACACCAGTTCCATTTACACAGTACAGAGGGTTGTCCTACCACAGAGGATGGCCCTGCTGTGTGTCTGTCTGTGCATGGGTGTGTATGTATGTATGGGTGTCTCTGTGGGTGTGTCTGCGTGGGTGTTTAAGTGTGTATGTATATGTGTCTGTGCGTGTAAAGGGGTGTTATGTATGCTGTGGGTACGTGTGCATGCATATGTATGTATATGTGTACATGCATATATATTTGTGTGTGTGCATGGGTATGGGGTATATGTGTATGTATGTGTGTGCATGTATATATATGTGTCTACATGTGTATGTGTGTGTGCATAGGTGTATATGCATGTGTGTATGTGTATGTGTACATGGGTGTGGGGTATATGTATACATATGTGTGTGTGCCTAGATATGGTGTATAGGTGTATGTATGTGTGTGTGCATGTGTGTGTATATGTGTGCATGCATATGTTTGTGTCTCTATGTATGTCTGTGTCTGTGTGTTTCTGTGTGTATCTGTGTGTGTGCATATGTATATATGTTTGTCTCTGTATATGGGGGTATGTAACACAGTATAGGGTATGTGTGTCTGTCTGTCTGTCTCTCTATGTCTGCATGGTGGGTGTGTATATATGTGCATGTATATGTATATGTGTGCATATCTATGCATATATGTATGTGTACATATGTGTGTATGTATACGTACGTGCCTCTGTGCATGAGTGTTGGCGTCAGAGGACAGCTCATTGGTTCTCTTTCCATCTCATTGGTTCTCTTTCCATCTTGCAGGTCCAGGGGAGGAAACTAAGATACAGTGCAAAAGAAATGAAGGTCAAGGACAGGCTGCTCAGGGGGAGGGATTGGGATACTCAGGGCTTTGCTGGGAACTCTGGTGCCACACAACCTGTAAAAAGTTCCCGTCTTTTTACAGTTCCTTCCTCACTGGACAGTTGTCAGCTGTTGTGCCTGTATCAGTTAGCGTGGGCTGTCTGAGCTTGCTGGCCTTCATCACTCTGGATCCATCCTGGTCCAATGGCTGGGCTAGTTGACTCAAAACTTCTGACCACAGACATTCTGTGGGTTAGAGAGAGCTAGATACCAAATGGGTTCCCTGGGCGCTGCTCAAGGTGGCACACAGTCAGTGGTACCCGGGAGGCCAGTGTGGTGGCACGCACTTGTAATCCCAGCACTGAGGCAGGAAAATCACTGAAAGAACAAGGCTAGCCTTGTCCAGATAGAAAGTTCCAGGCCAGTTAGAGTTACATAGTACAAAACCTATCTTGAAGCAGTGGTGGCGCATGCCTTTAATCCCAGCACTTGGGAGGGAGGCAGAGGCAGAGGCAGGTGGATTTCTGAGTTCGAGGCCAACCTGGTCTACAGAGTGAGTTCCAGGACAGCCAGGGCTACACAGAGAAACCCTGTCTTGAAAAACAAAAAACAAAACAAAAAAACAAAACAAAACCTATCTTAAAAACAACCCAACCAGCCAAACAAGAGCAGGGCCTTCAAGATAGTGCAGTGAGCAGAGAGCTCTGAGTTCATCCCTGAAGTTCACAGGGTGCTATGAGCACTCCCACCAACTGGCCTTGGAGTGCCATACACAGCAAACTAATGTACATGTACATCATTTTTTAACAAGGGACACTGGAATGGAGCTCAATTGGCTGAGGCTTGCCTAGCAGACGGGAAGCCACAGGGAGTGTGAGCACAGGACAGCATGTGGCTGTAATCCCAGCACTGGGGAGGTGGAGACAGGCCAGAGGGCAGAAACTTAAGATACACAGTGATCCTCCTGCCTCTGCTTTCTGAATGCTGGGGTTAAACGTGCGTGCACACCATGCCCCAGAAAAAGAGACCAGAGGGGCTGGAAAGATGTCCAGCGGATAAGAGTTCTTACTACTCTTGCAGATGACGGAGTTCAGCTCTCAGCACCCAGATAGGGCGGCTCACAACTGTCTGGAACTCCAGCTCTTGGGGATCCAAACCTCTGGCCTCTCTGAGCACCCACACTCACACATCGTTTTTAAATAAAAAGTACAAAAAAGGGAGCTGGAGAGATGGCTCAGTGATTAAGAGCACTGACTGCCCTTTAAGAGGTCCTGAGTTCAAATCCCAGCAACCACATGGTGGTTCACAACCATCTGTAATGGGATCTGATGCCCTCTTCTGGTGTGTCTGAAGACAGCTACAGTATACTCATATAAATAAAATAAATAAATCTTAAAAAAATAAATAAGCGGGCAGTAGTGGCACACACCTTTAAACCCAGCACTTGGGAGGCAGAGGCAGGCGGATTTCTGAGTTCAAAGCCAGCCTGGTCTACAGAGTGAGTTCCAGGACAGCCAGGGCTACACAGAGAAATCCTGTCTCAAAAATAATAATAATTAATTAATTAATTAATTAATTAATTAAAAATGACATTTAAAAACACAAGGTGGGGGGTGGGGAGAGACTTGAAAAACCCTGAATTAGCTAAAGTACAGCAGCATCCCAGGAGTATTTAGACAGTAACGGTCACTGGGAGGTTAATGGACACTCCCCTCTGCCAGTGGGCTGTGGACTAAGGTGGAGTGTCAACTAAGCAAGGCATTGTGCAGAGAGGCCACCACCAGCTACTGAGTCACTGGCAGCTCCCAGCACTGGGAGGGGAAGGAAGGGGACGGAAGGGGTAGGAGGGGAGGGGAGGGGA
>NW_022196900.1:97253362-97259827 GCF_008632895.1 Mastomys coucha
GAGTTCCTCTTACTAAGACAGTCTGGACCTTCTAGCCTCCCTCCTCCACATCTACTCCTTCCCTCCCAATGTTCAGAGGCCTGTGGCCTCAAGTTCCTCACGACACCTCCGCCTTATTACACACCCGTGAGCAGAGAAACCCTCCTGTAGGTCACATGCTTGCAATTCCTGCATCCGGAGGCCAAGGGAGGAAGACAGCTTGAGCCAACCCAGAGGCTTTTTTCTCTTGTTAATTTTTTTCTACGATAGTATTTTTTTTAAAGATTTACTCATGTGAAGTCATTTGCCGACATGTATATAACATGTGTGCCGGGTGCCCAACCAGAGTAAAACCTTGCCCCACCCCCACCCCCAAAATCCCCGGCTAAGCGTCATGGCAGACTCTAACCCTCCCGCATGTGGGAGACAGAGGCAGGGGAATCTCATTGTGAGTTTGAGGCCAGCCTGGTCTGCGTAGTGAGTTCCGGGATAGCCAGGAGACCCTGTATCCCATCTATCTGCTCGGCCATCCTTTCCCCTGAGTCAGGACAGCTGACAGTGGCCATGGATTGCCAGAGCAGTGACTGGACTTAACCACAAAAACTAGGGAGAGGGCCACACCCCAATTTCTGAAAACTGCATTCCCAGAAAACACAATGAGGTCCCTTCCCTTCCTCAGCCCCTTCCCCCTCCCCTTCTTTAGTTTCTGGAACAACCCCCACCCCACGCCAGAGTAAACCATAAATCTGTGGGTCTCCCACTTCTGTTCTCGGCTAAGAACAGAACTCATTTTCTCCCCTCTTAATACTGGTTCATGTGTCACAGCCAGGCCCAGGTGTCCAGGCTAGGGGTGCTGCTCATGGGAGAGGGTTCGCCTGGCCACAAAGGAGGGCCTCAGGTTTCTTCCTCAGCACCCCGTAAGCTTTTATTTTTTTAATGTGTACAGATGTTTTGCCTTACCTATGTCTGTTTGCCATGAGTGTGCCTGGAGCTCGTGGATGTCAGAGGAGGGTGCTGGACCCCATAGAAATGGAGTTAGAGACGGCAGTGAGCTGCCCTATGGGTGCTGGGATTCGAACCTCTTTCTTCTAGAGGAGTAGCCAGTGCTCTTAGCCACTGAGCCATCTTTCCAGCCCCTGACATAGCTCACTGAAAAATGTGTCATTCTTTGGCTATCTAGGCCCTTATGCTAACCAAACCATTGAGGTGTTTCTACAGCTGTCCCCATGTGGTGGTAAAATGCATTCATTTGGCATCTGGGGCTTGGGGTGATGGCAGGATGGAGAGACTCAGCAGCTAAAAGCACTGGCTGTCCTTGCAGGGGAAGGACCCGGCTACAGATCCATAGGCACCAGGCACTCACATGCTTTTAGACAATGCTGGGGATGAAATCCAGGGTTTTGTGCATGGGGAAACCCTGAGCTGTGCCCACTGCTAGACCAGGAAATGTGCGCACCGAGGGAAAAGCTTGCCAGGCCCGTGCGTGCGTGCGTGCGTGCGTGCGTGCGTGCGTGCGTGCGTGCGTGGTAGGGCTTACACCAGCTAGGAAGGGGAAGAAACCCAAATCTCCCCAGAGCTTGGAACCCTGACAAGGGAAGACGGAGGAAGACAGTGTGCCTCACAGATTCAGGGGCAGGGATCCCCAGAACTAGACTAAGCAATAAGGGGCAAGAGAGAACAGAGCACATATATTGTCCTCAGCACAGGTGGAAGCAAGTCAGAGGAGCCGCAGATGTCAGACAGAGCAGGCAACAATGCTAACCGGGCAAGTGTCAGACAGTTCACTAAGTCTCACTTCCCTCTTCTCTGTGAAGACGATTATAAACTTCACCTTGAAGTTAAATGAGATAACATCTCTTGTGGAACAGGAGATGCCGTCTCCAAAGCCTTCCTGGAGAAGATGCCTGGCTCATTCTCTTAGCCAGCACTAACTCCAAGGCCAGCCGTGCAACATCTTTTTTTTCCCCCCTTGGGGACATTTCTAGTTTGACTTTTTTTTTTTTCCTTGTTGTTTGGTTTTGGTTGTTTTGTTTTTCAAGACAGGGTTTCTCTGTGTAGCCTTGGCTGTCGAACTGAACTCCTCCTGCTTCTGCCTCCCAAGTGCTGGGATTAAAAGCGTGCCTGGCAACCTTGGCCTTTTGGGCCTGTATCTCCACACCCGGTTTATTCCGTGTTGTGTTTAAACTTGGAGCTTCCTGCATGGCAAGTGACTGCTCTGCTAAGGTCATACCAGCTGCATTCACACTTTCTTTATAATATATAATCTATATATTATACATATATAATAATAATATATACATATATATATTCACACATATATGTGTATATATATATGTTGCATTCACACTTTAATATATATTATATATTAAATATATATATAAGCAAACAATATATATATGATATATATATATATTGTTTGATTGGTTGGTTTTATTTTTTTTTTCGAGACAGGGTTTCTCTGTGTAGTCCTGGCTGTCCTGGAACTCATTCTGTAGACCAGGCTGGCCTCGTACTCAGAAATCCGCCTGCTTCTGCCTTCCAAGTGCTGGGATTAAAGGCGTGCGCCACCACCGCCCAGCCGTACTTTCTATTTTTTGTGTTACATTTATTCCATTTTACATCGGATGTCTGTGCATCTGTGTGTGTGTGTTCATGTGCCAAGGTGTACATGGGGAGGTCAGAAGACAGCTTTGGGAGTCAGTTCTCTCTCCCTAGCACCAGAGTTCTAGGGATTGAAATACTCCGGCAGCAAGCAACCTTACTCACTGAGTCATTTCACTGGCCAGATTTTTAATTTGTTTTAATTTTTTAATTAAAATTTTATTTTATACCAGATGGTAGGTGGCCCACACCTTTAATCCCAACACTCAAGAGGCAGAGGCAAGTGGATTTCTGTGAGTTTGAAGCCAGCCTGGTCTACAGAGGGAGTTCTAGGGCAGCCAGGGTTACACAGAGAAACCCTGTATGGAGAAAAAAGACTGTATTTTATGGGTATGAGTGTTTTGTCTGCATACGCCCCTCAGAGGCCAAGCTCAGATCCAAAGCAGTCCAACAATGGCCGTCTCCTAGCAGAATAGCCCAAGGCCAAAGAACCCAGCAGCTGTTCAGTCAGAAGTGTGGATGCCTCAGCAGCCCCGGTGTGGTGCTGGGACCCAAGGCAAGTCCTAGAGAGCTGCCCATTTCCAGTCATTGAAGTCTCACACCGTGGGCTCTAAAACCCCTGAAGGATCACCTTAGGAACAGCACAGATGGGCTTGCCTGCCAGAGGGAGGGCAAGCAGAGGCAAAACACAAACACTTCCTTCTTCCATGTACGTGGGCTGCCGCCAGAAGGCGTGGTCCAGACCTAGGGTTGGTCTATGTACCTCGGTCCCTAGAACCTACATGCTAGACAGACTCTCAGGAATTATTCTCTGATTGGCATACATGTGCAGTGGCAAGCAAGAACACACCCATTATACATGCATGTGTGTCTGTATCTATCTATGTATGCATTAAAAAATGAAAAAGCCCCACTCCTGCCTTTAAACAGGATCCGCCGGGGCACACGTGTAATCTCAGCACTTGGGAGGTGGAGGCAGTGGAAGCCAACCTCAGGCAGCCTGGACTGTGTACACAGTAAGATCTGTCACAGTACAAAAGCCCCATCCTTTATCTTAGACAGTTCTGCTCAGAACACACATATTGCTGAGCCCTTTATCCAGCTGCTTGGTGTGTGCATGTGTCACATCTGGAAGGGTGTCATTCTCTGATGCTAGGCCTGGTAAGGTTTCTTAGCCACTCTGGACCGGGTCTGTGTTTGGGGTAGAGGATGTGTTTGGGAGTGATGCCTGGTGCCAGGAAGCGGCTCAGCCTGCTCTAGGCAGACCTGCTTGTCTCCGAGGTCCTCACCTCTTGGTTGTATGGTTGCTGTTGTTGCTTCTGGTCTGGAGCTTTCTTTGTAGACCAAGCTGATGTTAAACACAAAAGGCTGAGTGCAGGGAGAGATAGCTCAGCGGTTAAGAGCACTGACTGTTCTTCTGAAGGTTCAAATCCCAGCAGACACATGGTGGCTCACAACCATCCGTAATGAGATCTGACACCCCCTTCTAGTGTGTCTGAAGACAACTACAGTGTACTTACATATAATAATAAAAACATCTTTGGGCTGGAGTAAATGGGGCCAGAGAGAGCAGAGGTCCTGAGTTTAATTCCCAGCAACCATATGATGGCTCACAACCATTTTTACAGCTACAGTGTGAACTCATATACATAAAATAAATAAATCTTTAAAAAAAATAAAAGCTGAGTTCAGGGACTAAAGGCATTTATCACCATGTCTGGCTATTGTTTTTTGTTTTGTTTCGTTTGATACAGTCCTTTGTAGCTCAGGATGGCCTCAGAATCCCTGTGTATCCAAGGATAACCTTGAATCTCTGATCCTCTTGCCTCTGCCTCCCAATCCTGGAACTACAAGCATGTGACTCTACTGTTTTGTTTTGAGGCAAGGAAGCATTCCTAGCACAGTCTACCTTGAACCCTCTGAAGTCCCCCGGCCTCAAATTGCACCGTACCCCTAGGTGCAGGCATGTCACCAGCCACCGGGAGGCGCTCTAGGCAGCCAACCTCTAAGGTTGCAGGTTTTGCCTCAAGGATGATTTTCTTTAGCCCACTCCGGGACCAGCAGAAGATCTGAGGCTGCCAGCTGAAGCTCAGGCCAAGCAGAGCAGGTTGGCGCTTGCTGACTCTTCAAAGGCCTCCCTCCCTCCCCGAGGCCATTACCTGCACAACCCAAGGTGCCAGGGACCCGTGCACCTTGCATAATTCTGGCCAGGAGGAAGAACCCTAAATCCAGACAGAGAAAGATTCCAGGGAAACCTCAGAGGTTCCCAGGAAACATGCCGCACAGCCAAGGGAGGGTGTAAGCTTGGGGCTCTCCAGGTCTAGGTTCAGTCCCGGCCGCTTATCTGATGCCTTGTGGCACTGGTAAAGCAACGAGAAAGACTGCAAGCCCCCTCTCTGTGAACCAGCTTCCCCTTCATCCCGGATGAGGCACCAACAGATGAGGAGCCCGTTGCGCCATTCCCAAACCAGCTTGGTAAACCAATGCATTTAACTGTGCTTGCAGATGGGAGCACAGGAGAGGTGTGCATGGCCTAGCTTGGTTTCTCTCTTGTGTGATAAAACGCTTGCCAAGCTGGGAGGTGGTAGCACACACCTTTAAGCCCAGCACTCCGGACACAGAGGCAGGTGGATCTCTGAGTTCCAGGACAGCCAAGGTTAGTGGACAGGCAATTCCACAGTGGACTGCTCTCAGGGACCTAGCAGCTGCTTTATGTCAAGACCTACCCACCGCCCCAGCTCTGACGTTCTTGGTGTTCCCTCCCTCTGTTCCCTTTGTGTGGCGCCCGTCCCCTCCCTTCCCACTCTCCTCTCTGCTACCTGTCTGTCTGTCTGTCTACAAGTCTACTTGTCTGTATCTTTCCCTTCCCCAGCCCCTCCATCCTCTCCCCTCCCCCAATAAACTCCTTTTGCACCAGATCCGTTGCATGGTGTCATTTCTCGAGTGCACCTTAGTATGGACCCACCAATGATACCCTCTCGCCGCATATTTCATAAGTCAGGACTACAAAAACCTCTTGAAAAATCAAACCAAACCAAAACACGTACCAGAAATAAGTTAGGAGAGGAAAGGTTTAGGTCATCTTACAACTCCCAGGCCACAGGCTATCACGGAGGGACATCGAGGCAGGAGTTCAGAGCAGGAATTTAGAGGCAGGAACAGAAGCAGAGGCTATGGAGAGCTCATGGTTTGCTCAGCCTGCTTTCTTTCTTGTTTGTTTGTTTATTTTGTTTGTTTGTTTTCGAGACAGGGTTTCTCTGTGTAGCCCTGGCTGTCTTGGAATTCACTCTATAGACCAGGCTGGCCTTGAACTCCGAAATCTGCCCCCCCCGAAATCTCTTGAACTGCCTCGTGCTGGGATTAAAGGCCTGTGCCACCACCGCCTGGCCAGCCTGCTTTCTTATGCAAGCCAGGACCACCTGCCCAGGGATGCCACAATGGGCTGGGCATTCCCGTGTTGATCATTATCAAAAAATGCCCCCACAAACTTGCCTGGGGGCAAGTTTGGAGGAAATTCTTTAAGATGATTCTAACTTGTGTCAAGTTAATGAACCAATATGGTGGGTGACCCCTAGACCACTGTATGACCGCCAGAGTCCCACCCAGCATGGGTGTTGGCCTCCTGAGAGCTATACAAATATCCTCCGCCCCAAGTTAACTTTTGACCCTCTATATAGACTATTTAGGCATCTCCAGGGGCCATAAGCAACTGGGGCAGGTTTCCATGGAGATCAAAGGCGGGGAGGAGGAGGGAAGGGGGGAGAACTCGGGAGGGAGAGATGGCTGAACCCAATTAACTCTCCCTGACACCCAATTCTCTAAGGGAACATCAACGGGACAGGTGTATTGTTTTGGCTTTGGGGGGGGGGCGTTTAATTTTTTTTT
>NW_022196900.1:97259837-97272387 GCF_008632895.1 Mastomys coucha
TTTTTGGTTTGTTTGTTTGTTTGTTTAAGACAGGATTTTTCCATGTTCCCTTGGCTGTCCGGGAACTCAGGCTGGCATCGAATTTACAGAGATCCACCTGCCTCTGCCTCCCAAGTGCTGAGACCAAAGGCCACCACTGCCCAGCATGTTTTAAATTTATTTTTTAAGATAAGAGTCTTTGTGCTTGGTGGTGGTTGGGACACGCCTTTAGTCCCAACACTTGGGAGGCAGAGGCAGGATTTCTGTGATTTTTGAGACCAGCCTGGTCTACAGAGTGGCTTCCAGGAGAGCTAGTACCACATAGTGAAACCCTGTCTCAAAGAGGGGAATTTTGGGGCGCAGGGGGTGTTGTTTGTTGTGGCTAACATTTCAAAGGCACAGTCCTTCATGACCGGAAGTCAGAGCACCAGGAGCCTGAAGTATCTGGTCCAGTCGCAACTACTATCCCGAAGCGAAAGAGCGAGAGACAGAGGAAGGAAAGCTGAGGTCCGGCTTCTTTCCACACTCCGCCTAGGGAAAAGGGCCATTCGCAGTGGGGGTCTTCCCACCTTAATTAATCAAAATAGCCTCCCCCTAGGCAGGCCCAGAGCCATTCTCCCAATGATTTGACTTAGTGGAGTTGCCAACACTGGAGAGAAGGCAGACAGGGAACATCAGTCAATCTGCCCACTTGACGGTGCTACGGAAGGGCTTGGGTGGGCGGGATCCACGGCTTCTGCAGGTCCTCCACCGCCCACCATCACCAAGGTCTTCTGCGGCTGAAATCTCTCTTGGCATCAAAAGGCCCAGAGTGGCCCCCACAGGCGGAACTACTATTGAGTTTCCCCACTTCGGAGCCTCCTTCCAAGTCTAGCAGGTCTAATCTCAAGCAAGCTTCTCCCAGCCGCTCCACCTCGCCCACCCCCAACAAGCGGCCAGCCAGCAGTTGCTCCCCTCCGGCTCAGACCTGACCTAGGGTGTCATTTGTGAAAGAAAAGAAACGAGTTTATTCAAGTCAAAGGGGTCCCACAAAGAGTTGGGAAACACGCTTGCGCGCGCGCGCGCACACACACACACACACACACACACACACACTGCTACCTCTAGAGCTGCTGCTATGGGGCTTTTGGAGCATCGCTGAAGGCCTCGGAGTTCACAGAAGTCTAAGGCAGAGAATCTGCACCTTCCAAGAGCTCCAAGGTTCTAAACTTTCCTGTTTTCTTCAAAACAAATCTTCCTGCCTCTGCCCGAGTGCTGGATTAAGGGAGTGCGCCCCCCGCCCCCAGGCGGGGCTTTTCTTCTACAATCTTAAAACCCAGCTGGAATTGAATTCAACTCGTAATTCTCCCCAAGTGCTGGGATTACAGCTGTGTAACTAAGAAACAAAACGACAACAACAAAAACTGAGAAAAGGTGATGGAGGTGTTTGTTTGTTTGTTTTGTTTTCTTCGAGACAGGGTTTCTCTGCGTAGTCCCAGCTGTCCTGGAACTCACTCTATAGACCAGGCTGGCCTTGGAATTACAGAGATTTGCGGGCCTGTGCCTCCCAAGAAAAGACTTTTAAATTTATTTAGTTGGTTTTTAAGAGGATGTCTCACGTGTATTGAAGGCCGGCCTTGAACTCGGAAAAATCCACCTGCCTTTGCTTCCCAAGTTCTGGAATTAAATAAAGGCTTGCACCAGGTTTTGATTTTGTTTTCATTTTGTTTTGTTTTTCTGCATATCAATGTTTTACTTGAATGTATGCCTGCGGACTACATGCATGGCTGGGGCTAAGGAGACCAGGAAACAGCAACACATCCCCCCAGGACTAAAGTTTCAAATGATTGGGCACTGCCAGTGGGTACTGGGGATTGAACCTGTGTCCTCTGCAGGAGGAGCCACTTACAGCCAGAGCTCTTAACCACTGGACGACCTCTCCGGTCCCAGACATTTTTCCCCCTGTGGAAGGTAGTCAGCCCAGCAGGGGTCCGTATTCCCAGAGTCCTCGGTTTCCCCTTTATGCCAATTAGCAAATAGGGCCAGAATGTGAGCCTGTGATACGGTTATTGCTTGCCTATGAAGCCGCCTTGACCCCGTGTGGCTCGTGGCACATCTTTTTTGCCTCCATGCCTCCTTTGCCTTTCTGTAAAACCTAGATTATTCTGTTTATAGCCAGCATCATGATCACAGTTCATTTAAGCTGCTGAAGAGGCCCCATGATAAACCCCCTTGTTACCATTCCACAGAGAGAGGAAAGAGACTTGAGGCACAGAGAAGCAGCTTAATTTGATCAAGAACACAGAGCAAGTGGCAGAGCTGTGGTTTGAGCGGGGCCCTTTAAGTCTGTTCCCTCCGAGTCTCAAGCTCATTGTCTTTCACTACCTTTCCGGCCCTGCTCTCACCTCAGTCTCACCCCTTGCGCAGGGTCGTTCAGACCCCTTCCAGCAGGCAAGTGTTCTGGAAGTCTGTGGAAGAGGGAGAGCTCCTGTGTCTAGCCACAGTCTTCCCTGAGACAGTTTTAATGATGTTTGGTAATAAACGCACTCTTTTGAACACTGTGAGTGTAATAACAGTTATTTAAAGTATCCAGTAGATTAAAAAAAAAAAAAGATGAATGGTTTAGCTGGCAGAGTGTCTCCTGGCACCATGGCTCCTGGCAGAGTGACGGGCACTGAGCCACAGGCTGAGGAGTGGACACATGAGCCTCTTCCGGGCTCACTGGAGCCAGCTGTGGTTCCCTAGGCCTGAGGCGTTCTGTCCCTCAGAGGAGGGGTTAGATTCCAGATAGAAAAAGACAAGACGGATGGGCCTTGCTTCCCGTGCACACACTAGAGAGCTTCCCACTGCCGTAGGTTCACCTCTCTACTTTGGGCTTCAGGAGGCCCCACAGTGGGCTGTGACAGGTTGAACACACACTCAGCTGGCTTACCTTCTCGTCTCCTTCCATCTGCCCATCATGATGGATGCTAAGGCTTTTAAATTTTCCTGGTGTATGTGTGTGTGTGTGTGTGTGTGTGCTACCATGTGCACAAGATGCCACCAGGAGAGAGTGTGTGTGGAGATCAGTGTGTGACTCCATTCTCCTCTCATCTGGTGGATACCAGAGAGCAGATGCAGGTCTCAGGACTAGTAGCAGATGCCTCTCCCTCCTGAGCCACTTGGCCTGCCGGGTGGGGTTTTAGATAGAGGTCAAGGTCACGGAGGTGTCAGACGGCATCCAATTCCCTGTCCAAAAGCCACAGTTGTGCACGAACCATCTCCCACGTTTTACAAGACCTGTAACTGTCTTTCTTTAATTATTTTTAAAGATGTATTTCAGTTTTGGACTGGAGAGATAGCTCAGTGGTTAATTAAGGGTATTGGCTGCCCTTCTACAGGCCCCAGGTTCCGTTCCCAGCACCCACATGGTGATTACACTTACATCAGGCATAAAAGACAGAAGTCATCTTGGCACACTGAGCACACTATTGTTATAAATTAATAATAATAATAATAATAATAATAATAATAATGATAGCCTTTCAGTTTGCCTTTGTATTCTGTTTGGTTTTTTTAATATATTTTTTTAAAGATTTATTTTTTTATTATTATAAATAAGTACACTGTAGCTGTCTTCAGACACACCAGAAGAGGGCATCAGATCTCATTACAGATGGTTGTGAGCCACCATGTGGTTGCTGGGAATTGAACTCAGGACCTTTGGAAGAGCAGTCAGTGCTCTTACCCGCTAAGCCATCTCACCATTCCTATTTATTTATTTTATGTATATGAACACACTGTAGCTGTCTTCAGACACATTAGAAGAGGGCATTGGATCCCATTACAGATGGTTGCTGGGAATTGAACTCAGGATCTCTGGAAGAGTAGTCTGTGCTCTTAACCTCTGAGCCATCTCTCCAGCCCTGTTTTTGGTTTTTCAAGACAGAGATTTCTCTGTATAGCCCTGACTGTCCTGGAATTCACTCTGTAGACCAGGCTGGCCTCGAACTCAGGAGGTCCACCTGCCTCTGCCCTCCACTACCCAGCAGATTACTGTTTTTAGCCTGCATCATGATGGCAGCTCACAACCACCTACAACTCCAGTTCCAATGTCCTTTTCTGGCCTTTTGGGCACTAGGTGCACACACAGGGTGCACAGACATACATGCAGGCAGAACAGCCATCACGTACAGTACACTATAACTATTAAGCCGGGGTGGTAGCCTATGCCTATAATCCCAGCACTTGAGAGGCAGAGAGAGGATCTCTTGAGTTCTAGGCTAGCCTGGTCTACAGAGTGACTTCCAGGACATCCAGGGCCGTTACACAGAGAAACCCTGTCTCAAATCACCAAAATTAATAATAATAATAATAATAATAATAATGCATAGTTACTTTATTGTGGGTTGTATGTATATGTGTGGGTGGTCATTGGTGTGCATGTGTACAGAGTCCAGGAAGTCTGGAGGAGGTTGCCAGCCTCCCTGGTTAGAGGTTGTAAACCACCCACGGCGGGTGTGGGATAAGGGAACTCCCGTCCCCTGGAGGAACAGTATGCACCGGTCACTCCTCCCTTCTTTTCTTTGCTCCACTAGGGATGAAGCCCAGGGCCTCATGGATCTGAATTAAGTGCACAGAACGCTATGTCCTGAGCTGTCCTCCTGGTCCCATGGTGCCTTCCTGTAGCAGCCCTGAGCAAACTCACCGTCGACCACAGCCGTGTCGAGGTGTAGGTAGATGTTATTATGACTAAGTGAACTTTTGTCTTCTTCATTTTTTTTTTTTTCAGGGCTGAGTTTGGAGCCCTGGGCATGCCCTGTACTGCAGAGCCACACCCCCAACCCAAGCAAGCCTAGTCGTGTCCGGCACACAGTAAAAGTTGAGTGTTTCTGGATCATAGGAACGCCTCTGCTCCCTTCACCTGGCCAACTCCATTTAGTCAATGTGAGAATTAGCTTGGATATTTGGAAACGTGGCTACTTCCCACGAGATTAATGTGATTTTCTTTCTCCTCTTGTTTTTTTTGTTTTTGGGGTTTTTTATTGTTTTGTTTTGTTTTTGTTTTTGTTCAAGGGTTTCACTCTTTAGCCAGGGCTAGCCAGAACTTGCTATGGAGGCAAGGCTAGCCTGGAAGTCATCGAGACCCCCTGCCTCTGCTTCTAATATGCTGGGATTAAAATCATGGGCTCATGTGCTACCAGCACAGCCATGGTGGCACATGCCTTTAATCCCAGAACTCAGGAGGCAGAGAAAGGTAGATCTCTAAATCTGAGGCCAGCCTGGTCTACAGAGTGAGTTCTAGAATAGCCAGGGCTACACAGAGAAACCCTGTCTTGAAAAAAAGAAAGAAAGAAAGAAAATCACATGCCACCATAACTCTCCTTCCATTTCTTGCTTTTTTTTTTGGATGGGTTGGCCTCATATTTGCTTTGCAGATGGAATATGACCTTGGATTTTTTTTTTATTAAAGATTTATTTATTCTTTAAAGGTTTATTTTATGTATATGAGTACACTATAGCTGTACAGATGGTTGTGAGCCATCATGTGGTTATTGGGAATTGAATTTAGGACCTCTGCTCGGTCATGTTGGGCCCCCACTCACTCCAGTCCAAAAATTTATTTATTATTATAAGTAAGTACACTGCAGCTGACTTTAGACACACCAGAAGAGGACATCAGATCTCATTACAGATGGTTGTGAGCCCCCATGTGGTTTCTGGGAATTGAACTCAGGACCTCTGGAAGAGCAGTCAGTACTCTTAGCCGCAGAGACATCTCTCTAGCTCCTGGCCTTGGATTTTTTTTTTTAGCTTCTACTCTCCACTTCCAAAGTGCTGGGATTACAGGTATGAGGCACCATTCCTGCTTGTATTGTTTGGGGCCACCGGGACCATGAGGACCACTAGGACCGCACCATCAGGAGCCCTTAAGCAGGGTATATTGTTCCTTGTTTTGTCGGAAAACTTTACGGGGTGACATGGCTCTGTGCTCAAAGCCCTGTTTCTCTTGTCTACTCAAATTCCAGTGGATTTCAACATCACAGAAAGGCACTTGGCTCAGCTCATTTCACAGCGGAAGCTAGATGGATGTAAGACCCACAATCCCTTTGTGCCTTGTTCCCTCCCTAACCCCAGTAGGTCTAGATAGCTTGGACTGACCTGAGACTCACTTCGTAGCTAAGGCTCCTCTAGAACTCCTGATCTCCCCTCCTCTGCTTCCAGAATTCTAGGATTACAGGCTTGAGCCACCAGCGACTGGTTAGTCTTTCTTTTGTTTCAAACCTGTATAATCAGCTGAGTGTGGTGACACTGGCCTGTAACCTCAGAACTTGGGAGGTGGAGACAGGAAGATCACAAGTTCAAGACTACCCTTGGCTATATAGTGAACTGAAGGCTATCATGGGCTAAATGAGATCCTGTCTCATTTACACAACACAGCAAAACAAAGAGAGAAACCCTTTATCTGTGCTGTCCACTGACGGAAAGCAGGCTCTGCGGGAACACAGTCTTTGCTTGTAAGCTTGAGCCAGAGACGGTCTTCTAGAACGGTGGTGAGCTATTGATTAGAGACCAATTCTACAAATTGTGGCTGTGTCATGAATGCAAACACCGGTCAGGAGCCACTGGCGGCTACAAACTAACCACAGATGTTGATGAAATTGATTTCGATCCTGGTTTTCCCGGATTTGAGAAATTAGGTTTGATTCCCCAGATGAGCCTGCTTCCATTTCACATGTCTTCCAGGCTCTCTTCTATTAAAAGAGAAATGGGAAAACCTGCCCGGGCACTATTGCAAAGTGCTTGCTTAATCCTTGAAGACTGGTGGCGGTGGCGGGGTGTCGGGAACTGCACGAGCCCTCTGCAGCCCCTGGGACTTCTCATATCTTCAAAACAGGATGCAGCACAGGCCTGAGGCTGCATGCAGGAGAATGCTCCTTGGGTTGGCTTAAACCATACTGCTCCCTGGCCAGCTTCCTGGGATCCTGCCTCCTTTAGCTGAGAGCTTCTTCCCATGCAGAAGGGGGTGAAGACCCCAAGGATGAGCACAGACAGTGGGCCCTTCCCTGGGGAGAGTGGACAACCAGCTCAGGTGGCACTCCTCAAGCCTTTGGGAGCAGAAAAGGATGCTGGGATATCTGTGTAAGACAAATGCATTTTCCTGGTGGAGTACAGCAATGTGGTGGAATACACCCTTTGGTTTGTTTTAAACTAATTAACTGATTGATTTTACTTATATGAGTCTTCAGACACACCAGAAGAGAGCATTGGATCACATTGCAGATGGTTGTAAGCCACCATGTGATTGCTGGGAATTGAACTCAGGACCTCTGGAAGAGCAGTCAGTGCTCTTAACAGCTGAGCCATCTCTCTTAGCCCTGCTTTATTTCATTGTTCTCTCTCTCTCTCTCTGTCTCTTCCCAGAGACAGGGTTTCACTGTATAGCCCTGGCTATCCTGGAATTTGCTCTATAGACCAGGCTGGCCTTGAACTCACAACGATCTACCTGTTTCTGCCTCCCAAGTGCTGGGATCAAAGACATGTGCCACTACTGCCTGTCCATTTCCTCTTTCATTTTTCTCTTTGTTGGTCTTATTTTTGAAGCAGGGCATCATGTAGTTCAGGCTATGTTATGTAGTCAAGGATGACCTTGAACCTCTGATCTTCCTACCTCCCCCTCCTGAGTACTGGGATTACAGTGAGGCAGCTAAGAGCCAATGCTTAAAATGTCCCAGTCCCTGCAAACATGAAAATAAAATCATGGGCTGGCAAGATGGCTCAGTGAGGAAGAGCATCGACTGCTCTTCCAAAGGTCCAGAGTTCAAATCCCAGCAACCACATAGTGGCTCACAACCATCTGTAATGGGATCTGATGCCCTCTTCTGGTGTTTCTGAAGAGAGTGACAGTGTACTTATATATAATAATAAATAAATCTTTAAAAAGAAAAAATCAGGCTAAGCATGTCAATGCATAACCTTCACTTCAGAGTTTCAAGGCCAAGGCAGGAGTGTCAGGAGTTCAAGGTCATGCTTGGCTCCATGGTGAATTTGAGGCCAGCCTCGAGGTACTTATTGATTTATAAAATAGTGATGATGAGGGAGCCAGAAAGATAGCTCAGCAGTTTGGCACTGACTCCTTTTCCACAGTACCCAGATTTGGTTCCCAGCACACGCACACACACACACACACACACACACACACACACACACACACACACACACACACACGGAAGCTATTGTCCCAGTTCTAGGTAACCGACGGCCTCTTCTGGTCTCCATGGGTACTGTACACATTTGGTACATAGTCTTAGCATGCGGGGGGGAGGGGGGGGAACTCCTGTATACATGAACAGCCAGGTATGGTAGCACATGCCTTTAATCCTAGGATTCGGGAGGCAGAGGCAGGCAGATCTCTGTGAGTTCAAGGCCAACTTAGTCTATAAAGTGCGTTCCAGCCACCCAGGGTGGTATAATGAGACCCTATCTCAAAAAAAACAAAACAATAAAAAATTTACTATTAATAAAAAAATATAATAAAAAATTTACTAAAGTCTATGAGTGTGTGTGTGTGTTTGTGTGTCTGTGTGTAGGGGGGTATTTTGTCTCTTTGTATGTAAGGGCACCACGTGCATGGGACAGCCACCATGTGGGTAGGGGAAGAGCAATGCATGCTTTTAACTTCCGTGCCATCCCTCCCACTGCCTGCAGTTTCTGTCTTAGTAAGTTAGTTTCTAAGAAACTCCCAAGGGATGCTGGCACTGCATGGTCCCAGGGCCACATCACTGCTTCCTGACCTGGACTGAGAGGTTCCACTCCTCTTACCAGCCAGCTGTGCAGCCCTAAGACATCGAAGGGCTTCTCTGGGCTTCGAATCTTCTTTCGGATGTTATTTAGGTCAGCAAGCAAATGCAGACGGTTTCCTGCACGCCAGCTGCCCTGGCTGCTCCCTAGATAAGAGAAACCACAGGCTAAGCCCAGGATGACTGCCAGGCTGGAGACTCAGAGGTCCAACTGCAACATTTAAAGACCTTTTGGATTCTAAAATTCCATGACTCACTGTCAGAAATAGAACAGTTTTTTGGTTTTTGTTTTTTTTTTTTTTTAAATTAAACTACTTTTATGTGTATGGGTGTTTTGCCTGCATGTGTGTCTGTGCACCACGTGCTGTGCATTTCTGGTGCCTAAGGGAGTCAAATGAGAACACTGGATCCCCTAGGACTGGAGTTACAGAGAGTTGTGAGCCACTATGTGGGTGCTGGGATTTGAACTCAGGACCTTTAACTGCTGAGCATCTCTCCAGCCCCTAGAACAGAATCTTTACCCCTTGACTATTAGGACAGGGATGCTGCTACCCACAGATCTGGGTATAAGGATATATTAAATTCAGAAGGAACCCCAGATCCATGCTGCCATTTCACAGACGGAGGACACCAGACAGGAAGCAGAACTCTTAGCCGTAGATCAACTGGTTTTCCAGCTGCGTTTGCAAAGGCAGTGTTAGGTCTCAAAGCCAGGATGGTCGGCTGAGCGAGTTCCAGAACAGCCAGGGCTACACAGAGAAACCCTGTCTGAAAAACAAAGAAAAGAAAAGGGAAGAAAAGAAAAGGAAAGGAAAAAAGAGCAGGGCTGGAGAGGTGGCTTAGGGGTTAAGAGCACTGACTGCTCTTCCAGAGGTCCTGAGTTCAATCACGTGATGACTCACAACCATCTGTAATGGGATCCGATGCCCTCTTCTGGTGTGTCTGAAGACAGCAACAGTGCACTCACATACAAGCAATAAATAAATAAATCTTCTAAAAAAAGAAAGAAAAAAAAGAGCAAAATAAAATGTTGGGTTTTTTTTAAAGGATTTATTTATTTATTTTATGTGAGTACACTGTGGCTGAACAGTTGGTTGTGAGCCTTCATGTAGTTGTTGGGAATTTTAGGACCTCTGCCCCAGTCAACTCTGCTCTCTCAGTCCCTGCTCTCTCTGGCCCAAAGATTTATTCATTTTATTTATTTAAGTACACTGTAGCTGACTTCAGACATACCAGAAGAGGGTGTCAGATCTCATTAAGGGTGGTTGTGAGCCACCATGTGGTTGCTGGGATTTGAACTCAGGACATTCAGAAGAGCAGTCTGTGCTCTTACCTGCTGAGCCATGTCTCCAGCCCCAAAATGGGTTGTTTTTAGTAGATTAGTATATACTAATTATTATTACAATACTATAGATATGTTATCATTTCAACATAGAATCGATGTTATTTTATTATTATAATTAAGTACACTGTAGCTGTCTTTAGACACACAGAAGAGTGCATCAGATCTCATTATGGATGGTTGTGAGCCACCATGTGGTTGCTGGGATTTGAACTCAGGACCTTTGGAAGAGCAGTCAGTGCTCTTACCCACTGAGCCATCTCACCAGCCCCGAATCGATGTTATTTTAAATATTCAATTTAAGGTTTTAGGCTTGTTATTAGTGTGGTATGTGTGCAATGTTTGTGTGTATAGGTGCCATGGGTTGCAGGTGCATTCCAAAAGCTAATCATCGTGCTTGCACCGCTGGGTGGCAAAGCCTTTGACCGTTGAGCCATCTTGTCTGCCCTTTCTTAGCTTTTTTTGGTTAGTTTTTGTTAAAGGCATGCACCACCACTGCCCGGCTCAGATTTATTTTTTTAATTTTTTTTAAGATTTATTTATTTATTATATGTAAGTACACTGTAACTGTCTTCAGACACACTAGAAGAGGGTGTCAGATCTTGTTAAGGGTGATTGTGAGCCACCATGTGGTTGCTGGGATCCGAACTCAGGACTTTCGGAAAAGTAGTCAGTGCTCTTACCTGCTGAACCATCTCGCCAGCCCCTATTTTTTTAATTTTTAAATGTCTGTTTAAGGGCTAGGGAGATGGCTCAGCGGTTAAGTGCAACTGGATTGGATGCAAGCCGGGCAGTGGTGGCACATGCCTTTAATCACTTGGGAGACAGAGGCTGGAGGATTTCTGAGTTCGAGGCCAGCCTGGTCTACAGAGTGAGTTCCAGGACAGCCAGGGCTACAAAGAGAAACCCTGTCTCCAAAAAAAAAAAAAAAACCAAACCAAACCAACAACAACAAAAAGCACTGACTGCTCTTTCAGAGGTCCCGAGTTCAGTCCCCAAGCAAATACATGGTGGCTCACAACCATCTCTAGTGTGATCTGATATTCTCTTCTGGCATGAGCCATAAATACACACAGAACACTCATAAATAAATAATGTATTTTTAATGTGTTTGAGTGTGTGTGTATGCACCTGGCAGCGTGAGATGGCCTGGAGCTCAACAGTCACAGGCGGTTGTGAGTTGCCGAGTGCAATGGTGGGAGCCAGAGTCTGGTCCTCTGCAGGAGTTGTAAGCTGGCTTAAGTGTTGAGCCATCTCTCCAGCCCCTGCCCCTATGTCAGTTTGGTTTGCCTCTGAGGAAGGCTGTGGGTATGTATACCAGGCTGGCCTGAGGTCCACTGAGCAGCCCAGGCTGGTCTTCATCTCAGCCATCCTGTCTTAGCCATCCGAGTGGTAGGATTATAGGTATGTGTCCACGTACCTGGCTTATCCTTTACTTTGAGGTATGCTTGCGGTTGAACCCATTGCTTCTCATGAGCCAGGCCAAGTGTTTTCCTGATGAGTATCTCCAACTCTGTTTGCTTCCATCTTCTATGAGCTCTCTATATGTTGTCCAAGCTAGGTTCAAACTGATGATTCCCCAAATAACTGGAACTAGAGAGCTATACACCACTGTGTCCACTTTTTTTTTTTTTTTTTTGGTTTGTTGTCTGTTTTTTGAGACAGGGTCTCTCTGTGTAGCCCTGGCTGTCCTGGAGACAACTCACTCTGTAGACCAGGCTGGCCTCGGAAATCCCAGCTGCATCTGTCTCCCAAGTGCTGGGATTAAAGGCGTGCGCCATCACTGCCCGGAGCCCGGCTTCATGTCCACATTAATATAATTAGTCATGAGATCTGTTATGGCTTTTTGTTTTATTTTTTGTTTGTTTGGCTTTTTTTGCTCTAAGTCTTCAAGTCTAGGGTGGGCTGGATATAGTGGAAATAGACCCAGGATGCCAGCGCTCTGGAGACGAGGCAGGAAAGTCGCCGGTTCAAGGCCAGGCTGAAACCTTGCTTCAAAAATAAAGGAAAACAATAACAACGACAAAACAACCAAAAACCCCAAACAAAACCAAGAAGTCCAGTGTGTGTTTGTGCTACAACATGCTTGCGCCATGGATCAGCCATATTTGAGGACTCAGTGGCTTCCAGATTCCTGGTTCACAGCACAGGTAGATTGTGAATCCTCCTGTTGTGGTTACATCTACCCAGACCATCAGAACTCATCTCTGGAGCTGGGGGTGTGCATCTATGGTGGGTGGAGTGTTTGCATAGCATGTAAGAAGCCCCAGATTTGATTTCCAGCATCTTATATATGGCGGTGCACGTCTGCAGTTTCTGCACTCGAGGTCAGGCTGGTGAATCAAAAGCTCAAGGTCATCCTTGGCTAAGTAGTGACTTCAAAGCCAGCCTGTTAATATACGAGCCCCTATCTAAAAACAAAACCAGAGCTATTTCTCTCCGGGATAGTGGTTTCATACATATATATATA
>NW_022196900.1:97272397-97275096 GCF_008632895.1 Mastomys coucha
TATATATATATATGAATGAATAAGACCAGAGACTCCTTGGATTACAAGGGGAGCTTTCTGTGGTCCAGCTGGATGGAATCGTCGAGTTTAACTTTTATTAAAGAGCAGCAGAGGAAACTAACAGTAAGATCGCCCATATTTCCATGTACAAAAGAAAGCCGGGTACCCAGATGTACCCAGATGGAATTTGCTCTCTCTTCTCCTCTTCTGTTCTTTCTTCTGTCCCAAGCAGATGCTCAACTAAAATGAAGCTCAAGTGTATGTTGGAGGGAGCTCTCCCCGCTTGGCCGGTAGGTAGGTGCACCTCACTCTGCCACATTGGTTACATAAGGTGAACAGCGGCCAACATGCTTGCTGATGAGTTTGTGCGCCCGCAACCCCATCTCAACCAGGGGCATCACTTGGGCTTTCCCAAGGTCTGAAATAGTGTGGCGCGGAGGAATGGAGTGGCAGAAAACACTTTTCTCATCTGACAAGGAGGACTGGTTAGTGGGTGTTATCCCCCCCGAGTGCTCTCTTTCCTTAGCACAGCCTCAGGAAAAACCAGTTTTGGAAGCACCACACCTTGGGTCAGATGATGCAACGTGATATTAGCGTCGGGTTGCATCAGCGGTTCTGACGCATGTGCCTTTTACGCCGGCAGAAAGCAGTATAATGGGGCAGGAGAAAGAGAGAGAGACTGGCTGCCTAAAAGCCTTTTAAAGGCACCCTCAGCGTTTCTAATTGGCCACACAGGGTGTTGTCGGAGGATAAACGCCCAACCAGCCACCACCCCCGGACAAGCTCCGGCGTGCCATTTCCTGAAGCCGGGACCTGACGGCACACTTAGGCAGAATTCTTTTCTAGTTGGTTCTAATGTTTTATATCAAAGCATCACGGTTTAATCTCTTCAATCTTTTTCGAATGCCCGGTCTATTAAGAGGCTTTCAGACGGCGCTTCTAATATCTCTGAAACTCACCAGTTGGTGCTCATTTGCTGAGTTGTTTTACATAAGTGCTTCCACCCAGGCTCGTGACTTTGATCAAATAGCTTAGATTTGGTTTTCTTGGATTTTCCGCCCGCCTTCAAACGTTCGGTCGTGCGCCCCCACCCACCCACCCTCCTCTCCACTCCTGCTTCTCGATATTATAATAAAGAAGGAACTGTAAAGACCCTTAGAACTCTCTAGTCAACCAAGGAAGTTGTCAAAAAAGAAACTTTCAGTGTTAGCTCGGGCACTTTAGAGGGAGAAGCAGGAGGATCAGGTTCGATGCCAGCCTGGGCAACACGGTCAGTTTCAAGCCATCCTGGGCTACATGAGACAGAAACAAAACCCCAAGGAAAAAGGAAGAAACATTTGGTAGAAGAGAAAGTGATACTGAGATGCAAACCTTCCCCTAGAACCAGCCAAACTGATCTTTCTCCAGTTGGCAATCCTGCACGTGGCTTGTCCGGTGTTGTGAGGGGGGCCCTGTCGACTCCTCAGCCTTGACCCCAGCACCTCTGGCCACTTCTCTTCCCTGATCCTAGACCCTGCATTGTTCCATGGGATTGAGGAAATGTTTTTCCCCCACGTCTGTCAGGTCGGATTCCTTAAACTCAGCTCGCCCAGGGAACGCCTTCCTTGATCCTGGAATCGGGGAAGGACCACGCTTTCAGTAATTTCTTAATCTTTCATTTTACTCTGCCTTCCAACTGGGCTTGTACTCCAGGTCTTCATTCTAAGCTTTTAGCACCTTTGCATCTAGTCTCGCATGGACTGGGGGCGCGGTAACTAAGTTTTTGAAATGAAAAAAAAAAAAATCCCATCACAAGTACTTTCAAGTCCACCTAGGCTAATTACTAATTTCATAGTATGTCCCCCAAGCTAATTACTAATTTCATAGCACACCAAACCTTTCTGCAACTTGACCATTGTAACAGCACCCGGGTACACACTCTGGACGCATCCACGACGAATCAAATCTACCCTGCGTCTGCATAGAAGAAAGTTACTCAAATTGTTTTCATCTTTCCCTGGGATCACTCAATTAGGGCACGTCCCCCGTTGGCTGCGGCGTGAGCAAAGCAACTATTTTCCAGCGAGTGTCCTCAGGTGACCCGTCTAGACGCTCGGAGAGGAAAAAACAAGAGAATCTGACACTCTCCCGAGCCCCTAAGACGCCTCGTGACGCGCAGGCCGCGCTGCGTGGAAAGGCGTGCGGAGCAGAGCAGGGCCTGCGGCGTGGCGGCGCCGGGCGTCTGGGACGCAGGTTCGGGTGGGCGGCCGGGCCGTGGGGTCCTCCGGCCGGTAGGGGGCGCGCGCACCCGGGGCCCCTCGCCGCCCGCCGCGCGCGCGCTCGCTTGCCGCCCGGCCGCACATGTGTTTCTGTTTTGTGTTGTAGCATTTGTTCTGGAAGCTCGTATTTACATTTTAAGTGTATCTGGTGAGTGGGCTGGAGCCCTCGTCCGGGCCGGGGAGAGAAGAAGCCTTCGACCCCGTCTTTCCGCCGCTTCCCTCCTCGTTTCTCATCACTCCAACCAGGTAGGGGCTGGAGACCGTCTGGGACCAGTTTGCAGGGTCTGGGAAAGTTTTTTTTTTTCTCTCTCTCTCTCTCTTTTTTTCTCCTCTCCTTCCCCCTCCCCCCTAGAAAGGTTTTAAAAAAAAAAGCTGGGGAAGGGGGGGTTGGGGAACGGAATGAATAAGAAGGGGAAGGAAGGCGGATCCACGTGGTTTAAT
>NW_022196900.1:97275106-97284011 GCF_008632895.1 Mastomys coucha
GTGCGGGGCCGCGGGGGCCGGGCTGGGGACCCACGAAAGTTCCTCTTTCCGCGCGTGCTCGCAGGTGCTCGGGGCCCGGCCGGGGGTGTGTGGGGGGGATCCCCGCGTGGCGCGCGGCGTGGGGAGGGGCGAGGGAGCAGCAGGTGGGGCGGCCCACGCCGCGGGCGCCGCTCTCCCCTCCCCCGCGCCGCCGCCAGCCCCAGCCCCGTGCATTGTGCGCCCGTGTCTCCGCAGAGCCCGCCACCATGCCCAGGAAGAAGGGGGCGGCCTGGGAGGAGCCGAGCTCGGGCAACGGCACGGCGCGCGCGGGGCCCCGGCGGCGCGGCGGCCCCGCCGGCAGGAAGCGCGAGCGGCCCGAGCGCTGCAGCAGCAGCAGCGGCGGCGGCAGCAGCGGCGACGAGGACGGCCCGGAGCTGGACGGGGCCCCCGGCGGCGGCAAGCGCCCGGCCAGGCCGGCGACAGCGGGCAAGGCGTCCGGCGCGGCCGCGATCATCACGGAGCCCGAGCACACGAAGGAGCGCGTCGTGAGTGGGGCGGGGGCGCGGGCGGGCGCGGGCGGCTTGGCGGTTGGGGGGGAGGGGCGGGGCGTGACCCCGCGGCGCCCCTCCCCCCACGCCGCCGCGCGGAGAGCCCCGGGGAGCCGGTCCCGGGCCGGGGGGGATCGGGTGTGCGCGGGCGCGCGGGGGCTGTCAGTCCCTCCCTCCCCCGCGCGTCCGCTCCCCTCCTCCCTACACCCCCCCGCGTCTCTTCCTCCTCCGGGGGAGGGGGAGGGCAGTCCGCGGGGAGCAGCCGGCTCGCGCCGGGGCTTTGAGGTTCCCGCCGCTGCGGCTCGGGCGCCCCGGGGGGGCGGGGCCTGGCGCGCGGCGCGCATGCTCCGTATGGGCCCTGCACGGTCGGCCGGCCGGCGCGCGCGGGGCATGGTGGGGGCCCGCGCGGCGCGGGCGTGAGCGCGCATGCTCCTCGGAGGCCCTCCCCCGCCCGGAGGCTCTCCTCCCACCCGCGACCCCCCGCGGAGCGGCGCTGGGCTTTGTCTGCGTCGGGTTCCCGCGGCGTGGGGCCGGTGGGGTCGGTTCTCCCGTAGGCTCGGTCTGGGCCGTCGAACTTGAGCTTTCAGAGTTGGGGGTGAAAAAAAAAAAACCACGGCGGGGCCGGGCCCAGGGTCCGCCTAGTCTCCGCCAGAACTTTGTAAAGCAAGTTTTTCTTTGGTACACCTCTCCCCCCACCTCCGCCTCTACCGGCACGAGACCACGTTCTCTTGTTAACTCTAGGAAAGAGATGGAGCTTAACCCATCGGAGAGTGTGTGTCACTCATATTTCCAAGAAAGGGTGTTCTGCCAAGGTGGCGAGGGTAAAAGGAGCTGGGCACCTTACCTAGCTGCCCAGGCACACTGGGAGGAACAGAAGAGAGCCCTAAACCATCTTGCAGTAGTAGGAAGGTTCCCGCTAGGCATGCAGGGGAGCCCTGCATGAGGTGGCCTTGCCAGGTAGAACGATCTTATTTATTTATCTAGAGTATTGGAAGGGTGCTCTCAGTATTCACGAACTGCTCTCCTACTTATTGCCTAGGAGGTTTGGACAAGGCTAAGAAGTTGGGCATGATAGGGTCTTTCCTTTGCTGTATCCGGTTGTCATGGAGTTTAGGAAAGCCTCGTGTATTGGGTTATTTTGTGAATGGGGAAAAAAAAACAGATAAGACATGACTGCTCCTAGGTGTGATAGAGGAAGACGTTTATTGTGGATTAAACGGAGGATAGGCAGGGATATCTGGGAGAGTCCTGACCCTGAGCCTTTTGAGGAGGAGGAGGAGGAGAGAGAGGGGAACCAGGTGTAGTAGCCAGCTGCCCAAAAGAGATGATCAAAATGGTCGGGTTATATAGGGAAGGGCAGCTAGGGGGAGAGGTTAGCCCAGCCTGTGGGCTGGATTAAGTTTAGGGTAAGGGGCCCCATAAACAGGTAGTGTGAGGGATGCTGGGGGAACCTAGTGCCAGTTCTGCTTTGATATGTTAAATAATCCCCTCAGCTCTTTGTCCTGGTTTTTGAGACTTCTGCCAGGGCTTCGAGTTCAGTGGTTAACCCTCTCAGGGATGCACGGGTGTCGAAGTCGGGACTGTAGGAGGGGCGCAGAGGCCTCCGTCTCCACTAGTCTTGTATTGGAATTGTCACCGTGTGTCCGACTAGGAGATGCCATCTCTGAGAAGAGGCAGTGTCTTGTTTGTGCTTGGTTTATATGTACAGCTAACTTCCCAAATCTGTGTAGAACAGGAACTTAAAAAGGGCTTTGTGTCCATCCCCTTAAAGCTAGGGGGGCACTGGTCAGTTAGGGGGTCATTGGATAGGTGAACCCAGGAGCCTGTGGGGAGGTACTTGCTGTTGCACCCGGGAAGCGTGTGCTGTGCCTGAGCTTCTGCTTCCGATAGGGTTGGTGGAGTTTGGTTCAAGGTCGAGAACACGGCCTTGCAGCCAGGCTCACCCTCCTAAGCCTAGGCCAGCCGGCTGCCCAGTGTCTCTGGCCCAAGGGCTGTTGTCTCCCCCCCTCTAGACAGACCCAGGACTGTTTGCTGCAGTCGGCCACTATTCCGGACTTTTCAAAAAGCTACTTACCTTAGCAGACGCCTGCCTCTCCCCTGGGGAAGGCTCCTCTGCCAGTGTCTGGGCCTCTGGATGTCGATTTTCCCTTACCTTGAACTTGCTGTTGTCTTGGGCTTGGGGAAGGAGCCGTTGTCTTCATGTTGAGGGGCAGAGTTGTCCGGCTAGAGTCAGATGTGTTAGGAAAGGCAGGCGGTAGTCCTTAAGAGCCGATTTGTAGAAAACAAGCCTCCAGTCTTGTCCTATGATAGTCAAGGACCTGAGGCTCAGGCCCAGGCATCCAGCTCTGTCAGGGTTGCTAAGGTCTCCTGGACGCTACGACAGACACATTGGTCGTTCTCAGGGAAGAGGGAGAAGGGTCCATAGGGACAATCGGCCGTTGCCTGCATCTTGCTCCCTGGTCGTCCTGGTCCCTGAGCATCTGTCTCCTAAGTGGATGTGTTTAAAGGTCGACTCTCGGCCTCACTCACAAAGTGTACTTGGGGGGTAACTCGTAACTCAAACCGATGTGGCCAGGAAACCCCAGTTTGCTGATGGGAGACACTTGGTGTATTTTCTGTCTTGGCCGCTCATCTGCATCCAGGTCACACGTGTGACCTGTCATGGAGAGGTGGCTAGGTGAGGTGGAGTTCACCCCACCTGGCTGGACTTTTGGGGTTTGCTGTGTAGGCTGTGAGACAGATGCAGTCACATCAGAGGCTGGCTGGGTTAGCCCTCAGAGAGCAGGGAAACCTCGGCTTGCCTCCACCCCCCCCCCCCATCTGTCCATGATTGAACCCAGAGCTATGCATGAGTTCTTCCACTGAGCCCCAAAGCCCTCTCAAATCCATTTTCTCACTGGGATCCCCTCTCCCCCCCAAGAAGGCCAGCAGGCTTATGGGATAGTCTGTGGATGAGGGGTTTTTTGACAGGGACTTGATTGAAAGTGTGTTATGAATGGCACTAATTAAACTTTGTATTCCGTTGGAGGTGGGAAGAGTTACACTGTAGAGTGATGAACAGTTGGGCTAATAGCAAACAGGGGTGTAAGTGCTGACAGCAGATACAGTCACTGAGCTGTGAGAATGGGGTCGTGTTGGAGAAGCTGGAGCCAGGGTAGCAGTGTGTGTTTCATGGGAAGCCAGGCAATGTGGTCGACAGATAACCTTCTTCAGAAGGGTGGGGCTTCCGTGTCCCTGCCTAGGAGCCACAGGGATGGCAGTAGATACTGGCCACCAGCATCCTGCATCCTGCCCAAGCCTGTGGCCGGGTGGTGCTCAGGGATCAGAGTGACCACATCTCAGTGCTGGTGAGTGTTGAGCTTAGGAGCCTCTGAGCTTCTCTCCCCTGGGAACCTGCTGGTGCAGTGCTGTCTGGCCCGGGGTCAGCTGGTTTTGAGGCCTCTCCCCTGTATTTCTGGGCCCCTTGAGAGTGCAGACATGAAGAATAGAGCGTATGTATCCATACACAAGTAAGTGCTGGTCCTGCAGAGGGCTTGTTGCCGTGGGCTGAGGCTTGTACACTATTCCAGCTACGCCTGCCTTTCAACAAAGGAGAAGGCAGGGAAAGTAGGCTCCCATCCCATTCAGGTAACTTGAGTCTGGCCCCAGGAGGCTGCCCCACACCCCACAGGAGATCTGAATAATTGAACAGGGTGGCTACTCCATTCTTGTGAGGCCTGGGTTGGCCAAGCCAGTCCTGAAGCTTGCTCCTTGCCTCTGTCTTTTGGACCTGAGTGGAAATGGGGGATGTATTCTGGGGACACCTGGGAGGTCAGGTTTCCCCCCAAAAAGTGTGCCTGCTGGGGACTTGTGAGATGTATTGGGTGTGTTGGGACAGCCAACCAGGGGCCACTATTGGAGCTGCAACTACTGCTCAGTTGTGGTTTGCTGTAGGCCTCCACAGAAGGCTCGGAAAAGGATGTCTGTCTTAGGGATGGAGGTTCCGGGACAGATACACAGGTTGAGCCTAGCAGCCCTTTTATTTATTTGCTTTTATTTATCATATATTTGCTTACTGTTCTGGGGATAGAGCCTAAGCCTTTGCCCAGGCTAGACCTAATCAGTCCACAATGTACTTTACAAAGAGCCCGCTCATTTATTCACTCAATGAACTTATTTGTGTACATGTGTGTGTGCCTGCTCACACCACGTATGTGCAGATGCCTTCAGAGGCCCAAAGGTGTCAGAACCCCTGGAACTGGAACTATAGCTAGTTGTGAGCCAGTATTTGATCTGGGTGCTGGGACCTGAACCCAGGTCTCTACCCACTACAAGACCAATGAGTACTTACCACCACTGTACCATGTCTCCAGCCCCACAGGGGAGATCTGTAAACCAGGTTTAATCCCAGCATTTGGAAGGGTGAGGCAGGAGGATTATACAAATTGATACCAGGCTGGGCTACATATTAAGACCTTGTCTCAAACAAAGCAAAAAGTGTATTTTCCTCAGATACACACTTAACTGTTTGTACATGGATAGTATGTGTGTGAGTGTGGACATACAGGGGCCGTGGGGTCATGTGGGGGTCAGGGTACAGGTTTTGGGAGTTGGTTTTTTGCTTCCATGCGTCCTGAGGATTTGAACTCAGGTCATCGGGCTTGCATGGTGAGTCTTTTACCTCACTGAGCCATCTTACTAGCTCACAAGTATAAGTTGAAAAGAAAGAAAAATGTATTTTGATGTTTAAGAAGCCAGAGAGCACACACACACACATACATGCACAAGTGCTGATGATGCTGTGGGCGTGACCCACAGTTGTGCAGTGAGTGGCCTTTGAGATGTTAGGGTAGTCGAGGCTCAGTAGCCCTGATCTTTTTTTTTTTTTTCTTTTAATGTGTAAGAAGGCTGAGAATTGAAGTACCCTGACTGGACAGGTATGGTCATATTCCTGTAGTCCGAGTGCTGAGGGAGCTGAGACAGGAGGAGCACTGAGATTTAGAGAGGCAGTCAGAACCATATAGCAAAATTCCTCTCAAAACATGGAGGGGACAGGGAGTTGGGCCCTTAGCCGGGAGCTCTAGTGAGGGGCCTCTTCACCTCTGGTTTCAGCCTGTGAGCAGTGTCGGGTGAGCTTGTGGAAGGAGGTCAGCCTCAGAGCCCACTGCCCTGCCAAAGCTGTGTCCTCCCCGTCTAACCCCCTGGTAAAAATCAGGCTGTAATTACCCCTTCTTGGTTATAAATCTCTCGTTACTGTGGGCAGCACACAGGACCAATGTGATGGTAACCCTGCAGAGGTGATGCAGGGCTTGACGTATGAAGGCTGTCTATGCATCATGGCGTGGTAGTGGGGACTACGTAGCTGGCCTGGGGTGTGAGGTTCCTGGGTCTCCAGCCTTGTGGGCGGGTCTTGTGCATGACTCTGTATCGAGGAGTCAGTGTTGGTGCTGAGCTTCAAGAAGGTAGGTGGGCTTGAAGTCACCCTACCTTGGAGCATGTAGATGAGGGACTGAGGATGGGACCTCTGACCGGGGTGAAAGCTCTCACAAAGAATTAGTTTAAGCCAGGAGTGATGGTGCACACTTGTAGCCCCAGCTCTTGGTGGAGGCTAGAAGGTATGTGGTCCAGGTTAGTCTGGGCTTCGAGAGAGACCTCGTCTCTTAATTTCTTCAGATAGCTGTGGAGTGCCAGCAGCAGCCTTAACAAGCTAATTCTTGGTCATCTCTCTCCTCTCTCTCTAGAAACTTGAAGGGTCTAAGTGCAAAGGGCAGCTTTTGATTTTTGGGGCAACCAACTGGGACTTGATTGGACGGAAGGAAGTGCCTAAGCAGCAAGGTAAGGGAGACGGTTTCCAACTCTTGTGTGAGAGCTTCGTGTAACCAGGTGGCCGGCCAGTGGGGTGCTGGCTCCGTCCACCACGTAGGTGGACATGAGCAGAGAGGCCCTGCGGATTGCCCGAGACCACAGAGCCACTCGGGTGAGGATGCTGCAGTTGAGCTGAGTGAACCTGGTCTCCTGCTTGTCTGTGTTGTATATCCCCTAGTTCTGTGTTACTCAGGGCAATGTAGTCCTCGGACAGTCACGAGACCCCAGACACTCGTCAGACGAGACGGACAGAGATGTACTGCTTATTTATTGGCTTGTCACAACTCAGTGGAACGTGTACACTGGAGAATAGGAAAGAGTCCCACCCAGTAACCTATGTCCAGCTGCCTGTAGAAGATGGGTGCCTTCCTGAGGGCCCCTTGGAAAGAAGAGGGGCTGGCTCAGTGCCACATTTTATGGCTCTTGATTTCATTTGGAAACACGCCCAAAGTGCTTCCCAGCATTGCTTTGTCCATGAACAAATATTTGAACACCGGCACACCCTAGCACCCAAACCTGAGGCCCTGCCTTCACCCTGACTCAGGAAGGTGGCGGTTCGTCCTTGCTTGGTATGAGTGGAAGATACCCATCTTTCACCACAGCCGTGGACACCAGTCCTGAGAGCAGAGTGGCCACCGGAGCTAGACCACACAGGCTCCTGATGTCCACTGTATCCATTGCCCTGCTGATATGGCAAGGTCGCCTTGACCTGGCTGTCACCCTCTGCTTCCTGTGCTCTCTGTGGGCCAGAGCAGACTGGGCTAGTGGTGTTGGGGGCTTCTTGCCTTCCTGGGCCTCCTGCCTCCCAGTTGGTTTGTGTAGTTTCATTGTTAATTATAACGTTTAGGTCTGGCCAGGCAGCCTGTGTGGCCTCTGCCTGGAGCTGCTAGGCGGCAAGGTAGGGGAGGGGGGGACACTTATTTCCTGCTCTGCCCTTAATACAGCTTGGTTTACGTGGCAGCATGGTGGTCCCTGCTGTAGCCTATGGTGAGGGGGTCCTGGGGATCTGGAAACCATGGGATTAATGTCTACCAGTCCAGCTCTGAAGCTGGGGCCACTGCCAGGTTGTGATTTTGACTTGGGCCCCTCTGAACTGAAATGAAGGAGAAGGGGGTGGGAAAGAAACCCTTATGTTATTGTGGCTGATAATGGTACCCCTTCGGGGAGATAGGCATTGGCAGGGGTGCTGGAGAGCCAGCGACCCCCTGGGCCAGTTGGTTCAAGAACCAGGCCATTTCTTTACTCCAGCTGGTGCCCGGTACTGCTGTGGCTCACAGTCCTGAAAACTGCTGGCAGTTGCTTGGTTTCCCAGAGTGGCAGGCATGCAGTTCTGCTCCGCATTTCCTCCCAGTGTCCGTTGTCCTCTGTGATTCAGAGCTGATTGGGGCTTCTCAGTTCTATCCGCCTGGGAGGCCAGCATTACAGTGCATGCCTTGGAATAACGATGCTGTTTGGTTCTGTTTTAAAGTCTTTTCAGTGGGGTGGCTGCAGGTTCCGAGGGTGCCCTCTGATGCTAGGTACCCTGGTGGGCTTCAGGGCATTGGAAGGGGGGGTGTTGCATGCTGCTGGTGAGGCAGGCTGCTGGTGAGGCAGGCAGAGAGGACAGAGACCCCTCGTGGGCTGTGTGTGAGTCATCTGAATTGTGGCTAGCTTCTCAAGATGCCCACAACTGTTCTGGAGGTGAAAGAAAGTCACACTCCTGTCTCAGGAACATGGGAGTAGCATCTTCTTGTGCCCCTTGGGCCAGGCACTTGTGAGGCCTGGCCCCCGCTGCCTGTCACAGTGGAGGCACTTGTAGGTGGGATGCAAATCGGAAGTACAGTGTAAAGTCCACTGCGGGTCTCCCAGAGAGCCTGGGAATAAAGCTGGCCAGGTGTGGGTGGGACTCTGCAGGGGTGGGGCGACAACAAGGCCTTCCTCCTAGGAACCAGGTAGGTGGTTCTGAGGAGGGGGAGGGCACTGAGCCCCACTGAGAAAGAAAGGCCTTTTTCTACTATGGGGAGGTCTGGAGTACAGTCAGGAGGGTAGACAGAATCACCCAAGGATTCTGTGCCACTCCAGATGGGGTACAAGAAAGCCGGCCCTGTAGTAGGATTGGGGACCAACAATTGTAGGTCTGGGGAGAGAGATTGGCACCATTAGTGTAGATATGCCCGTGACCCTGGGTAGGCTTCTGGTTTTTGCGACCCCTGGGTGATCCATCGAGTGCTCCTTACATGTTCTGCACAATTTGATTTGTATTCTTCCCTTTGCAGCTGCGTACCGCAACCTTGGTCAGAATTTGTGGGGGCCCCATAGGTATGGGTGCCTCTCAGGAGTCCGGGTGCGAACCGTGGTTTCCGGTTCATGTGCTGCCCACAGCCTCCTCATCACCACAGAAGGGAAGCTATGGAGCTGGGGTAAGTGTTGGTGGGTTACACAGACATTCTCTGAAGTAGAGCTTGAAGGGACTCAAAATCACCTGGAAGAGGCCATCTTCTGTTTGGATCCATGGCTTTTGTGTGTGTGTGTGTGTGTGTGTGTGTGTGAGAGAG
>NW_022196900.1:97284358-97289296 GCF_008632895.1 Mastomys coucha
TGAGAGAGAGAGAGAGAGAGAGAGAGAGAGAGAGAGAGAGAGAAGTTCTGGCCTGCCAAGTGTATTTGGGTTCCAGGGATTGACCCCCAGGCCCCAGGCGGGCTTGGCAAGTCTCTTTACCCATGGAGCATCTCACTGGCCCTGTTCTCTGACTCTGCCTCAGTGAATATTTTCCTGAACTTGAAGCAAGTGTGATCTTTCGGATGCTGCCGGCCGTCCCTCTGACCAGCCGTCTGTCCTCGTTGTATTGCCCCTTCACGCACCCGCTTTAGCACCGTGTGCTGTGAGGCCCGTGGTCCATCACCAACCGTTCCCCCTCGCTTTTGTAGCTGGTGTGTCTTGTCTGTTACAAGGCATGGTGGCTGAGCCCATGTGGCTCCTAGCCTCAGGTCTGAGGCTGGGCCTTTGTCCATCCTCCGTTCCTCTGGAGTCTCCACCTCCCTACACCAGCCTCTGGTGACTGGAAGCTGTCTTCCTAGGTAGGCCAGGTAATGCCCCAGGCTCAGGGCCCATGCAGCTGGGGGAGCTGCTTCTCCGTTTGTTTCTAGCCTTTGACTGCCTTCTAGTTCATATGACGTTTTTATTTTGGTCTGTTTGAGCCTTTTTTGTTTTTTATTTTATGAGCTGCTGCACCAGAGTCCAAATATATTAACATCTGCCGTCTTCTCTGCACTTGGCTAATTTTATAATTCTGTTGGAAAAAATCTAACAAGTGTGTGTGGCCCAAATTTATCCTCCCCGGCTTTGGGTGACATGCCAACATCTGCCCCAGTTTTGTATCTCCAGGTTGGTGTAGGCCCCTCCTGCTGATTTGTCTGTCCTCAACGCTGGCCATGGCCTTTTATGTCAGCGTCCCCAACTTGAGAAGCTCCTCTCTGTTCTTTAACTGACGGCAAGGGACAGCAAGGTTCTAGGTTGTGTCTCAGAGCTGACCCTGGGACAAGAACGGATTTCTCTCTGGAGCAGTAGCTGGGCTGTGGAGACCTGCCTGGCGGTATCTGGGCCCACTGCTGGCCACTTGGTGGAAGGGCACGGGGAACACTCCATCCTAAGCAGGAGGCAAAGTGCTGCTGTCCTGAGCCCTGAGCTGCAGCTGGCCTGAACTCGGGGCACAGCAGGCTCCCCTTGAAGTCAGCACCTGCCCAGTGCTGGCCCTGGAGCCAGCCCTTTAATTGATGCGTGTCTCCTGGGAGAGTGCCTCCTGCAGGGTGTTAGGGCTCAGCGGTCTCTCCACTGGGGAGCTGAGTGCAAGGCCACTTTGCCTGTGGTTCTTGCTTTGCAGCCTCGTGTAATCCCATGTTGAGCTGCTTGTGTGCTCTTCTGAGAGAGGGCTATCCTAGGGCTCCTCTTGGGATTTTGTTTTGGACCTAGGTAGGATTTCAGGGCTTAAGCTGTTCTGAGACCCACCTCTTGTCCATCCTCAACTGAATCAGGGCTCCCTAGAGCTCTAGTGTCTTGTGAAGGCCTCCACAGTGACTGGTCCCTGCTTGCATACACATGTCTCCAGCTCTCCAGAAGGAGGTGGTCCTGTAGGCAAGGGGGCGTGTTGAGAGCAGGCCTGCCCCTCGTTGGGGCTGGGATCTTACGACAAGTTGTGTGTGGGGGGGGGGTATGGATAAGTAGATATGATTTAGATGCATCAGACTCCCTGAGGAGAGGGGGACTGTCCCCCAGCCCCTACAAGAAATGGAAACTGTTCCTGAAGCTTGGGGTCTGGAGTACTCAGGTCACACCAAGCATTTCCTGGAGCAACAGAGACTAAGGGTGTGTTGGGATGACCCTGAACTGACCACTTACTGTTGGGATTTAGTCAGTGTGGCCCTTCTCATGGGGCCAGCTCCAGTGGGGAGAGTAGCTGTTAGGGATTTGTGGAAGGTTTGTTCTCAGTGATGAGGGTGGGACCGTCCCAGCATGTCCTGGCGTTGCTTACCTGGCCAGCTGTGATCTCCTTGCAGGTCGGAATGAAAAGGGGCAGCTGGGTCATGGTGATACCAAGAGGGTAGAAGCCCCCAGACTCATCGAGGCCCTCAGCCATGAGGCAATTGTGCTGGCAGCCTGTGGGCGCAACCACACCCTGGCCTTGACCGGTAAGAAGGGGGTTCTTTTCATCTTAGCTAAAGCTCCAAGGATGGTTTGTCTGAGAGCAAGTTCCTCAGCCAGTATCAGAAAGATAATGCCTGGTGAGTTAGCTAGGCCTTAGCTGATTACTTGCTGGAAGCAGTGAGAGGGCTATGGTAGCCCAGGGAGCCCAGACCAGGGTCTGTGTATGGCAGGGCTGAGTTCTGATCCACACTCTTGTCCTTGGGATGGACAGACACAGACACCCTATGCTCAGCCTGATGGATGAGCTGTTTGCATAGCTTTGATCCAAATCCAGTTGAAGCCATCCATCCATCTTTCCATCCTTTTTGTCCTGTTTGTCTCAACTTTCAGATACCGGCTCTGTGTTCGCCTTCGGAGAGAATAAGATGGGGCAGCTGGGCCTCGGGAACCAGACAGATGCCGTCCCAAGTCCTGCTCAGGTACCAGCAGGGCTGCGGGCTGCGGGCTGGGCAGCTCTAGTTTGGGAAGTGTTGCTTTGCAAGGGAAAGTGTGGAGACTAGAACCCTCGTGTGTGTCTGCCAGGTAGTGGGGATGCAGACACTGTGCCGACCTGCTTTGCTCCTGAGGGCAGTGGGTGGGGGTGGGGTGGACAGGGGGTGCTGGTAGCTAAGTTTCGAGTTCTGCAGTGCAGTCGTGTAGTTAGGGTGGGCAAGGATGGAATGAGCCTGGGCGCTGGATTCCCCTGGACCAGCAGGTTTAATGCTTGCTGCTTTTGTCTGGGCCTCAGTCTGACCTTTCCCCGGTTCTGCATTTGGTCTCTGACTCTGCTGTGGGACCAGCCTGTCACTCTCCTGCCTGCTGCCTTTGTTCTTCCTTATTTGAGTCATTTCAGATCTGGCTCCTTACCGATAGCTTTGTGAATGTACTGGGGATCTGGGGGCAGCATGGAAGCCTCAAGTTGGGGCTGATAGTGGGGTGAGCACCAGAAGTGACCTTTGGGGTCACCGAGTTTGCTCTGTCCGGGCCTGTGGTTGAGTCACCAGGTGATGGAGGGTTAACAGTCTCAGCCTTTGCTGTCCGGGTAGGGTGGGGGCAGTTAGGAGTCCTCGGAGTCTAAGCTTTGTGATACACGTCCACTCAAGTGGCAGCCTTCTGAACTGTTGTGAGCCACTGTTGCTTCATGCTAGGGCAGGATGAGGAAGAGATTTGTCGAGCTTAAAGTTGGCTGTCTTCTCTTTTCAGATTATGTACAACGGGCAGCCAATTACCAAGATGGCCTGCGGGGCTGAATTCAGCATGCTGATGGACTGTAAAGGGAACCTCTATTCCTTTGGGTGCCCTGAATATGGCCAGCTGGGTATGGAGGTCTCTTTCTTAAAAGCTCTGTAATCTAAGTGTAAATGTGGAGCCAGGAGGCAGCGTGGGGCTGCGCACACATGTTACAAGTGTAATTGATCCAGATAGCAGCGTCTAGCCAATAAGTGCATCTCGTGCTCAGCAGAACAGCTTGCCGTTAACGCACAGGTTATAGGGGTCAGTGGAGACTCGAGGACTGAGCCTGGTTTGGAAATCCATTTGTGTCAGAGTCTCAGGCAGAAGGACAAAAGCTGAGCCCTTTCCGTCCGGTTTCATGTATATAAATGAACCTTTATTGGAAGTGAGAGAATTACATAAGAGCGAGGTTGTTCTGGAAATCCTGGCTAGACAGGCAGCTGCTGTGTCTTCAGCTCATCCCTCACCACACTGGACTCCGCCCTGCACAGAGCAGAAGAGAGGTCAGCAAGCTTGTTAGCGCTTACCATGCAAGATCTCCATTTTCCTTTCCCCTCTGACTCCCAGCCAGTTCTTCCTGGTGCCTTCTGCAATCCTGAGCATGAGGTGGGGTGTGGGCGCCACCTACTGGTGTCTGAGCAGCCTGCAGCAGTCCAGGATCTGGGTTGCTGGGTCTCAGCGTCATTAGAAGTGCGCAGATGGGAGTGTATAAATAGAAGCAGAGCATTGCACTGGCCGTAGACTGCAGGGAACAGTGACTGTGAAACTAAATATACCTCGAGTCAGAGTGAATACGAAGGACCGGCCCCTTACGCACATCACTGCTGGTTGCCAGGGAGTTCTCCGGCTGTTGGATAAACGGTTTCCATGGCCACGGGCAGGCCTCCTGCCATACCCAGGCCCAGCACAGGAAGTGCGTTTCTGTCCTTTCTGCTATGTATGCAGCTTCTCTGCCACTCTCAGACAAGCATCTTGCTGCAGCCAGCCTGTTTGCCTTCGGGAACTCGATCTTGGCGGTAGGATGGTATTCCTGGAGCGGCTTTGGGGGGACGGTTAAGTACGGTGCGCACTGTCTTCTACTACTGAACTCTTAGGAACCTGGCTTCACCTGCGTCTTAAGACCCTGTCATTCTGAACTCGGCAGTCAACTCTGAAACAGGCTGGCACACGCCTGTGGTCCCAGCATCTGGGGGACAGTGGCAGGACTGGAGCAAGTGTGAGGGTGGCCTAGTTTATGTGGTTGCAGGCCAGCCGGAGCCGAGAGTGAAAATTGTCTCCAAAAACAAAACGCAAGGCTAATCCCCCAGTTCTGTTGTGTGTCTGTGCAGGCATTGCTGTTAGAATCCAAACATGGGTGCAGGGGAGGAGCTGACAGGGCACACGTCGTGTACTGCAGTGATTGGCTGGCAGGGACGGCGTCTCAACGGGGACACCGACACGCTGTGCTGCATGGGCAGGGACTGGGAATGTTCTGGGCTGTAAGCAGTCAGCACCCTGGCCGCCGGGTCTGGACTGGGCCTCCTGACTTGTTTTTGCTTCTTTGGTGGTTCTATTTATGTTTGTTTGTTTTTTTGTTTTGTTTTTTGTTTTTTTTTTTGTTGTTGTTGTTGTTTTGTGTGTGTG
>NW_022196900.1:97289428-97289934 GCF_008632895.1 Mastomys coucha
GAGCTAGCTTCAAATGTCCTATGTAACTGCGGATGGCCTCTTTCTGCCACTTCGTCCCAAGTGCTGGGACAAACTACCAGTGCAGAAGCCAGAGAGTGCTTGGTTCTTGGGCCCCAGGCTTCTGCAGTGCTGGGTTGGAGCATGCCTCGTATGTGCCAGGCTGCTCAGTCTGTACTGACTTCTCATGGGCTGCTTTGTGAATTCCAGGTTTTTATGTCCTTGCAGGATGCTTAAATTATTGCTAAGTAGACATGGAGAATTATGCACTGAATGATGCTCCCCCTTTCCCCAGTATTGGTCCTCAGGGCTCCCCAACTCGAAGCTTGGGAGACTGTCCTTCAGATGCAAGCTGCCCACTGTTGTGACTTCAGCCACAGGAGGGGACACCATTTTCCTTTACCTCCCAGTCCTTATGGATATATGAAGGGTTTTTTCCTAAGCTACTGTACTATGACATAGGGGATCCTTGGTTTATATGTATTTTTTTTTCTTTCTTTTTTTTCTTT
>NW_022196900.1:97290043-97316637 GCF_008632895.1 Mastomys coucha
TTGGAAATCCACCTGCCTCTGCCTCCCAAGTGCTGGGATTAAAGGCGTGCGCCACCACCACCCGGCTTTTATATGCATTTTTAAAGAATGCCCTGTGTTACCTATCAGCTCGTGAGCATCTGGGCTGAGTCCCTGGCTGGGGCAGGATGGTGCCCTGGGCCTCTGCCCTTTGTCACTGACAGCCTGTTGTGCTTACCACAGGTCACAATTCAGATGGGAAGTTCATCGCCCGGGCACAAAGGATAGAATACGATTGTGAGCTGGTGCCCCGGAGAGTGGCCATCTTCATTGAGAAGACCAAGGACGGCCAGATCCTCCCTGTCCCGAACGTGGTGGTTCGGGATGTAGCCTGTGGCGCTAACCACACAGTAAGCCTTGTCTCTTTCTCACTGACCAAGAGCCATGCTGGTATGGACTGCTGGTAGCTCTTACTCAAGCTATGTCATGTGGCTGAGTCTCCCATCCGGATCCCTTTTCCTCTGTAGACAACGTGCAAACACGAGTATACACGTATGTGTCTGTGCCCTGCCACTAACAAACAACATGCACGTGCTGTCTGTATGGTAGGCAGTGCCTTCTGCTAGGGTGTGAGTGGTTAGCTGTTGAGGGTGTCTCCTTAAGGTTATTAGCAGAACAACTGGAAGGATGGCCGAGTGCATGTGCTGCCTGAGCACCTTTGATTTAGCATGTGCACACGCGCTCATGGTGTGCATGTGTAAGTCAGATACTTCTTCCAGTCAGTCGTCGGCCTTACACGGCAAGGACCTTCACGTGCTGGGCCCTCTGGTTGGTGGTGGTGTAGTATGGTGGGGTTTTGCTTTGTTTTTAAGACCCATTCTGACTGTGTGGCCCTGGCTGTCATGAAACCTGCTGTATAGACCAGGGTGGTCTCAAACTCTGCCTGCCGTCTGCCTCTCTGGTTGTGGTGTGTGCCTGTCAGTATGGCCCTTCTTGGTCTCTTGTTTTTTGGTTTTTTGTTTTGTTTGTTTTTGTTTTTGTTTTTTTTTGAGACAGGGTTTCTCTGTGTAGCCCTGGCTGTCCTGGAACTCATTCTGTAGACCAGGCTGGCCTCGAACTCAGAAATCCACCTGCCTCTGCCTCCCGAGTGCTAGGATTAAAGGCATGCGCCATGGCTTCTTGGTCTCTTGTTGAGAATAGTTGTGCCTGGTCTGGCAGGGGAGAGGGGACAGTGCTGAGTCCCATAGCTAGCCTCTTGCCTGCCTGGCAGGGCTCAGTGGGCTGAGTACAGGTGTCCGGAGCCTGCAAGTCCACACACCAGCACACTGTTCTCTTCTGCCTCGGTCCAGGAAACCTGTGTTGTGTGTTTTGCAGTGCTAAGTGTGGAGCCCAGAGCTCTGTTTGTTCTGGGCAAGTGTTCTAGCCCTGTACACCTTCCATCCCGTGCTGAGAGCTAGCTAGTTACGCATTTGCAGGGTTTATTTAGATGTGAAACCTCAAAGACAAGACAGATTGCAAACAGCTGGCATACCTGTGCCTGCCTCACCTCTGTGCGCCTGTGGCAAGCAGGCAAAGAGCGGGTGGCAGGCAAGCACAGGATGGGTGGCTGCAGCCTGCCTTCCCTCCTGTTTCTGCAGTTTACAGTGTTGCCTCAGACAGCCACTTGGCTTCTGCATTTAAAGAGAGAGAAACCCCGTCTCGAATAAAACCAAAGGAAAGGGGTGGGTGGGGGGAGAGGGAAGGAAGGTGGCACCCTCATGAAGGGCGAGCTGCCTGCCGTGTATATAGGCTGTGGGACTCGGGCGGGTCCTCTCCTTTGCCGCCTGCTCCTGTCCCACACCCTTTGGTGGAAAGCAGTGGCCCGTGTGTCCAGCCCATGTCTCCTGTCGCTGCAGCTGGTCCTGGATTCGCAGAAGCGAGTGTTCTCCTGGGGCTTTGGTGGCTATGGCCGGCTGGGGCATGCCGAGCAGAAGGATGAGATGGTACCGCGTCTGGTGAAGCTTTTCGACTTCCCGGGGCGTGGCGCAACCCAGATCTACGCTGGCTATACCTGCTCCTTTGCTGTCAGTGAAGTGGGTCAGTGCCTGTCCCCCCATCTAACTTCTTAGATCCCTTTGGTTGGAGCCAGGTGCTGGGGTTTGGGGACAGCTGTTCCCACAGCCATGTGTATCCCTCTGGCTTGTTCTCTGTGCTGTCCTTTTAAGCAGCTGTCCCTCACCTTGGTATTCTGAGATGCTTGCTTGCGACACTACTCTGTTTTGCATTGTTCCAGGTGGCCTGTTTTTCTGGGGGGCCACCAATACCTCCCGAGAGTCTACCATGTACCCGAAAGCAGTACAGGACCTCTGTGGCTGGCGGATCCGGAGCCTTGCCTGCGGGTGAGTGGGTGTGTCCAGGGCACGTGGTGTGTGTTCCCTCTTGTGTTGGATGCTCTGTGTGCCTGTTTCCTGAGGAGAGCTCTGTGCCTGCCGATTCTGGGTCTTCTGGCTGGACATAGGAGACACCACCCCCCACAAACGTGGGAGAGGGGAGAGTTCAGGCTTGGTAGATGCTAGGACAGGTGGCTCCTTCCTTCACAGAAAGTAATTTTGAAAGTTTTTGTTTGGGGGGAAAAAAAAGGGTGGAAGTTTTCCCTCAGCTTGGAAACTGGAGGCTTTTAATTTGTCAACACAGCTGGAGGAGAAGGGGACTTTTACTTTGTATCTTATTGAAGGACACCTGCTGACTCACCCAGTACCTACAGGTGACAAATGTGGGTGTGTATGAGTTAGCTTGGCTATTGCTTCCTGGTCCTGTGTCCCTGTCTGTCCCCCATCCCAAAGGATCTCCCTGAGAACCCCAGGACAGAGCTGGGCAGTGAGGCCCTGGCCTTGGTATTGATCTGCAAGCAAATGTGGCCTCTCCCTGTCCGGGAAAAGCCACTCACACTGTACTGAGTTAGTGTGGAGGGGAAGTGTTAACGCTGTGCAGGGATGCACTAGTCTGGGTGGTGGTGACAGCATCTGCCTATTTGCAGGAAGAGCAGCATCATCGTAGCAGCTGACGAGAGTACCATCAGCTGGGGTCCATCGCCAACCTTTGGGGAATTGGTGAGCCACAACGCACCTGGGAAGAGCTGAACTAGCCAAGACTGGCCTGAGAACGGGGATGCAGATGCAGATGGGTGGGCGGTGTCCTTATCCATAAGGACTACCCCAGCAGTGGGTCACATTTGGTTTTAAGTGTTAAAAGACCATCCTGGCTGACTGCTGACCTTGCTGTAGAGGGGGTGGCAGGCTGCAGTGACAGGCCGCCTTCCTGCAGTTGGAACCTGTGGTCTGCACTCGCAGGAGGCAGTGTCCTCTTACACTACATGAGTCGCCCTGGTTCCTGTGACCTCCAGACTTTGTACTTTATAGGCAGACAGGACCATGGCTTTGTGCTCTGTGGATCAGTGGCACGTGCCTAGGGATTCTCCAAACCGGGTTCCTAGTTTGTTCTCAGCCCCAGAAACTGGAGTAAAAGCTGAAGCCACTGCCCTTGCTTCTTGTCCAGCTGTCCTGTCCTGTCCATAGGCCCTGTAGCTCAGTGTACTTTAACCTTTTTGAGGAGGCCAAGGTTGGCTTGTGGGTTTTGAGTATCTCCTGTGGCCAGGGTTGCACCCCCAGTGTGGCCTGGCCCTGCATTCTGGTTTGTCTTGGTTTGTTTTGGTTTTTGAGACTGGGTTTTTCTGTAGCCTTGGCTGTCCTGGAACTCACTTTGCAGAACTCACAGGAATCCATTCCCCTGCCTCTGCCTCCCGAGTTCTGGTGTTGAAGGCTGGCCCTTGGCGCTTCGTTGATTTTCTTACTTTGTCGTCCTTTTGGGAGCAGAAGTTTTCTTATTGGACTCAGCGAGCAGGGCTGTCCCTTGTCCCTCAAGCTGTCTCTGGGCTCTAAGGGCCCCTTGTGAAGCAGCAGAGACTTCGGCAAAGGGACTGCGGACCTTCCCGTTTCTGTTTTCTCAGAGAAGGATGGATGCTGCATTTTTGTTTTCAAGACAGCAACTCAACATGTAGCTTTAGCTGGCTTGAAACTCAGTGTGTACATCAGGCTAACCTCAATTTACAAAGATCTGCCTGCCTCTGCCCCCGAGTGCTGTGAGCCACCACACCTGACTGATGGATTTGAGGGGCCATCAGAAATGGTCTTTTGACGGTCTGGACTTCATGGTAGAGTGTCAGTGGAATAGTGACTTACAGGCCAGCATGAGCTCCATAGCAAGACCCTGCTTCAAACATCGTTGATCTTGGTGGCTAGAGAGATGGCTCCACGGTTAAGAGCACTGCCTGCTCTTTCGGAGGATGTGGTTTGATTTCCAGACCCTACATGGTAGCTCACAACTGTCTGTAGGTCCAGTTCTAGGGGATTCTGTACCCACGTCTGGCCTCTGCAGATACTCAGCACCAAAGTGGTACACAGATGTGTAGGCAAAATACCCAAACACAAAATCGATTTTAATGTTTTTAAACACTCCTAAACACAGCTTTACATCATAGTGGACTTGGGGACCCTTAGCCAGGAAGGGCATGCGTGCCTGGAGGAGCTGCACTGGGGTGCAGGGCAGGGCTTGGGATCTGCCCATGCTCCAATGCTCCCATGCTCCCATGCCCCAGCAGTTCTTGGCTACTTTAAACTTCTCTGAAGTTGTCACTGGCAGCTCCTTCCTCCTAGGTCAAGGGTTGTCAGGGCTGGTTGCATTGGCATGTTTCAACATGTTCATTATGATTGTGTGGGTCTGACTGCTGTGGCTGTCAGCACATGCCTGACACATTTTGTCCCATAATCCACAGTGGTTGATAGACCAGGAAACATGCACTTCCCTTCTGTTGGGACATGCCACAGGCAGAGTTTGTCACTGCTTCTTGTTGTCTCTGCAGGGATACGGGGACCACAAGCCTAAGTCTTCTACTGCAGCTCAGGAGGTGAAGACTCTGGACGGCATCTTCTCCGAGCAGGTGAGGGCCCGCGCTTGTCCCCAGTCATGCCTGTCACGGCTGAGCTGTGTCTGTCCTTGTGTGGTGCTGAGGGGTACAGCCCTTGGTAGGAGAAAGGCAGAAGGTGCTGCCCAGTCGCTGGTGAAGTTTCTGCTGCTCTGGTCACTTCACTGCCTCTTCCCCCACACTGGGATCCTTGCCAGTGGGCCAGGACCAGGAACTGGTCCCTGAGTAGATAATACATTTTGGCCTGTGTTTGGGGGCAAGTACGATGTAGAGCTACACCCCAGGGTGGGCTTTGAGCTTCCTGCAGGCCTGGGGTGGGCCTGGGTGGTCTCAGTCCTGAAACACCAGGTGTGAAGTTGGATGGACAGGGTTCCCTTTCTCTCCCAAGCCCAGTTCCCCTCCATGCTGACCCTCCCTGAGCCGGGCCAGCACGTGGAGTCTGGTGTACATGAGGAGGTATGCCTCTGCATTGGTGACGCCGGCTCGTTTCCACAGGTGGCCATGGGCTATTCACACTCCTTGGTGATAGCGCGAGATGAGAGCGAGGCAGAGAAGGAGAAGCTGCAGAGGCTGCCTGAGTACACCCCACGCACCCTCTGAACCCTCTGAGCAGGCCGGCCCTCCCCTCGTGGCAGCTGTCCTTTCCACGTGCACTGGGACCAGAAGTCAGACAAGGAATTTAGGAAGCAAAAGTTGACCAAGGGTGCATTGGGTTAGCCTCCCTGAGGTTCCGTTTCCAAGCGATTCAACGTTAACTACCTTTTTCTGTATGCTTTCCAAAGTGTTTTCCCCTCAATGTTTGATTAAAACATTTGCTCATAGTCAGCCTGCCTTTCTACAAGACAGGCAGGAACTCTGAGCGATTTAGGTTTTTTTTTTTTAAGTTGTATTTCTTTTCTCCCTGCTCTTGAGTATCCTTGTCCAGCCCTCCCATTCCAGCCATAATTAGCATTGTGATCCGAGTGGGTGCCACGTGGGAGAGGGATTGCCACTTTCCCAGACAGAACCGGCCCTTTCAGGAACCAGCAGCCGCTAGGCCAATCCCTGGTGGTCGGTCTCCTCCCAGATTCCTGCCCACCTGCTTTGAGAGACACAGTCGCTTGCTGTGGGCCCCCCCTGCCTCTGCCTCTGCTTCCTCCCCTCATAGCTGTTGCTGGCTTGCTGACCCGTGTGGGCCTTTTGGCTGAAGCATTTGTAGAAGCAGCCATCTTCCCCCTGGTGGGGCTTTGGGGTCTGTGTTAGCCATTTGTATCTACTTTAGCTCTCAAGTCCAAATGAAAATGGGGACCGTGGGGATGGGGTGGGCAGTTAGAAATCGGTCAGCCAGCAGTCAGATGTGTCCTCAGTCCTCCGTGGCCCACCGTTGCCGCCTGTGTGCTTTGCCTGTCTGCTCCTGCTGTCCCCTCTGCCTGGGATGGCCACCCTGCTCTGAGACTTGGCCACTCTTGTCCTAGCCTCAATGTTCTTTGGCCGCTTGGCGTTTGCTTGGCTCTGGTACCAAATAGTTGGGATTCTTGGTGAAATCCCCTGCCCCGAGCGTGTGTCAGTGTGGATGCTGCGACTGTCACCACACTGCCCTCACCCCCACCCCCAAGTGCCCTCTGCCGAGCCCGTCCTGGTATTGACTTTGTGGCTGAGTTCCGAGGTGCCTTTCCCGGATCCTCCTCACTGAGTGTGGCAGCGGCTCAGGCTGGGGGATCCTCCTCACTGGGCCGAGTGTGGCGGCAGCTCGGGCTGGGACCTTGCTTTCCAGAGGATCTGGGCTGGTTTGACTGCTTTAACTAGGATTGGTTCAGTGGTGCTCGGGGAAGAGGGCTAAGGAGGGAAGTGTGAGGTGGGGTGGATGGGAAAGTCAAATTCTGGTCTTGAGATTCATGGATTTGCTCTTGCCCTTGTGACGCTTGTTACCGTCTCTATGTTAAAATGCCAAAAATGACCCGGTCTGTTGCTTTGCTCCGCCCCAGCGCTTCATAGCAGCTTCTGGCTCTGCAAGGTGTCTGTCTCGGCCAGTGCTGTGGCCTGCCAGGAAGGGTCCGAGTTCTCACTGTCCCCCATCATGTGTCCAGCTACGGTCAGTCCAGAGACATGCTTCTGTAGTGGCAGGGCTTCTGCAAAACTAACCTGCTTTGTCCAGGTCACCCTAGACACACACCCCCCCCCCCTCACTTCATGTGTGGGCCCGGAGCCGTCCATGCTGGTCTCTGTCTGGAGGGTGCTGTTCAGGGCCTGCTCTTTCTGTCCTGGAGGACACAATGGCCCTGAGCTGAGCTGGGCTTATCTTCCAGGGAGCAAACCTAAGGCAGCCCCCAGCCCCCAGCCCCCCTGGCTTGAGCCCTGCAGCGGGTGAGCAGAAGGTGTCACGGGTGGAGAGCCTTGTGCCCGGCCACACCCCCCTCCCTTTAGGCTAAAATTCTCACCTGAGCTTCCCCACGGCAAACTCTAGAACAGGAGGAAGGTGGGAAGCCCTGGGTAGGAACCACTCTGGCTGCCCAGGGTCATCAACAGAGGGGAATGAAGGGAGTTAACAAGGATGGTGGGATCCGGTTGAAGGTGCCTGGTTTAGTGCTGTTAATTGTCTTATTTTTTTTTTATATCTATATTTCTTGGAGTAAACATTTTAAATAAACGGCATCATTGTTTACTCTGCCTTGGCTTTCGTGTTTCCTCTTGAGTAGTGTGGAGCGCGTCCCCAGCATGTGCACATGCCCCGGAACAGTGACCAAAGTGTTCAGGTGAAAGCAACCCCTGAGGCGCTCGCTTCATGCTAGCCTAGAGGGGTGCAGAGAGCCACGACAGGCCCATGGGATAGCGGCCAAGGGCTTCCCAACCAGGGTTGAACGCAGTCCTGAAACACACATGGTCCCCGCTCGGGAGCTGGGTTTTGGTTTTTGTGGGTGGGACAAAGTCTCTTGTAGCCCAGGCTAGCCACCTTTGCAGTGTTCAGCCCTCATGTGCTAAGTGTGGGTGGCTGTTGACATTCTTCCATGTATATGAGTACACAGTAGTTGTACAGATGGTTGTGCGGCCATCATGTGGTTGCTGGGAATTGAACTCAGGACCTCTGCTCTCCGGCCCAAAGATTTATTTATTTATTATATGTAAGTACACTGTAGCCATCTTCAAACACACCTGAAGAGGGTGTCAGATCCCATTACAGGTGGTTGTGAGCCACCATGTGGTTGTAGGGGTTTGAACTCAGGACCTCTGGAAGAGCAGTTGGTGCTCATCCGCTGAGCCATCTCTCCAACCCCAAGTTGCATGTCAGTGCCTGGGCAGTTAAATTAGTACTAACTGGTACTGCTAACCTAGTTAAGTGAGTACTAACTGGTAATGCTAACCTAACGCTAACCATGCAGTTTAATACGGTTCTAGCTGTCTTCTTAAGTTTCTTCCCTTGCCATCTTCTCTGACCCTCTCTCTCCTTTCCCTGGTTGTTGGAGAGACGGAAGATTCTTGACCAAAGCCTTACAGTGCCATGTCTGGATTGAAACAAGATGTGGGGGCAGAGAAATCAGCATTCGAGCAACACAAGGACAACCCTTACACAGTGCACAAAAACCATTATGTCTATAACCTGCCCCTGCCTCCAAGTGCTGGCAGTAAAGGTGTGAGCCACCCCACCCACATACATGTAATTTTGACCTAAGGTGTTCCAAGACTTGGGCTCTATTGGGTTTGGGTTCTGAATGAACAAGCATTCTCTGGCTTAGTTACACCCACCTTATGAGCATCTGTCAGGATGCAGTCCCACTGGGAGCCGGGAGCACTTGTAATCACATACACAACCTCCAAACTTCACAAAAGATCGGAGGGGGCCTGGCTCCTTCATTTCGGCCACTAGGGGGCACTGCAAGGTTACCTTTTATACTACGGGACTGGTGTCCCAGGCTACTGCACATCCTGCCTGTGGTTTCCTGTAACACACCAATAGTCCTAAAGTCAGGTCATTGTTCCTTCCTGTTTTGTCGAGGAAAATAAGTTGCAGACAGGCGGTGAGCTTGGTCCCTGGGAAGGGGCCTGGTGGACAGAGCGATCCTGAGAGGTTCCATCTGTTTCCCCTGGCCTGAAGAGACCCCTACTTTCTACAGCAAAGGCTTTCAACCTTCCTAATGCCAAGACCCTTTAATACAATTCTTGTGATCCCCCTCCACACACACACCATTAAAATTACTTACATGGCTGCCTCAACTAATTTGCTACTGTTAACAATTTTAATATCAATGTCTGTGTTTTCCAGTGGTCTGTGAAACGGTCCTTCAAGCGTCCAGGGGAGGTTGGGACCCACATGCTGAGACCACTGTTATACAAGCTGTCCTTGCAAGGTCTGGGTCCGGGTCCTGCTAGTTGTTGAAGCTGCGTTTGCATAGCCAGCAGCCTCCCTAGCTAACAAATAGTCACTGGCAGCTCCTTAGGATGGGAGGGGTGGCTGGGGGTGATGATCTGCTATCGCATGCTTATCCCTGTTGGGAAGGTAGGGGCCGTGAGGTCGGTCATACAAGACTCTGGTTCCCGGTGGACCAGTGTTGGAGAGGCTCAGGGCGCAGCCTTATCCAGTCATGGATAGAGTGACCATAGATTCAGGGTCAGCAAGGGTAGGAGGAGCAGAGCCTGTGGTCACCATGTTTAAAGCTCTATTGCTATATGCATGGGTTTGCTTTCATTTGCGGCTGTACCATGTGTCATGGGCTGCCTGGAGACCAGAAGATGCAGAAGGCCTCTAGTGCGAGTTTATAAATCCACTCTAATCTCTCCAGCAGATAGCAAGATAGGAGACTCGCTTACCCTGAAGATGTAGATTCTAGAAGACAAGACACACACAGCCTTCTGTTTTAATAAGCCCTTGAACAGCTCAGTGGCTGGGCACTTCTGAACCTCTTCCCAGCTAACAATCTCTCCCCCTATATGGCTGCTCCCGACCCAGGGCTACAGCCCCCCTGAGCCACAATCCCCGACTCTCACATGTTGGCCATCTCTGTCTTGTATTTCTCACACCCGATCGTAATAAATCCTTCCCTGGGTTCCCTTGGCCAGGAAATCTGAAATCCCTCCTGTCTCCTTGCCCAGCCACTGGCCTCCGGCACTTTTATTTGCCTATCAGAGAAGGAGCCAGAGACAGACCCTCAGCGTCTTACACGCAGATGTGTGTGTTCTCCATAATTTTAGGAGCTAAATTAATACAAGTAACAAAACCAGTCACACAACAGAGCCCCCTAGTACGGGAGTTACTGACGGTCGTGAGCTGCCGTGTGGGTCTTCTGGAAGAACGTGAGCAGGTGTTAACCAGGGATCCATCTTTACATCCTCTAAGTGTCTTAAGGAAAGCGGGCCTCCTGGGGCTTGGTGCTAAGAAGTGCTCTAAGCTGCTTGTTCTGGTGAACTGCTTGTACATCACACCAGAACGTTACACCCCACGCAGGCCAGTACTCAAGCAGAGGCAAGGGAATTAGCATTTCACGTTTTATGTTTGTGTGTACACCCACATAGATGTGGTAGAACCACCCGTGAAGATGGAAATCTGTTCTGCGTGGGTCCCGGGGGGGGGGGTCGTCACACTTGGGTTGCCAGACTTAACTGTCTTTACCTGTTGAGCCATCTTCAGCCCTCTATGTAGGGAGTTCAAGGCTGGCCTGGGCAACTTGAGACCCTGTCTCCAAAGGGAAAACACAAAGCAGACCCTTCTGGAAAGTGCGTGTGTATGGGGTGTCACATAAGTGATTTTGGATTGTCAATTTATCCAAAGCTCCCTCAAGTTAGCCAGTGTGGCTCCAAGTTGTAGCTGGTCCTTGGTAGGATCCTGGGATAGTCTCCCTGCCCAGAGATGTGCTAGCATGGACCTTATTTTAGTGTCTTACAACCAGGCTAAGTCCTTCTAATCCACTTGGCCAGGACTTTCAATCAGATACTGTGTGCATTTTCCCCAATAAGAGCAGTAATGTGAGTGATGCCGAGTGACCACTAGCTTTGACAGAATTAGCCACTCGTAAGCCAGACCCAAGAAGCTATTACGAAATGGAAGTATCCAGTTTTAAGAAGCCACTTCTGTAGGTGTCTGATAGGCAGGCTACGGAAGATAGATGCATCGGATGTCCCAAGGGCTATGTTGCTAGAGCCCAGGGGCCTACAGCCAAGTTGAGCCTGCTAGGGCTCCTGCAGGAATTTGGTCAGGGAGCTCAACAGAAATAGGGGAGACACAGGAAAGCGCCCTGCCAGGACAGGCCGGTGCTTTTCCCCTCCTGGGCTCAGTACTCTGGCTTTAGGGATGGATGTGGATCTATAACCAACCATCCAGGAATGCAAGCAGACATCCTACCCACTCAGTCCCGTGCCCTCCACGTCGGAAGTTACTGTTGTGTGTTAGGGGCCACAAAGTTCTCTGCAGCATCAACTGTCAACTTGAATTCATTAAGTGCAAGTGAGCAAGAAACGGCATGTCACCGAGGCCAGAACAGCTTGCACATCAAACCCACACCTATCCCGGAGTTCAAAATCACCAACCGGCTTCCCCAGCCCACTGCTGTTGAGTCACGGTTGTAGAATATGGGGCAGGAAACTTCTGCACGAAAACTTGGGGTAAGGCCCCATACCCCCTCTGCTACCTACAGTCCTTGGGGTGTAGTGGGTGTCATTGCTGGCTCCAGACCCTACTCTACCCCTGACTCAAAGGATGAGAGCCACTCCTCTCAGGTTTGCCTAGGCCAGTAGGAGCTTACAGATGTCCGGGACCCTAGAACCCCTCCGCTGTTACCAGCACTGGTCCTTGACACAGGCAGTGAGACGAGACTGCAGGCTTTGAGAGCCAGCATAAGCTTACTCAGTTATCTTTATCCCCAGCGTCACACGACAGATCAAGGAGAACAGAGTGCTTCCAGCTGCTGCGGCCAGCTGCCTGCCAGCAGGTTGCCATCTCTGCTTAGACCCCGTCTGCAGAGGCATTGGGGTGGTCCCCTCCTTTCCTCCAGCCTGTAGCTTAGCCACTTCAAACCCAAAGCATTTTAAGTTCAGCTATACTTCCTGTTATAAATTCAGAAGGAACGGCGGCTCAGGGCCCCAGCCATCGCGGTTTTCCTCAGCAGCCCCTTCTGCAAAGTAAGGCAGCTTCCCAGAAGATGCATTCAGAACACGGTGCTTTATTGGCTCTACGGTAAGCTTGTTTTACACATACTTTCTTTTCCCCTTTCCCCTCCGGAGGTGTCAAACTGGTAGAGCTCCTCTGTCCCTTCAACCCAGTGCAACAACAACACTCACACCCACTACTGATCTATGGTAAAGGCAGGCTGGCCGTGCCAGGCCCAGGGCTTATGGGATCATCTTCCACCACTTGAATGCAAATGGCACCCGGTTTATGATGACACTGGCACAGACATCCCCCATGTTGGCCAGGTAGCAGTCAAAATCATCAATGAAGGTGCACTTGAGACCCAGGGGCTCCAGTAATTCACACACTCTCTCTTCTAGGCAGCAGATGCCCTTGATTTGGGGCCCAAAGGGCTTGGGGATTCCAAGGTTCTTGCCCAACACGATTATCTGCAGCTGTTAAAGTTAAGGTCAAGCAGCTGTTAGAGCTAGGGCCAAGCAGGCATCAGTCCTGAAAAGCTATCCCACCCTTCCTGGTGGGTGGGTAGGGTTGGGGACATAGAATTAGATTTAGGGAAAACCCACGCATCACTCCCTAGGGTTGGCCAGACTGCTAAAGTCTCTGTCTATGTAGGCACTACTCATCAAAATCAGTCTCCGTGAAATCTGTCTATTTGGCACACACAGGAAAGCTAAGCAATGTTTCTCAGCAAATCTGACCAGCAGCTAACCTTACCACATCTTCATCTCTAGATTGGTTGCTCTGGCCTTGTCTATGTGCCCTATATCCCAGTCAGCAGTTAAGAATGCCTGCCTGGGGCTGGAGAGATGGCTCAGCGGTTAAGAGCACTGACTGCTTTTCTAGAGGTCCAGAGTTCAAATCCTAGCAACCACATGGTGGCTCACAACCATCTGTAATGGGATCTGATGCCCTCTCCTGGTGTGTCCGAAGACAGCTACAGTGTACTTACATATAATAAATGAATTTAAACAAAACAAAATAAAAAATGCATTCCCTCATGATCAGCTTTGTTCAGTGATGATTTTTAACCCCTTCACAGCAGCTTTGGTACTAAGCACATGAAGGCGGGGACTACATCTGGCCCCCATTTCAGACCTCACCCATCTGATACAATCCTGAACTATCTATGGCTATCAAGGCACCCAGCAGTGTGGGCTAAGCAGATGTTTCCAAAGCAGGCATGCCCAGCAGCCCTCACCATGTCGGGGAAGTAAGGCCTTGCGAAGAGTTTAGTGGTCTGCTGGTTGAAGGGGACATTTGTCAGCGGCTCCAGGTAGAAGAGCTGCGGGATCAGAATGATGTCCTGGTCCACCAATCCCAGTTCCTTCTTCAGGAGGGTGCGGTTCAGGCTGATACACTTCTATAGAACAGGGAAGTGGGGAGGGACAGCGGGACAGTGAACAGATCACGAAGGAACAGCCGCTCACGTCTACACAAACCCCAGAAAAAGTCCCAGAGAGCCTTCTGTTTGGCTCAAATCTCGTGAGCCAGGAGTCCTGCAGGGCCATGGTAGCCTTCCCTTATAGCAGGCCTAAGGTGAAGTGAATTCAGAGAAAAGGCTGGCGTGCAAGAAGCCAGCATCCCTGACTAGTCTTTGCCGGACAGCCACCAGCGAGTGTCACAAGGCGCCTTCATCCCTCAGATGAGCAGGCTGGGAGGCAGGCAGCAATCTTCAGACCTCAGGTTCTTCCTTTAGAGATGGATCTAAAGCAGCCAATCCCACAGGCTCAACACACCAGCAGGCATTTCCCTGATGAGCGCATACACCTTCGGCATCCAAGGTCAGTTTGAAATAAGATCAATCCTCTGGACCCAAAGCTCACCTGGGCCCTACCCCCAGCAGGTACCCACCCTGCCAGGGCAGGTGGCCCTGCAGAGGCCAGGGCACGCACGGTGGTATAGTCTAAGCGTCGTAAGGACCCACTGCACCCCTGAAGTCCATGTATCTGGGACTGGTGGCTGTTCCCACCCCCCCAGAAGGATCAAAATCCTCCCTGCAAGTCCCGCAGTGCCAGTGCCATCATGGGGACAGCCCCGCATCCCAGGCCGTTACCTCAACGTAGGTGTTCTGCTCTCGCAAACTCTTGTCGGACAGAATTTGGGAAATGGTTCTGCCCTCCCTCCCTGTGGAAAGAGGCAGGACAGATCAATGACCAGCGTGACCCAGCAACTGGGTCTAGTGTCTTACATCTGGTACAGTACTCCACACCAGGAAGGCCAGACAGGGCTTACTGCCACTGACCCGGGCTCAAGCTCAGAGTGCATGAGGATGGTGACACCAGCCCCCGCTCAGCTGGACACCTCAACTCTCTGCACAGCGGTATGGCACTACCCACCTATGTGTGTACTAGGACCCTTCTATATATGGGCAACAGCTCACACTTGGCTCCTCGCGTGCCAACTTTCAGAGGCGACATGCGCAGCCTTTGCCTTCTGCCGCTAGGACAAGAAAAGGCAACCCTAGGCCCTACCACAGACTGTCGCTCGGGAGTTGAGAGGGATAGAGATAGCTCAAGTCTCTAACCCAGGTCTGGAGGAACCTCCCGGATGCCCTACCTCTCTTCTCTGGAGCAGGTCTTTGTCCCTCTGAGTCCCCGTCACATTTCTGTCAGGTGGCCCGGGGGGGGCACACCTCCTCTGCCAGTCCCTTTATGTTTAAGGGAATATTTCTTTAAGGGAGACCCAGAAGTGCTAGTACTACACTCTAAGCCCAGTGGCCCCCCATGGAGGTCACATAACACCACCGGCTGGGGCTAATGGAGACACTTTACTATGGCCCATGGCTTCGGCTCTGCCTGGACACTAGGGTGTCCCCTCCTGGTGAAAGGTATCCTAACAATGACCATCGCATCAGCTCTTTAGGATTCTTGTACCCACTCTACCAGGGATGATAAATGCAGACTCGACAGTGGGGCTCAACCCTCTGGGTCTCAACCAAAGTACACTGGAAAACATTTCCATTAAAATCCTTAACAGTAGTAAGGTTTCAGTTATGAATGACATAGCGATCATAACTGATTTTATAGTCCGGGTCACCAGGACATGAGGAGCTGTATTAAAGGGTTGCAGCAGACCGGGCAGTGGTGGCACACGCCTTTAATCCCAGCACTTGGGAGGCAGAGGCAGGCGGATTTCTGAGTTCGAGGCCAGCCTGGTCTACAGAGTGAGTTCCAGGACAGGCAGGGCTATATAGAGAAACCCTGTCTCGGAAAAAAAAAAAGGGGGCTGGGGGGTGTCTCAGCATTAGGAAAGTTGAGAACCACTGCTCTAGAAGGTGCTAGGTGGCCAGGCAGTGGTGGCATACACCTTTGATCCCAGCACTCGGGAAGCAGAGGCAGGTGATGAGTTCAAAGTCAGTCTGGTCTACAGAGCGAGTTCCAGGACAGCCGTGGTTCCGCAGCGAGACCCTGTCCTGAGAGGGGAAAAGGAAGGTACTAGGCGAGTCACCTTACCATTAGAAAGGAGCTGTTCCGCCCCGATGTCTTCGAACAGGGTCACGTCTCCGTAGCCCTCCTTCTGCTTCTGTTCGAACAGCTCAAAGCAGGCATTGGGACTGGCCAGCAGCAGGCGGAAGCCCTGGGAAAAGAGGCCACACTCACTCACCCGCTGTGGGGGCCCCTAGGGTCTCCAGCAGATGAACCCTCTAACACCAACCTTCTTGTCATCACTTTTATCACTGGTAGGGACAAAGCACATGAACTGATCTATGTGACCGGTCATCAGCCAATCCGAGAAGAGTTCCACAGGGGCCTGCACCTGCTGGGCATCCACGAATTCTCGCAGGCCCTTGCTCATGTCCCGGCCCTCGGAGCTGGAAGGGAAGATGGAGAGAGACGCCTCTGAGATGCTGTGGCTTGAGCACTGACAATCGAGCTACCTTTGGTGGACTTCATTGGACCGCTCTTGCCAACGAATAGGGTGGCTTTAGAAAGACTCCTTATTCTGGGCCAGTGAACTGGCTCGGAAGGTAAACGGATGTCGCCAAGCCTGGAAGCTCATAGTGAATCCCTAGGACCTCATGGTAGAGGACAGACTCCTGAGAGTTGGGCTCAGCGTGTACTATGGTTCTCATCCACAGCAATAAAGCTTTAAAAAGTGGGGGTGGCCCTTACTGTGACCTAGCTCAAGCTCAATCACGTGACCCTAATGACTGAGCCCAGGGACATGGGATATCTGGTTTGGGAGTTACACCGTTCCCACCTAACCCCTATGTTTATGAGAGTCCGGTCTTCCCGGGCCAACAGCTCTGTTGGATTTAAACTAGAAAATCAGGGCTGGAGAGATGGCCCAGAGGTTAAGAGCACTCTTCCAGAGGCCCGGAGCAACATGATGGTGGCTCACAACCATCTGTAGCGAGATTTGGCGCCCCCTTCTGGCCTGCAGGCAGAACGCTGTATTCACAGTGCTGGGCCACACCCCTTGCCCCACCTTTAGGCTCAAGGGGATGCACAGATCTGCTGAGGGAGAATCAGAGTTACTGGAACCAGGGTGATGGTCCCTTCCCTTTAAGGCACCTAGGTCACCTGCCCTCTGCTTCCTCTGCTCACCTCGGGTAAAAGCTGCCACCAATGAGGACCCTTCCTAGAGGGTAGTCTTTGCCCTGAGCCTTGACAGGCGGGGACACAAGCATATTCCCGATGGAATCCAGGCTCGCCACCCGGTGGTCCTCAGTTTGTTGGATCAGGTAGCCAACACCAGGGCTCTAGGAGGAGACCCGGCGGGAAAAGGTTATCTGGGAGGGACTCGTTGTCGGATCCATCACATCACTGACTGGCCCGGACATGCACATCTCCCCTTCCCCTCGGAGACCACCTGGGACCTCCACACAATGCACCCTCCCCTCCTTCGACATCCCGGCAACCCTGGCTCAACACCAGGCCTGAGAAGTTGACTATATTCAGAAGCTATCCCAGCTCCACACCAATGAGTATTTCATGGGGAAATCTTCCAGCTTGGAAACCCTCGGGGTGTCAAGGATCAAGGACACGGTCTTGTGAGGAGCCTGAGTATAGCAGAAAGCCATCTCGTCCTGGGGGGGGGGCGGGAAGACAGAAAGACGGAGGTTAAATTCTCTCCATCCACTGCAGGCTCTCTGGGAGCAGCCAAAGACAATAGAGAGAAGCTTTTAGGCCAGCTCCTGCTCAGCCCTCCAAACCTTTGCTCAACCTGACCTTCCGGCTTAAGACTGAGAATCCACGGTCTCCCGAGCCATTGACGGGCCTGCCAGTCCTACTTACAAATCAAGTCAATTGGTTTCTAGTTTCTACAGGCAGGCAGTCACTATGACCTCTGACCTGCCCTAAGACGTCTTCTAGCAGGATCTCCCACAACCAGAACTCCTTGCATCTCAGCCAAGGGACTGCTCTTTGGGTGGGTGGGGGGGTAGAGATGGGGAGGTCCTTTGAGAGCAAGTCTCATGTAGCCTTTAGACTTGCTGTCCAGCTGAGGCTGGCTTTGGATTCTTGATTCCTCATACTCCCCCCCCTTGACTCCAAGTGCTGGGATTACAAGTTCGTACCACCTCCAAACCACAGTCTACACAGTGCTGGGGGCTGGGGGCTGGAGACTGAACTTGGGACTCTCTACTCAGCAAGCACTCCAAGCTACATCCCTGGCTCTTGACCTTTCAACTCGTACAGGGTTTCTCTGTGTAGCCTTGGCTGTCCTGGAACTCACTCTGTAGACCGGGCTGGCCTCGAACTCAGAAATCCGCCTGTCTCTGCCTCCCAAGTGCTGGGATGAAAGGCGCGCTCCACCACTGCCCGGCTCAACTCTGGTTTTGTACCTTTAAAGTGTTACTCCCACCTTGCTTCGTGTACTTTGCTGCAAGGGTCTTCCTAAGCCACAGTGAGACTCCTACCTGCCTCTGATTAACTCCTTGTTCCTCCATGCACACCCCACATTGTAACCTCCATGTCAACCTTCAAGCTCTATCACTTGAAGCACTGGTGGTCCCCAGGCCAGCCCCAACAGTGCCTGGCTTATGACCCATGGGAATGCCTCCTCCGCTACCCAAGTGACCCGATAAAGGCTGTTCTCTGTCTGTCTCCCTTTCAACACTCAAGCTCAGGCCTAGGTGGGGTGAAGGCAATCTGGCCTTATCTCTAGCTCCTGGTGACACACCAGCCTTTAGCGAGCACTCCAATGCTCTTGGAGCAGAACGACCCCGCAGAACCAAAAGCCAAGCCATGCCAGCTCCGATCCCAACATCCCACATACCCCAGCTCCAGCATCTGCAGCGGAGCTCTCAGCCGTAATCTCGAAACATCTGGAAAGGGCCCGGACTCTAGATTACCCTCAACAAGCAAGCATGCCAAGGTGGCATGCTGGCTCAGTGTCAAGGTCATTTTGTGACATGTGACAAGCCTCCCTGCCCCCCCCCCCCCCAAGGCTAGATCATCCCAGGTAAGTTATCAGTTACCTGGAGCCATTTGCCCTGGCGGTTGGGGTCCTCATAGACAAAAGCCACCTGCACGTTGCTCTTCTCGCTCAGCTTGGTCACTGTGTCCACAAAGCCTTGCAGCTGTAGCTCCCTGCCATCACCGAGAAGCCCACTGTGATTTCAAGGTCCTTAAATCAGTCCCACTCCCTGAACCAGGGGGAAGGCGAGGGAAGGGGCCATTTTCTGCTCGCCAGGTGATGGAGCAACAACTGTCCACTTCTGCAGAGGTCACTGGCTTAGACTTTTTCCTGCCTAGACCACGCGAGACCACGCTGGTAGCTGGTGATGGGCCAACCCTGTTCACACCTTTTGATCATCTTTGTGCATGCCCTTTTTCTGCACTAGTACGGGCTCCTCTGCTCAAACACTTGAATGACCATTTGCTTCTAAGGGACTACCAGAAACCAAGCAGCTCAAGATGGCCAATGAGGTCACCCAGTCTGTAGGGGAATGGGGACATGGGCACATCTGGAAATATGGGTTGTTTTTTTTTTAAAAAAAATTATTATAAATAAGCACACTGTAGCTGTCTTCGAACACACCAGAAGAGGGCGTCAGATCTCATTATGGGTGCTTGTGAGCCACCATGCGGTTGCTGGGAATTGAACTCAGGACCTTTGGAAGAGCAGACAGTGCCATGTCTCCAGCCCAGGATTTTATATTTTCATACAGAGCACCAACACTCAGGGATCCACAGTGGATGTCCATTCCTTGGGCACACAGCGATACCTGAGAGGTGGATGTCAAGACATCCAGTTATACAGCCTGGACCCTCAAGAGTTGACTGCACTGGTCAGTCATGACCGGGAAGTGTTCTAGTTGGGATTTTAGTCCAGGCCCACCCAACATTGATGCTGACATCCTATGCAACTCTCCGAAGACTTTGAGTCTCCCTGCTGGCTTGGGGTGGAGGGAGGAGGAAGGAGGGAGGGGGAGATGCTAGTGACACACACTTCCCTGGTGGCCTCGGGGACTCTTACCTGCACATGTAAACCTCTAGAGGCATCTGGGTGCTGGGCATGAAGATATAAGGTGCTACCCGGAACATCACTGTATCCTTATAGAGTGGGATCTCTGGGATCCACTGCAATGGAGGATGGGATTTCCGTCACGACCTGGCTTGGTCAACACCTTTCCCTTTGCACCCCGCTGTTTATCTGAGCCCACCCCTGGAGCCTGTTCTGTAACACCCCCAGCTGAACGGAGAACCATACACTCCTCAGTGTCCTGCCTAAGCACTGTCACTCTCACGCCACCAAGCCCAGGGGCTCTGGCTGACCAGGCGGCATACCTTATCATGAGCCTTTTCTATTAGGGAAACAGAGAAGGAGATCAGGCCTGAGAAGCTGGAAGATGGGAATTCTGTAGCTTCTATGTAGAAAATCTCTTTCCCACGGTTCTCAAAGGTAGGCAGGATATGGACAGGCTTGTTAGGTCCCACTACCAGTTCATAGGCAGAGGCACCATCTAGGATAGATATAAAGGGGGTGAGCAGCTGCGAAGCTTCATGGTTGATAATGCGTTCCAACAGGCAAGCCACAGCTGGCTTGTGATCCATCTTGACATGGGAGCGGATATCGGAGTGGAGTACTTGGGGACTGTCAGCTATTAAGAGCCAACTCAATACACCAGCATACTAAACATGCTTGCATGTGTGCCCACATGCAAGGGGAGGCTAGAAGGTGGCATCTTGAAGCCACCACCTTATTTGGGACAAGATCTTTCACTGGACCAGGAACTTACCTGTTTGGCTAGAGTGGGCCGATCAGCAGGCTTCACTGTCAGCTACCTCCCCAGCTCTGGGGTTCTAGATGCATTCCACCCCCACTTAGACTTCAGTGCGTGCTGAGATCTGAACTCTTGGTAATTCATGTTACATGTCAAGTGCTTTTCCGAGTTACCTCCCCAGCCTTAGCACCAACATGATTTTGAAGGCTTATGATGGGCACGTTGGGAGTCAGGACTCAGAACTCACACTCAAGTGTTGTGTTTGAATGATACTCGGGTTTATAAAACCAATCATGGGCTGGGCAGTGGTGGCACACACTTTTTAATCCCAGCACTTGGGAGGCAGAGGCAGGCAGATTTCTGAGTTCAAGGCCAGCCTGGTCTACAGAGTGAGTTCCAGGGCAGCCAGGGCTACACAGAGAAACCCTGTCTCAAAGAAAAACAAAAACCTTGGGGGAGAATTGTAACAGAGCCCCTAAAGGTGACACACTGGGCTTGCAGAAATAGGCTTTGGCAGCCTCACCAGCATTCCAGCCACCAACACAGGGGTGGGCGGATGACCCCTCCAAAGACCTTTCTGGAGGAACCTAGAGTTGTGGTGCCCTGCCCCCACCCATCATGAATGAAGTCTATTTCATTCCAAATGAGAAACCACAGAAGACTAAAGGTTACTGGCCACATATCACATAGTCTTTTTTTCTTTTTTCAGTTTTTCAAGACAGGGTTTCTCTGTATAGCCCTGGCTGTCCTGGAACTCACTCTGTAGACCAGGCTGAACTCAAACTCAGAAATCCACCTGCCTCTGCCTCCCAAGTACTAGGATTAAAGGCGTGTGCCACCACCGCCTGGCCTCACGTAGTCTTTAGTAGCTAGACACCACGCTGGTCATTCTCATTGGAAATTACCAGATTACCTGACAGTTAAGCAACCCAAGCTCCCCAGTGTCACTGTGACCACCTGGGGCCTTCTCACCCCAGTCCTAGAGTGGTTGGTTACCAAGCCAGTTATGGGAAGTCAAAGCCAGCAGCTCCCGGTCCACTACACTCATTTTCCTGGGGCCTTCAATTAACCTGGACAGCATGTGCCACTTGCCTCCTTGGGGATTGATCAGAGGATGGGGTGCCACCTAGGATGTGCCATGACCACTGTCACTCAGCCTTCTGAGTCACCAGGTTCTGAAAAGTTCACTGTAGGGATGGCTCAGCGGTTAAGAGCACCGACTGCTCTTCTGAAGGTGCTGAGTTCAAGTCCCAGCAGCCACAAGGTGGCTCACAACCACCCGTAATGGGATCTGATGCCCTCTTCTGGTGTGTCTGAAGACAGCTACAAATGTACTTATTTATAATAATAAATCTTTGGGCCTGAGTGAGCGGGGCAGGAGGGAGCAAAGGTCCCGAGTTCAATTCCTCACAACCACATGAAGGCTCACAACCATCTGTACAGCTATAGTATGAACTCATATACATAAAATAAATAAATCTTTAGAGTTCACTGTAGTGGGGTCTTGGCTAAGAAGGTGGTTCCAGGCTAGACAGGGTGGTTCAGTGGTTAACCCCTTCTAGCATCTACATAGATTGCAGGCTCACAACCATCACACCCTCTTCTGGGGCACATAGAGCCTAGACAAGCATGTAGACAAGACATGCACACACAAGTTTAAGTTTGTTTTTGTTTTTTCTTCTTCAGAGACAGGGTTTCTCTGTGTATTCCTGCCTGTCCTGGAACTTGTAAGACCAGGCTGACCTCGAACTCAGAAATCCCTCTGCCTCTGCCTCCCAAGTACTGGGATTAGAGGCATGTGCCACCACTGCCCGGGTGCTCCTAGAAGACATTAACTTGGGGATATTCTATGAGGTATCCTATCAGCTTAAATGCATTTTTCCTCTCCCAGCTATGAGAAACCTGAGGCTAGGCATTGTTCAGATAGACTGGCTAACCCATAGTGTGTATAAACTTACTCTCTGGTCATGGTGGGGGCCACAGAGCCCTTGCAACACAGATCTGGCCACAGAGCCCGTGCCTGCGACTATAGCTGCTTCTGGGCACCCTGTTGGAGGTAGTATAGGGCCACAGCCTGGCCAGCACGCGGAGGTGGAGTAGGGCTGGGACTTACTCTGAGACCAGTAGACTCTTGTCTTCTTTGCCTCTGCCTCGGAGGTATGTAGGATCAACTGGTAGTTCTGTAGGATGTTGGTGGGGCCCTCCACAGTGAGAGTCATCTGAGACAGGTTCTCTATTTCTGAGCAAAAGGACAGACACAGGCTCAGGCCAGCCACCAGGATGGGACAGGGATAGGGATGGAAATAGTATTGCGTCTTGGTTGCCCAGGCTGGGATGACAGGTATGAGCTATCGTCTGTCTTTAAGGCTTATCGGAGGTCCTCTGCTCCTGAGACACTCCAAGGTTCCCAGCCTGCTGCTCATCACAGCGAGGTTTCCCCGCTCCATGTATGAAATCTGGAGATCTTACCTCCTTGTGAGGTCAAATGCCTCATCTCTACCTCCCAGGTGCCAGGTGACTCAGCCAGGAAATGACGGCTTGTCATCCGACATCAAGACTTAGCATGGGGGCGCTGGAGAGATGGCTGGAGAGATGGTTAGGAGCAGTCACTGCTCTTCCAAAAGGTCCTGAGTTCAATTCCCAGCAACCACATGGTGGCTCACAACCATCCTTATTGAGATCTGACACCCTCTCCTGGGGTGTCTGAAGACAGCTACAGTGTACTTACATATAATAAATACATCTTTAAAAAAAAAAAAAGACTTGGCACGGGAGCCAAGGATGTAGCTTGGCAGTACTGGGCTTGCCTAGCATGCACAGAACCCTTGGGGGTACAATCCCTAGCACTCTATAAACCGGGCATGGTGAAATACACCTTTGTAATTCAGGAGGTAGATACAGAAGTTCAAGGCACTGACACGAGACCACTATCTTGAACACACATGTGGAAGAGCAGAAAGTTGGCTCAGTGGTTAAGAGCACTTGCTGCTCTTGCAAAGGCTCTGGGTTTGTCTCCCAGCATCTACTTCACATACCTTACAACCAACTGAATCTCAGGAGTTCTGCTACTCTCACTGCAATATACGTGTGGTCACATAAGCTCATGTACACACATATATGTAATGAATTGTGTTTGCTCATTTTGTTGGGGGCTGGGGGGCACAGTTCTTGAGACAAGGTTTCTCTGTGTAGCCCTGGCTGTCCTGGAACTCACTCTGTAGACCAGGCTGGCCTCGAACTCAGAAATCTGCCTACCTCTGCCTCCCAAGTGCTGGGATTAAAGGCGTGAGCCACCATCGCCCGGCCTTAAAGAAATATTTTATATCTATGAGTGCACTGTAGAAGTTTACAGACACACTAGAAGAGGGCATCAGATCCCATTACAGATGGTTGTGAGCCACCATGTGGTTGCTGGGAATTGAACTCAGGACCTCTGGAAGAGCAGTCAGTGCTCTTAACCGCTGAGCCATCTCTCCAGGTTCCATATGAACAGTGCTTTTAAGCTATACACTCTTATCTTTGTGTAAAGTCATACATGCTCTCATTACACAGCTTCAAAGCATAAAACCATTAGATATGCCAGCGATGCCAGCCAGGGCCTTTTGTACATCATAAGCAAACGCACTTCTAGGGAACAATACACTACTCCCCCAACCTATAATAAAAATACTGTCATCCCCAAGGAAATCAGCTGTGATCTGCGTGGGTGCCAAGGGGTCCCACGCAGGGGTGGCCAGAGCTTGAGAGAAGTGGGGACCACCAAGGTTGCATACCTCTGGGGCCCTCCTGAATGATGGACTGTTCATCAGGCTGTCCTGTGGCACTAGGGTTACAATTCACAAGCAGGATGGCTCCCCAGCCATTCGGACCCCACATCCATCTTTTCTGCAAATGACAGGGACATCGAGGTAGGAAAGACAAGACAACCCTCTGCTTCTCATATTCAGCTTTGCCATCACAGGCCCTAGGGACCCAGGGGACACAGACTGAGAAAGATGACCTGTGGGAACAGAAAGGCTGCGGACGGATGAAAAGCTAGATACAAGTAACAGCTGCTGCTTCATTTCTGGAATGCAGGGACAGAGGCACACTGCAAGAGCCATGTCCCACCAGAGGTCCAGAGATGGCAGCTGATGGCTAGAGCCAACTACCTAACCAAGCCAGTGCCTCTGGACACCTGGCTATTTTGGTTTTGAGACAGTCCGGCTATGTAAAAGCCTGGGATGGCACTAAACTCATCATCCAGGTACTAGGATGACAGCTGCCACATCTGGCTCCATTTTGTTTTGAGACAGGATCTACTGTATAGCCTAAGGGGAGTTGGAATTCCCTCTGAGAATGGTCTTCAAACCCCAATCTTCCAGCTTCTACTTCTGACGGTGGTGTTAAAAGGAACACAAACATACCATACCATACCGGTCTAGGTGTACATGGGCGTGTGCACGCGCACACACACCACTTTGCTAGATAAGCAGACATACATGCCTCCCTGTACCACCACCCCTTGCTAGCATGTAGGCATATATATATATATATATATATATATATATATATATATATATATACACACACACATATATATACATATGTATATATGTATGTATATGTGTGTGTATATACATACACACACACCCTACACATGCCTTGTCAGGCTCACACCCACACCTTGCTAGGCACCCCCCTCACACACACACACACACACACACACACACATCCCTTGCTAGGTGCATACAGCCTAGCTGTTTTTTTCCAGTAAATCAGAAGTTTATTTCATTGACCTTGATTTGTGGTATAGTTGGGAGACTTAGACACCCCAGAAGTCAGATAAACATTGGCTGGGGCTCAAGGATGGCTCTCCTGGGTCCTGCCACACCCCCTGACCAGGCAGCCTCACCTTAGCCTGCTTATCACTTGGCATGTCCAGTTGTCCATCTCGATAGATGTCTGCCTCCAGGGAGACCTCTGAAAGGGAAGGCGAAGATCTCAGACACCTGGACCGCTAACAGGGCCCAGAAGCTCTGGCCACCCTCACTGGGCAAGTCTGGCCTGACACTGTAGAGCGCCTAATGCGGTATCTTTTTTTTTTCTTTAAGATTTATTTTATGTATATGAGTACACTATAGCTGTGCAGATGGTTGTGAGCCATCATGTGGTTGCTGGGAATTAAAGTCAGGTGCTCTACTCATTCCAGCCCATAGAGTGTACTTATATTTAAGTACACTGTAGCTGTCTTCAGACATACCAGAAGAGGACATCAGATCCCATTACAGATGGTTGTGAGCCACCATGTGGTTACTGGGAATTGAACTCAAGACCTCTAGAAAAGCATCCAGTGCTCTTACCCATTGAGCCATCTCTCCAGTCCCAACCCCCCTCCCCAAAATAAATGTTTTAAGTGTATGATTTTATATTGGGCTGTAGCCATAGCTGTGCTGGGCCACAGGTTGGACACTCTGGTTAGAGGCAGTGTCTTTAAAGGCAGGCCGATTCTGATGAATAAGTCAGGGAAGGAGCCATCCACAAAGATCACCTGGTTCTTACAAAGCAGCTTCGTGATGGGGCTGGAGAGAGCGCTCAGCTGTTAGCTCTTCCTGCTCTCCCGGAGGATCCGAGTTCCCAGCATGCATCAGCATGTATCAGCATGTGTCTTGTAACTACCTGTAACTCTAGTCCCAGGGCATCTGATGTCCTCCTCCGGCAACATTTTATATATATGTATATATACATACATACATACATATATACATGTATATATACACATACATACATATATACATATATATACATATATATATATATACACACACATACATACATATATATATGAGAGAGACAGACGAGACAGACAGACAGACCGGCTTCTTTAGATCACTAAGCTGCCAAGGATGGAGATCTGTGAGATGACATAGTAACTGGACCAGTCCCATCAGCAATGAGAATGAAGAAGTAGAGCAGGTACCTCACGTGCTGGTTGTTTCTAAGTGACTGAACTTCAGGGAACGGGTGCGTGGATATCTCAGGGCCAATAGGAGGCATCTTATGCACAAGGAGCCTCTCTCCTTTGCTTCACAACACCTGCCCAGCTCTCAGAGGAATGCTGGTGCGCTTTCAGCTCCTAGAGGGAGGACTCACCAATGCCAGTGAGGAACAGCACAGCTGTGGCCGTGGGGAAATCCTCGTCAGGACAGTAGTAGGAGACCAGCACCTGTGGAGACAGCCCAGAGCCATAGACTGGGTGTAAGCATGTGACCCTGGCTTTGTGTTCCAACACCTGAGCTTCCAGTGACCCATGAGGAGCTGACCCAGGGGCCAGAACCACTTAGGACATTTAAGAGTGTGTCTTGCTGGGCAGTGGTGGTGCACACCTTTAATCTCAGCACTTGGGAGGCAGAGGCAGGTGGATTTCTGAG
>NW_022196900.1:97316677-97327284 GCF_008632895.1 Mastomys coucha
AGTTCGAGGCCAGCCTGGTTTACAGAGTGAGTTCCAGGACAGCCAGGGCTATACAGAGAAACCCTGTCCCGAAAAACCAAAATAAAAAATAAAAAAATTTAAAAAAGTGTCTTGCCAAGTGGTGCACACTTTTAATCCCAGTCTTCAGGAGGTAGGGGAAGGACGATCTTTGAGTTCGAGGCCAGCCTGGTCTACAGATCAAGCTCCAGGACAGCCAGGGCTACACAGAGAAACCCTGTCTCAGACAAAAAAAAATATAAATAGTGTCTCACTAAAGTTGTTTGCCCTGGCTTTGAGCTTGTTCTGTAGCTCAGGTAAGACCTGGAACTACTGCTCCTCCTCCTGGTTAATTGGGCTTAATAGGTATGCATGTCGGCTCAGTGTATAACATTGGTTCTGGCCTACTCAAGGTACAGTGCTTATCCAAGTGAGCCACTCGATGAAGGAAACTGTCTTCCACTGACACATAGATGGGCAGATTCCACCCACTCACCATCCCTTCACTACCTTGCTCCCTGCCCACAGACAGCTGCAGCTAGGTCTGCCCCGGGCAGGCCTGTTGCCAACAGCCTTCAGCTAAGCTTGCCGGCTTCCGCATTGAGATCACCTGGGGAGGCAAAGGCTATCATCCCACTCCCCTCCGAGGCTCACCTTGTCCTCGTCCACATTGGAGCTGGGCGACACCATCCTCAGCAATGCCTCTGTGGGTTGGTTCATCGGCTGCCAGACCACGGCATTGTCTTTCCCAGTAATGACTGTGTTGGAGATATGGATCAAGATCCTGGGGGAGCCACGGATGGTGAAGGACTTGCACTTCTCCGGTGCGCACCTGGTTTGTAGGAGACAATACAGGTTAGGAGACTCGCCAGCCTTGGGGTCTGCATCCATCTTACAGGGACTGAAGAGATTAGTCAGTGAAGTTTGGGGGGCCCTAATGTCTTCAGCCTCTCTCTTACCATCTTGACCCTGGGACTTCCACTCTCCCTCTTGATGATTTCCAGCCCCAATCTTTCGCTCCCCCGATGCCTCACAAGGGATCAAATCCTTTACATACAACCTTCAGCTTCCATGCACGGAGTGGGTAGATGCCACAACCATAAGCCACAACCCTCGCTTACTCCTCATGGACACCCTCAAAGCTAAGGGTGGGGGGGAATCTTGCAAGAGGCAGAGGGAGCTGTAAGCCAGCATCCTGCACTGGGATCGCGGAGGACCCTCAGAGACCAAACTAGACTTCCTCTGGACCAGTCTGTCCAGCTGAGAGCGCTAACCTCAGACTTCTGAACACAGGGACTCTCCCTGGACCCTCCTTTACAAGTACCCCTACAGACAACCGAAAGCCTTACCCACTGATGTCCAAGGTGATTTCCATGCCCACCATGCAGAGGGCACGGGTGGGACTGTCCAGAGACAGGCTAAGAGTAGTCTGAAAAGACATGGTAGGGCTTGCCAAGCTAACCACCATCTGCAGCCCTTAGCCACCCGAGAAACCGCCTGGGGCTCTGGGGCTTCCCAGCCTCTTTAGTAGGGGTAAGGACCACCCCAGTCCGCCCCCTTGTTAAGGGTTCACAGGTGAGCCTGCTTTTCTGCACCGTCGCTCTGGGAGGAGGGGTGTTGGAGAAGGGGAAGTTCCTTTCACTCAGCATCAGTGTTTTAGCAGCTGCTGCCTGTGGACCCTGCAGCCTTGGGAAATCAGAGTCTAATGGCTTGGAGCTCAGCCCTTCCACTGGTCTGGGTGCATGATCTCAAGACTGGAGGAATCTTGGTTCTAGGGCAGTAGCTCTCAACCTGTTTGGGCTTCAAGAGGGGGTCACACATCCGATGTCCTGCATAGCAGATGCTTACGATTCCTCACAGTAGCACAACCCCACCCCAATTATAAGGTAGCGATGAGATAAGCTTAAGGTTGGGGGTCGCCACGGCATGAAGAACTGTATTAAAGGGTCGCAGCGTTAGGAAGGTTGGGAACCACTGGTCTAGGATGTGTGCTACTTGGCAACTAATGGGAGTGCCTGGTAAAGTGCCATGCTTACAGAAGCCCCAGGAAGCTAGTTAGCTCCGAAAATCCCTGGTCCAGGCAGACAATCAGCATCCCCCCCCCATCCCCCCCCCCGTAATAACGATAAGCCAGTCACTCACAGCTGTGTCTCTCGTTAGCATCGGGGTCGGGGTGGGGGTGGGGGTGGTGGATGGGCAGCACAAGCTGATGCATGGATTAAACCTGTGCAGCCTGGCTTACAGCTGTTATCCATCTAGGCTGACCTTCACATGTGCACTGTGGTGTGAGAACACACACACACACACACACACACACACGAAGCAGAAAGGAAATTGTATCTCTACTGTGCATTTCAAAATGTCAACATTCTCACGCTCTGTAAGCTGCGGAGATGGCTGGTACATCTGTGAGGTTCATATTCTCTCTCAGTAATGGCATTTCTAGATCAAACTGTGAAGCCACATATGCTAGTCCCTGCCTGTCATCTGTTCAGCACCCATACTGAGGCAGGAGGATTTCTGTGAGTTTGAGACCAGCCTGGGTTACAGTATGATGCCCTGTTTCAAAAAGCCACCAAATACTATATTGTATTCCATATGTGTTGTCAGGGAAAAAAAAAGATCCAGCTGAGCTAGCCTGTGCTTACAGAGTGACTTCAAGCCTAGATCCAGCTGAGCTAGCCTGTGCTTACAGAGTGACTTCAAGCCTAGATTGGTCAATTCAATAAGACTGTGCCAACATTCTGAAAAGGGGGTTGGTGGGAGTGTAGTTCCTTGATAGAGAATTATCTACCCCCAGGTCCTAGTCTCGGTCCCCATTATTTGTCCACTGAGACCTGAGCATGGTGGGTCACAGCTGCAATCCCAGAACTTGGTAGACGGAGGCAGGAGGATGAAGAGTAGGGAGCCAGCCTGGGTTAGTTAAGGAGATTTATATGAAAACTTCGTATTTCCCAGAAGGCCTGGGTGCAGGGCAGAGCTTAGAGAGAGCCACCTTCATTACTCCCTTTCTCTATTCCACCTGACTCTCGGAGAAGGGGTCAGCTCCCAGCTGGCTTCAGAGGTGCACACCTGTCACCCATGCACCCAGGAGGCTGAAGCAGGAGGATGGTTGCAAGTCTGAGGGCAGCCTTGGCTAAAAAAAGGATTATCGGATAGACTAGGGCTTCAAGGAAGATCCTGTCTCCGTAAATAAATAAATAAATAAATAAATAAATAAATAAGCAAGCAAAGCACGTGACAGCGAAGGCAGAAGCCACAGCCAGCTGTCAGAAGGAGCTGCAAGCGGCTCTCCTGGGGGACCTGGAAGGGGACAGCCAACCAGCCTCCAGTCCAGGAAACCTGAGGGACTGGGTCCCCTCCTGCGGTGTAGGAACACCCGGGTCTGTGACATTTACTACACCTGTCTCAGGGCACTCTTAGGCAGTCTCTGAGGGAGGGGGATGAAGGAAATTTTTGGCTTGATGTGGTTAAAGAGAAGTCAGGACTGGCCAGGCAGCTCAGTGAGTAAAGATGCTCACTACTGAGCCCGATGTACAAAGCACGCACGGTGGGAGGAGGAGAGTGAGGCTTTTAAGTTGTCCTCTGACCCCCACACGTGCACTGTGGTGTGAGCGGGCACAAGCACACACCACACACACAGTGGGACATGGTGGCCATACTTTTAATCCCAGCACTTAGTGGGCAAAAGCAAGTAGGTCTCTCTGAGTTCCAGGCCAGCCTGGTCTACATAGTGACTTCTAGCTGAGCCCAGAGCTACACAGTGGGATAGAGACCCTCTCTCAAAAAAAGGGGGGGAGTGGTGAGGGAGAAAGAGAGAGACCGACCAGTGACATATATCTGAAGAGGAAAGCATTCATCAACAGGTGTAACCAAACTGAGAGGTTTAACATCCAGGAACAAGGTGCAAGGGAAGTATTTATTGGGAAAACACAGCAAAAGAGTAAAAGGTAAAAGAGGGACATTATTCATTTGGCTTGCAGTGACGACACTGTCTGTCTAAAGCACTTTGTGGGAAAGCCCTGGGTCACATAGTTTAGGTTGATGGCTTGTGACTGGCTTGTGACTGGCTAGTGTCTGATGCTCTTGGTTTTAGCTGCCCAAGAATCCTGCAGGCCTGGCGCTCTGGTTCGAGTAAGTGTCCCCACAGACTCTGAGTGTTAAGGCATTGTTCCCATGCCACGGTGCTCTGGAGAGGTGATGGAATCTCTTTTAAAAACACTTTTAATCTCTTTTAAAAACACTCTGTAGACCAGGCTGGCCTCGAACTCAGAAATCCCCCTGTCTCTGCCTCCCAAGTGCTGGGATTAAAGGCGTGTGCCACCACCGCCTGGCTTAAAGACACCTGACTTTATGTACTATACCTGTGCAGGAGCCCACGGAGGTGAAAAGAGGGCATCAGATGCCCTGGGACTCCTGGAGTTACAGACAGCTGTGAGCTCTCTTGTGCAGGTTCCTCTGCAAGAGCAGGGAGTGCTCCAACCACTGAGCCAACCAGCTCTCCATTTCCTACTTTCCCCCTTTTAAAACCATCTCAGATATCTTTCCTTGAGGTGGGGTTTCATGTAGCCCAGGCTAGCCTCTGCCTCGCTATGCTCTATCCCACCATCCTGGTGGAACGGGTGTGCATAACCTGTGTGAGTACCGACACACCAGCGCCACTCAGTGCACGCCTGTGGCAGTCACAGGATGGGTTTGTGGAGTTAGTTCCCTCTTCCCACCTTCCCAAGGGTTCTGGGGACCAGACTTGGCTTGTCAGCATTTATGGCAAGTGCCTTTACACACTGAGCCATCTCACTGGCCCGAGGAATGTGTTTCTATTTAACTCATTTTTAATTATTTAATCAATTGACTCTGGATCTCACTGTGCAGTCCCCACTAGCCTGAACTCAATATATAGACCAGCCTGGTCTTGAATTCACAGATATCCACCTGCCTCTGCCTCCAGCGGTCTGGAATTAAAGGTGTGCGTCATCACCCTAGGCTCCAAGGAATGGTTTTTGTTGTTGTTGTTTGTTTGTTTTATATGTTTTTTGTTGGTTTGGTTTGGTTTCTGGAAACAGAGTTTCTCTGTGTAGACCAGGCTGTCCCTGAACTCAGAGATCTGCCTGCCTCTGCATCCCTGGTGCTGGGATGAAAGGCATGCGTGCGCCACCACTGCCTGACACTGCCTGACGCAAGGAGTGTATTTTTAAGGGTGGAGGATGTAACTTGCCTAGTACCCATGAAGCCCTAGGCCTCATCTCCACCACTGCTTTTTTTTTTTTTTTTTAAGAGACACATACATCAGAGTAAATAAGTCAAAAGAGCTCCCAGCCATAGTTGAAGCTTTTCACCTCATTGGTGCTTTGAAATTGATTCTAATGTGCTTTAACAGAGGATGGGGGCTAGGGGGTGGTGGTAAACTAAAGATACAAAACCACATCTTTATTGCAGCATCTCTAAGCAGAACTGAGCTTGCTATGCAAGGACCATTTTAGGACACACGGAGATGGGACAGGAGCCAGATGTGGGTGAAGCAAGCAAGTCACAGTAGGGAGGGGTGGCCACCTCTGGGGAAGCCCAAATGTCCCCAGATCTCTTGAGGCACCTCACTGCAGGGAGCCAGCCACCTTGGCCAGGAGAGTCCTCGAGGGAGGGAAAAGGGGGGTGATTCAGGGCACCATGTGCCACCACTTGAAGGCGAAGGGCTTCCTGCGCACGTTGGTACCGCAGTGAACCTCTCCGTGGTACATGTGGTAGGCATAGAAGTCATTGATGAAGGTGCAGTGCAGACCCAGGGGCTCCAGGTGGGAGCGCACCTTCTCCTCCAGGCAGCAGCGGCCTTCGATGATGGGCCCGAAGGGCTTGGGGATGCCCAGGTGCTTGCCCAGCACCAGCATGTTCACCTGCCGGAAGGTGGGGGCCCGGATCAGAGGAAACAGCTCCTAGTGTAGGGCCCACAGGTCTAGTGGACTAAAGCTGTTTCTTTATTCCCTTTTCATCTCTCTCTCTCTCCCTCCCTCCTCCCTCCCCCTTCCTCCCTACTTTCCCTCCCCCTTCTTCCTCTCTCTTCCCCTCATTCCTTCTTCCCCTCCCCTCATCCCTTCCCCTCCCCTCCCTCCTTCTCCCCTCCCTCCCTTTCCCCTCCCCCTTCTTCTTCCCCTCCCTCCTTCCTCCTCCCCCTCTCCTCACTCCTTCTCCCCCTCCCTCCCTTCCCTCTCCCTCTTCCCCTCCCCCTCACAGTGTTTGTGTGTGTCTTGCCCGGCTGGGTACACCCAGAGCCAAGGAAGGCCGCTGCTGCTCTTCTGTATTCCTTTGAGGCCCTGTCTCTCCCCGTGAACTTGCTTTTCCCAGCTAGGCTAGAAGCCTGCAAGCCCCGGGTATTTTTCTGTCTCTGTGTCCCTCAGAGCAGGGATTTACAGGCACGTGGGTGACACCCAGTTTGTTACCAGCGTGCTGGGACCTAAACTCTGGCCCTCAGGGTTACATAGCAAGTGCTCTTAGCCACAAGGCCACCTGGCCGTACTCCACCCTCGAGTTTTACGTTTATGTTTGTCTGTGTCTACCAGGTGCGTGCAGGTGTCTAAAGGAATCCAGGAGACACCTAGATCCTCTCAACTGAGGTTGTGGGCAGTTGGAGGGCCATTCACCGTGAGTGCTAGGAAGCGAACTGGGGTCCTTGAGAAGAGCGGCAGGGACTCTGCTGCTTAGCCATCCCTCCAGCCCACAGCTTAGCCATCTCTCCAGCCCACATATCTCTTTTTGGTGACTGGGTCTCACGTAGTCCATGCCAACCTCAAATCTACAATATAGCCAAGGCTGACTCCAGACTCTCCTGCCTCCTCCTTTCGTGTGCTTGGCGTACTTAAACTGCGTTTCTGCCTCTAATAAGCGTTCTATGGGTAAAAGGCCGTGTGCTAGTTAAGCTCACTGAGAAGCAACATCACAGTGAACAATGATCCCTGGGCCTCAGGGACTTTGTTCAGGGACAGAGGGAGACAGGTTTTCCTACTCAATGGAATTTTCTGACATAGCTTAACACATGGAGGAGACACCCCAGTGGCCAGATTGTACCTGCTGCCTTGGAACCCCAGAGCTCTGGAGAGCCCAGTCTGGAAATGACTACCGAGAAACACGGCCGGCTCCTTACATCTAGGTAACTCTCCACCCGGTATTCGGGCGTTCTTTGGAGGAGGGGGGAAGACACACGTGTGGGGGGTCACAGTTAAGTAGCAAAGGTCAACTCTGGCCCTGCCCTGGGTCCTGTTCCACATGGGCTCCCTTCCTGGCATCGAATGCCACCACACTTTGTCTGTGGCCCATGCCTGCCAGTCCCTGAACCTGTATGGAAGTCAAGAGGCAGCAGGATAGAGCTGGTTTTGAAGCCAGACCCTGGCTTTGCCATCTCTTGCCTGCTGTGTGTTTTTATGCCAGAGACCTAACTTCTCTGAGCCTGCCTCTGGAAAGCAAGGCCCTGAGAGAGGGCACTCCTGACATCGTGTGAAGCTCAGAAGAGGTTCTGGGTGCTGAGATGGCTATGCGAGCCTCAAAGGGTGCACGGAAGAGCCACCTAGACCTGCCTTAGGTCCAGCCTGGCTGTGTGCTGCTATTTAGGAGTCAGAGAAGTCGGGTGGTGGCTGTCCCCTCCTTACCATGTTTGGGAAGAAGGCCTCGGCCTTCGGGTTCCCCCTGGAGTTCCCCACGAGCTTGAAGAGCTGCGGGATGTCAATGATGTCACCCTCCGCCAGGCCCAGCTCCCGCTTCAGCACCACCCGGTTCCAGTCAATACAGCTCTGGTAGGGAACCCAAGGGGATGCATTAGGGGAGAAGACAGTGTAGAATAGCAGCAGGGATCCTAAGAACCAGGGTTCAGGCTCACACACTCCCCTCCTGTGCTCTGTCTGTGCCTGGGCTTCCCACCCTGGGCTGGTAGCCGGTGCCTTGTGCAGCCATGAGAGCCCCACCCCACGCCATGCATCTAATCATAGGCACATAGCCAGACACCCACTGAAGCATCTCCAGGGCACCCAGGTTGCGTACCTCTACATAGGCATTCTGGTCTCTTAGTTTCTTGTTGGACAGAATGTCATTGATTGTCTGTTTTTTCCCTGTTGTGGAGAAAGAGAGAAAAAGATGGACCAAGGCTGGGCAGTGGTGGCACACGCCTTTAGTCCCAGCACTTGGGAGGCAGAGGCAGGTGGATTTCTGAGTTCGAGGCCAGCCTGGTGTACAGAGTGAGTTCCAGGACAGCCAGGGCCACACAGAGAAACCCTATCTCAGAAAAAAAAAAAAAAAAAAGAGAGAGAGAGAGAGAGATGATGTCAGAGAGGGTGTCAGATGTGCAAGGAGCGTTGGGACCCAAACTCAGGCTACCCTCCAGTGCCTCCATTTCTTTAATGGACATGTTCTGTTTCAAGATTCACTTGCTCCCCTAAAGGCCCATGATCCAAAGGGATCATGTTTATTTTGGAGAAGGGATTTGAGAAATGTTGTCTTTAATGATAATTCATCCTCCAGCACTGGGGGACTGGCAGTGGCAAGCCAGTAGGGATGGCCGAGTGATCCCACTGAACCTCGTGTGACAGGGGATGAGGAAGGCGACCACCGAACAGAGGAGCCTGCAGCTTCAAACAGGACAAAGCCCAAAGTGGCAGAGAAGACAAACTGCTGCCTGAGACAGGATCCAGTTACGCCAACAAACCCCATTCCAATGCCAGCCCTTGATCCAGCCACACCAACTGTGGTGGCCTCTGCACCAATCAACAAGACTGCTAAGTCAATGTGCCCAGGAGGTGACACTGGCCACCCGGAAAGGGGAGCTGTTTGAGGAAGGCTCTTTAGGTGGAGGAACCTCAGGTCTGCTCGAGTGATGTAGCCTGACCAGATCCCTGGTTCAGGAGTAGCTTAGAATGTGGAGAAATGAGCAGCTCCCTGGGTAGTCTGAATGTTTTTCCAATCCCAAGGCTTTAGCCCTTGGTCTCAGAGTCTATTTATTAATATTTTTATTTTTTTAAATATTTCTATTTTATGTGCATTGGTGTTTTGCCTGCATGTGTAACAAAGATGGTGCCAGATGCCCAGGAATTGGAGTTATAGACAATATTGAACTGAATGAAGCAGCCAGTGTTCGTAACCACTGAGCCATCTCTCTAGCCCCTATTTTTTATTTTAATTTTTAAGATGTATTTTTCTTTTTGTTTAATTTTATATGCATTGGTGTTTTGCCTGCATGGGTGTCTGGGTGAGGATGTCAGATCTTGGAGCTGTCGACAGTTGTGAGCCGCCATGTGGGGGCTGGGAATTGAACTTGGATCCTCTGGAAGAACACTGAATACTTTTATAACCACTGAGCCATCTCTTCAGCCCCTCAGCCCCCTTTTATTTTAATTTTTAATGTGTATATATATTTGTGCACCGCACATGTGCCTGAGGAGGTCAGAAAGGGTGTCAGATACGCAAGGAGGTCAGAAGAAGGCGTCAGATCCCCTGGAACTAGAGTTACAGGTGGTTGAGAGCCACCATGTGAGCGTTGGGACCCAAACTCAGGCCATCTGCGAGAATAACAAGAGCTCTTAAGAGTTGAGCCATCTCTGCAGTCCCTATATCTACTTTTAAAAGCAGTTCTCACGTAGCCCAGGCTAGCCTAAAATTTGTTATGTAGCCAAGGATGACCTTGAACTCCTGGTCCCCACCCTCCTGAGTGCTGGGGTTATAGACGTGCCTCACCATATCCAGTTTATGGGTGCTGACTATAGAACCCGGGGACAATCCTGGCAAGCGCTCTACCATTTGAGCTCCATTCCCCAGCCTCAGATCCAGATCCTGTTAGGAGAGGAGGAGGCTGAGGGGAGTGACCTCAGTGACAAAGCAATTCCCTGGCATGCATGAGTCCCCAAACTTCCATTCTCCGCCAAACAGAGGAGAGAAAAGAAAGCAAACGGGGTGTGGGGTGGGGGGTGAATGGGACCCTGGTTTGCTTGCCTCTTTGTAACACACTTAAACATATTTAGAGAAACTCTTGAGCCCCTAAGAGCCCTTAACCTCTGACTCCAGCTCTTGCCTATTGAATTTACTTAAAACATTCCATCCGATGGACTTGACTCATTCAGAGCGTTCACGGCTGGCTGCCTCTGGTCCTTCTATAGTTGCCCGTCTGCAATTTTCCTTATCTGTGACCTCACCAACCCCCACCCTTCTTTTCTCCCAACTCCCTTCCTCTCCACCCCTCCCACCCACCCACCTCCCCTGCCGCCTCTGACTCAGATATCCCAAAGGTACCTTTAGTTGTCTTGGTAGCTCACAGGAAGCTTGGGGGCCCAGCGCTGAGCATGGTCCCCCCGCATATAGTAGGTACACAACTCTCTGTTCCCTACAGGATCTCAGGGAGCAGTGGCAGTGGAGACGGCAGACAGCAGAAGCTGCCTACACAGGACGCCAGCCATGGTCAACTTACGCCTGAGTCCTTCGAACAGTAGCGCCTCCCCGTGGCCCTGGTTCTGTAGCTCCTGAAACAGCTGGTAGCAAGCTCTGGGGCTGGACAGCAGCAGCCGAAAGCCCTGCTGGGAAACACTGGAGTCAGGGAGCTGCTTAGCCACCACCTTCCTAACCCCACAGAGAGGGAGGGCTGG
>NW_022196900.1:97327294-97331038 GCF_008632895.1 Mastomys coucha
CTTGCAGAAGGGTCACGCACCTGCCTGTCCCGTGCTGGGACGAAGCTCAAGAACTCATCCACGTGACCCACAAAGAGCCAATCGGAGAAGAGCCTCACGGGGGCCTGCACCTGCTGGGCGCCCAGGAAGTCCTGCAGGGCCTGATGCATGTCCCGGCTCTCACTGCTGCTCTCACGGGGATACGAAGTTATGACAGGCATCAGCATCATGAAAAGACACAGTGCCGACTGCCAAGCAGCCTTGAGATCCAGCCTGTAGACCTCCCCTCATAGATGGAGCGAGTGGGGAAGGTCACTGGACCCTCCTGTGAGATTCTAGCTCCTGCCTGCACCCCTTCCAGCTGTATGTGATTCTGCCCTAATGGTGTATTGTCACATGCAAATGTCCTGAGAGCCTGGACATTTGTAGCAAACGGTGAAACAAGACCCCCTTGGAGTGACTCTTTCACAGGGGTGGCCTAAGACCATCAGAAAACACAGGCATTCACATTACGATTCATAAGAATAGCAAAATTATAAAGTAGCAACAACAATAACTTTATGGTGGGGGAGCGGTTCACCACAGCACCAGGAACTATATTAAAGGGTTCCAGCATTAGGAAGGTTGAGAACCACTGTACTAGAATGTAGCCTTGTGGGAGAAGGTTGACTGAAAAAGGGGGAGTCCTCTATGTTGGGGTGAGACTTCATGGTGCTTCACGGTCACCCACCCACCTGTAAGTAACCCTCACCCAAGCTCAATGTAAGTCCAGTCCACCCCCAAGTGGGGCCTTGGACAAAGACTATTTTGGTCATTTCTTTGAGATCCTATCTAGGAGAACAGAAACTTGTTTCCATTGCCCTAGGAAAAAAAATAAGTGTGCCCGTGGGAGGTGTCTGGGGTCGGTGGCCTGGACTTTAGGCTCCTCCCACTTAGGGGAGAGACCATGGAGCCTGGGGCTGCTGCTCTCATGGTACTGAACAATTTAAGCTTTGTCACTGGAGCTTCCTTGGGTGGGGGGAAACTGAGGCACCGCCACTGAGGAACACAGGATCAGTGTTGGACCACAGGAAGTGTTGCCCACTGACTCAGCATAGGGGCCTGTGTGATGGAGAAGCATGGCTTCAGAGCTGGTGGGTGACTCCTCCTCTGTTGTGTGGTCTTAGGAGCATCCCTTCACTTCCCTGAGCCTCGTCTTTTCTGTGAGGCTTTTCTTCTTCCCCCTCCTCCTCATCTTCCTCCCTCCTCTTCTTCCTCCTCTTCCCCCTTTTCTTCCCCCTCCTCTTCCTCCTCCTTTTTACCCTCCTCCTCTCCCTCCTCCTCTTCCCCTCCTCTTCTTCCTCTTTCCCTCTTCCCCCTCCTCTCCCTCCTCCTCTTCCCCTCCTCTTTCCCCTCCTCTTCTTCCTCTTTCCCTCTTCCCCCTCCTCTCCCTCCTCCTCTTCCTCTTCCCCCTTCTTCTCCCTTCCCTCTCCTCCTTTTTCCTCTAATTCCTCTACTTGCTCTTACTCCTCCTCTACTTTCTTTCTTTCTTTTTTTTTTTTTTGTTTGTTTGTTTTTTTGAGACAGGGTTTCTCTGTTTAGCCCTGGCTATCCTGGAATTCACTCTGTAGACCAGGCTGGCCTCAAACTCAGAAATCCACCTGCCTCTGCCTTCCAAGTGCTGGGATTAAAGGTGTGCGCCACCACTGCCCGGCCCTCCTCTACTTTCTCTTCCTTCTCTTCCTACTCCTCCTTCCTCAGTCTGTCCCAGCCACCCTGGCCTTCATTCCTGCCTCAGGACATTTGTTCATGCTCCGTCCTATGCTCCACTCTGTCCCAGGACACCTCTTCTGTGTTCTCTTGTATCTTACTCAATTGCTTTCTCTTCTCTTGTCTGACACACTCATTGCTCTCCCCCCAGCTTCAAGTACATAGTAGGTACTCAGTAAAGGCATATAAGTGGGCAGGGGCGGACTCTGGAGGTTCTGTACCCTCCGTGTGGATTCCTCTCGATGTTTGCTGACCTCCTAGGTTTGGAGAACATAGGGGAGGCCTTACCGTGGCCTTTGCCACTGTCCCCTGCCCCAGCCACCCCCATGTTCTTCTCCTTACCTGGAGTAACCGCTGTTCCCAATGAGAATCCTGCCCAGTGGGTATTGCTTCCCTCTGACAGTGACTGGGGGACTCACCTCCAGGTTCCCAAAGGCATCCAGCCCAGTGAGCTCTGTCATATAGAGTTTTCGGGTCACATAGCCAAAATTTGGACCCTAAGATGGGAGAAGGATACAATGAGAGAAACAATTGTCCCTGGGTGGAAATGGTGGTTGTCATGAGAGGGAGTTCCGTGGGTACCAGAGAGGAACCTTTCGACTCTGCAGGGTGGAAGGGATGTTGGACTGAGTCAGCAGCCCTTGAAAGAGATGGGGGCCTGTTGGGTCCCTAGCATGTGTCACCTGCTTGGAAAACGCGTGCACAGAACAACAGACTCTCAAAGCATTCTTTCTGTTCTCTGTGGGGTTGGAAACAGGGGATGGTGGAGGCAAGGTTCCTTCAGCCAGTCTGAGGAGGGACAGGGGTCCAAGCCACCCCTGTGGCCACCACCGTGCTTCACACCATGTCCCCATCCTGACCCTGGCCTAGAATGAGCTTTATGGCTTTACAGATGTTTTACTTCCTGACAGTTTCTCACCAGAGGATACACGGGTCACCCCCTATGTGAGCTTTGTGGGGGCTGTGACAAATCACTACCACACAGTGGCTTAACATAACCCTGGTTTATCCTCCTGCAGCTCCAGGGCCCTCAAATCACGTGTCACAGAATGTCAGTTGTCAGAGTGTGGCCTTAGGTCCTTCACTGAGGCCCCAGAGGAAACGTCTCAAGAGAAGACACTTGGTGCTGGATGGCACTGCCTGCGGTGGCCTTGTGCGGCCTTCCCACTCTGGTCCTTTTGCTGTGGGGGAAGAGCAGGCCCACCTGTGCCTCCTTCATTTCCCAGCATCGGCAGGTAGCCTGACTATTCCATGGACTCCCGTCTCTGAACTGAGCCCACCACCCACATCACATCTCTGGTCACCTTTGCTCCCCCAGACACTGGACACCAGACATCAGACGGATGTTGGCGCCCACCTGACTCCTCGTCAACCTGCGGCCTTCCTGTGGGCCTCTCTTCCCAGGGGACAGCCTCGAGGCCACCTTCACTTCACCTCCCTCACAGTGGCCAGAAAATCCTGCTGGCCTGGTCTTGTAGAGCCACCCAGGCCCTGGCCACAGGCAGCCACCGCCCCCTCACCCATCCTGCTCTCTTCCTACTCTGGCTAGCCCCTGGATCTAATCTCTTTATAACTTAGACAGGGCACACCCTCCTTACCTTAAGACTTGCTAGACAGCCCATTTCTCAGATTCTAGACTGGTCCTACAGAGGCTAGCAGCTCAGTGACTTTGCTGTTCATAGCATTGGATTAGCTTTAACAGAAGAAGTATTTTAATTCTATTTCTTCTAATTTTTTTTTATTTATGGGGCTGGTGAGATCAACGGTAAAGGACACTGACTGTTCTTCCAGAGGTCTGAGTTCAATTCCCAGCAACCACATGGTGGCTCACAACCATCTGTAATGAGATCTGATGCCCTCTTCTGGTGTGTCTGAAGACAGCTACAGTGTACTTACATATAATAATAAACAAAAAAATAAATAAAAAATAAAAAGAGGAAGAGAAGTCCGGGTGTGGTGGCGCATGCATTTAGTCCCAGCACTCAGGAGGTAAGGCAGGTGGATTTCTATGAGTTC
>NW_022196900.1:97331522-97341353 GCF_008632895.1 Mastomys coucha
TTTTTTTTTTTTTTTTTTCAAGACAAGGTTTTCTACACAAGCCTGACTAGCCTCAGATTCTTCCTCCTCAGGACTGAGCTTTTGGATGCACCATGCCTGTGGATGTGAAATTTCCCAACCTCTTACTGAAAGAACAGTACCACGCAGGTCACAGTCTGTCTGCTCACATTCAGCATTAGCAAGGCAGCACCACACCCTGGCCAGGAAGAGAAGTGACCAAATGCGCTGGAGACAATGTAACAAAATACTCCGCTGGAAGACCCCAGCAGGCAAGGTGGGAAGATGCCCAGCAGGCAAGGGCTTGTTAGTTTTCGTCAACTTGATACAAGATCATCTGCAGAGAAGGAAACCTCAACTGAGAAATCACCTCCATCAGTTTGGCCTGTGGGCAAGGCTGTGGGACATTTTCTTGATTAATGATTGCCCACTGTAGGCAATGCCAGCCCTGGACTGGTAGTGGTCCTGGGTCCTATCGAAGGCAGGTGGAGCAAGCTATAGAGAGCAAGCCAATAAGCAGTGTTTCTCCTGCCTCAACTTCCCTCACTGATAGACTGTGGCGTGGAAGTATAAACCAAAAAACCCCGTCTCCCCCAACTTGCTTTTGGTCAGAATGTTTTATCAGCAAGGGAGAAGTAAACTGTGACATTGGCGTGAGCCTCTGACAGCATCATTGGGTAGGACATTGACACTGAGACAGACCTGAAGGCTGAAAGTCAGCTAGCGCCAGTACAGGGAGGCGCATTCCTGGTGGAGGGAATGGCATATAGCATATGCCAAGGTCCTGGGGGTCAGGGAGTAATGGGCAAACTTGAAGTCGTGGTGTCACGCTGGGGACAGTTTCCCTGTCGCTCTGGTGTACCCAGCCAAGGACCTGCTGCGGCCTCCTTCCATCCAAGGCGGGATAAGGCGGAGGGAAGGTTCCTGTGCTGAGGTCTGTCTGCATTACAGGACCCTGGGAGTCCGGTTCAGAGCAAGGACGTTGGACTTTGGAATATCTAAGTGGTAAGATGCAGCTATGGCAGGCAGGGTCGGGGGAGTCAGGGCACAAAGTCTTAGCCTTGGGTGGTGCTCCCACTCACGACAGGGATGAGTTTTCCTCTTCCATTAGCCAGCACACCTTGGCCAAAGGCACAGGATTTGGCCAGGAAGAGGCAAAAGGTTGATGAGACAGACATTTCCTCCCAAGCCTCTGGCATGGGGTGGACTACTATCTCTCTCCTTGAAATGCAAGATATGTATGGCTGTACGGTTTGTTACTCCTTTGTCTGAGGGTTCCAGGCCCCAGTGCAAGCTAGGGTCCTCCTTGGATGGCAAAGAAGCAATACGGGAGGCCTGATGTCATCCCTCTTGAGCCTCAGTTTCTACCTCTGGGAAATGGACCCACTGATAGCAGCTCTATCAAAGATTGTCACAGGGAATGAGCCAGAGCCTGTGTCTGAAGTCATGTGGGCTCAGTAAACATACTATTATTTATATTTATGATGCTGATGACCTAGGCTGAGTTGGCATCCATCTGCCAGGCTAGTCCAGTGTGACTCACCAATATGTCACTTCAAAGTCCCTGATGTGTTGACTGTGACTGATAAAGTCCGGCTGATCCTGAACCCCCACCACAGCCCCAGTGCAGCCCCCAAAGGACAAACCATGCCCAAGAGATGGGCATGGTTTGCCTTGTGGCAAGAGCGCTCTTTGGGAGCCCAGGGCGCCCCTCACAAGGTTATCTCAAAGACCGGCTGAACTCATGTGGGGTGAGGCTCTGAGAAACCAGATCTTATCAGAGTAATAGCTGAGGTAGCCAGTACCATCCCTTGGGTCCCCCTGGACCAGGAACTCAGCTTTGAGGACCAGGCTACTCAGGGGTGGGGAGAGGTGGATTGAGAAAGGAGGGCGCCGCTGGGCAGTGGTGGCACATGCCTTTAATCCCAGCACTTGGGAGGCAGAGGCAGGTGGATTTCTGAGTTTGAGACCAGCCTGGTCTACAGAGTAAGTTCCAGGCCAGCCAAACAAAACAAAGAAAGAAAGGGGGGGTGGGAGAGGGTGGAGGGTGCCTCAGGGCCAGGGGCACTGGATGGCTGGGTGTTAGCAAGGCCTACAGGGTTCCTACCATGACTCGTTTGACAGGGAAATCCTTCAGGCCTCGGTCCCTCGGGGAGTCAAAGACCACAGGCAGTGTCTTGTGTGGGGCCTGGATGTAGCCGATCTCCATTTCATCCTGGAGGGATACAGAGAGGCTTTGTGGTTTGTGTCCCAGTCTTGGCACCCAGTGGCCGATGTGGTGCGGGCCCACCCTATCTATTGCAACCAAGAACAAATTCTCCATAACACCAGAGCCCAGAGAAATGGCCCTGAGGATACAGACAGACTGGAGTCCTGCACAGCCTTCTGGGAAAATGAATAGGACAGAGGCCCTGACTCGGCTGGGGGTGTGGGGGGAACCCAGGGCTGTGGCTGGGATGTGGTGATTGAGCTTTGTCCTGGAGGACAGTGAACATCCAGTGTGGAGGTGACTAGAGGTGGTAGGGGAAATGTTGGGGAACCCAGCGTGCTCCCGGTATTCTACCTGAATAGGCAGAGGCTCCCCTGGGAAGGCTGTTTACTGAGCCCAAGTGGGAGTAGCCTCCTGGATGTCACGGGAGCAGACAGGTGACCCACCCAGCCCTGTAGGTGGTGCATGGGTTTTCAGGAATGAATCTAGTGAGGCCGTTGGACCTCTGGCAGTTATGCGGAGAGGGAGTGGGGACAGACACAGTCACTATGACAAGTTACAGGATGGAAACCCTGGGCATTTCCTGCTGAAAGATGGGACTCTGTGTGCAGCTTCCCAGGGATCAGCCTATATCACAGAGGTGGGATGACAAGGGTGGGACTTGGCAGACAGGGGGAGGGACACAGTCCCACTGGAGGGATGGCATACACAGAGGGGCGGCCTTCATGCTGGCCACTGATGGAGGACTGGGTCATGGGTGAGAGGACATGGATAAAGGCTCAAGATGAGAGGCAGGGACAGGCATGGGGACAGGAGTTCACTGTCTTTGTCAAATGAACTCTCTGCTTGACCCCCTGTCCCCTCCCCGGTGAGGCTCCTTCAGAGGCTCTTTTCTCTCAGTCCACCCCAGGAAGCATTGCCTCAAAGCTGGGGCTGTGCCCCAGGAGCCCAAGGTCTGTGTCTGTCCCTTGGCCTCAGGCAGATGGGACCGAGTACCTGCATCCATTGGTCATCCAGATTCTCCTCCTCTGGGCACACAGTCAGCTTGCACTTGGCTTTCTTGGTCAGAGCAGAGAGTGACTTTAGGAAGTCTTCATTGTCAGAAATCCTAGGAAGGGAGGTCACGGGGTTAACAATGATAACAATCTGTCCCTCTCTCCAGGCTTCTGAGAGCCAATCCTGGCTTCCTGGAGGCCCCTCCCTCAGGTGCCCCTCCCCAAGACACCCCTTCCCCAGAGCTTCACCTGCACACGTACACCTCCTGGGGGGGCTGAGTGTTGGGGGTCATGATCCAGGGGGCCACACGAAATGTCACACTGTCTTGGAACACCAGGGCTTCAGGAAGCTCCTGGAGGGGAGAAATGGGAAGGGTGGTCATGGCAGGCAGGGTGCGATGCCTCCCAACCCGCCCCTAGGTGGAGGCCTACCGGGTTAGATTTGTCCAGGAGGGAGATGGTGAGGGGAATGAGCCCCTCGAAGTCAACGTCAGGGAAAGCAAGGCCTTCCACATAGAAGTCTGTGCTGTGCTGGCCACCGGGCAGCTCGAGGCAGTGCGAGAACTGTTGTGGTCCCAGGACCACCTTGTACCTGGATGGCAGTTTGCCCCCTAGACAGAGGCGAAGTACACTTAGGCCTAGTGTGCGACAAGGCTCTGATTTCCTCTCCTCAGTACTGAGGTGCCTTCCCAGGGTCCCTGCGTGTCACTACCCAAGGGCCCCTGGAGGTGTGTAGGGGGAACTAAGTTCCAGTTGGGACCTTGTCCCCCTGAGGAGAGGGGTCCGGGAAGGGCAAGGGCAGGCGCCAGCACCATTCGGAACTTTGCACAGTTCTTTTATTCATTCGCTGACTGGTACCTTCATTTGTCCCCAAGCACTGTCACTGTCTCCTAGGTGACCAGGGAAGAGCAAAGGCTATCATCTGTAACAGACACCAATTAACTCAGTGACAGGAAAACTGGAGGGTTTCCTGTGGGTGACAAGGCCTAGATAGGAGTGTGAGGCAGAGTGATGTCATCATTTTATCATATAAATATGTGTGTCATATATATATGTACATTATATAATATAAATATTATATATACATGTAAGATATCACAAATATAAAGTATCATATGGTTACTTTAGCTAAGATTGGAAGGAAGTGGGAGCAAACTGAGCCCCGGAAAGCCCTCTGCTGTCCACTGTGTGTTGGGGAGCAGAGGCATTGGTGCACGGCCCTCCCCTTGGGCATCCACACACCACTTTAAACCTTGCACACCTCACAGTGGCTTCTCTGGCCCCCTCAAGCACACAGGCACATTCCCACCTCAGGGCCTTTGCACCTTCCTCAGAATGCAGTCTCTTCTGACTGACCTTCCCTCTCTGTACCCAGCTCCATACCCCACACTGCTGTCTCAATTATTTACCTGTCACCCCTCCTATTCCACCATCATGAAAGTGAATGGGACAAAGACTCAGTTCATGGCCATGTGCCCTGTGCTCAGGACTGGGGTTGGCACTGCCAGGATAGGAGGAGCTGCAGAGCTACCGAAGTCCGAGTGGAAGTGCTCCCAGCAAGTGGGGGCATGGCACATAGTGGGGGAGGGGAGAAGGGGAGAGAGAAAGGGAGAGAGAGGGAGGGTGTGAGAGAGAAAAAGAGAGGAAGAGCACAGAGGGGTGAGAGGGAGAGAGGAAGCAGGGAAATGAGGGAGGGGAGAGAGAGAAAAAGAGAGGAAGAGCACAGAGGGGTGAGAGGGAGAGAGGAAGCAGGGAAATGAGGGAGGGGAGAGAGAGAAAAAGAGTGGGGCTGGAGAGAGATGGCTCAGCAGTTAAGAGCACTGACTGCTCTTCCAGAGGTCCTGGGTTAAACTCCCAGCAACCACATGGTGTCTCACAACCATCTATAATGGGATCTGATGCCCTCTTCTGGTGTGTCTGAAGACAGCAACAGTGTACTCTTAAAAAAAGAAAAAGAAAAAGAGAGAGGGGAGACAGGGAAGGGGAAGAAAGGGAGAGGGAGAGTGGGAGGGGGAGAGAGAGAGAAAAGGAGAGAAAAGAGGGAGAAGGGAACTGGTGGACAATGACCGGAAGAAGTCACTTCCTTGTTCCCAACTGAGACAAGCTCGAGTTGCCTCTGGAAGGCAGAGGGCTGAGGCCTGCTCTGACCTCACCTGCCCACCTCACAGGCCAGAACCAGAACCAGCACACCATAGTTCTTGGGAACTCCTTGCCAAAGGGGAGCGGGACAGGGCAGTGCCCCATCCGGTGGGGACAGGGAGGAACATGGTGGCAGAGTGGCAAAGATGCCAGGGAAGGCCAGGCTGACTCACGTGTGGCCTGGAAGACTCTCACTTTGCTCATCCTGGCCTTGGGTACCTGCAGCACCAGCTGATACTTGTCGAAGAAGTTTTTGGGAGTCTTCGTGCTTAGGGTCATTAGAGACATGTCCTGCAGATCTGAGACAAGGAGCATGTGGCCATGATGGTCCCCAGGGCCCTTCACCCTCCAGGTGCCTCCTCGTGGAGCCCAGACTCCTCCACACCCCACCACAAAGGAGCCTGGCTTTCTTTTCTCATTTTAAAATGGCTACTTGTGGCTTATTTTTTCAAATGTTTCTTACATTTACTTATTCTTGTTTGTTTTGCAGCCCTGGAAATTGGGTCTGGAGTCTTAATTGTGCAAGGTGAGAGCTCAGCCACTCAGCCCCGCCCCAGCCCACATTTATTTATCATGTATGTACATCAGAGAGGTTGGACATGGGTAAAGGTCAGAGGACAATTTGTAGCAGCCAATTGCAGCCAGTTCTCTTTGGCTATCATGCTGGACCCAGGGATCGAACTCAGATCATCAGGCATGGTAGCAAACTCCCCCACCCACTAAGCCATCTCCACAGCCCCTGGCTCTGTTCTTTTCAGCGTGTCTATAAGGTTTATCTGTGTACATCTATGAAAGGGTGAAATAAGTATAGAAACTCAGAACAACACCTCCTATGTCCATTTGGTTTCTTGTTGTGACCCTGAAACTCAAATTCCGGAACACAGAGAGCGCCCAGAACAGCGGTGGTACGTGGCACCCTGGGGAAACACCAGTGCTCACTGCTGTTGGCTGGACCCCAGTGAAGGAGGCAAGGGTGTGGGCTCAACCTGGATCTGGGTGAGCTTGGGGAACTCCTTCAGTTCTTTTTTTGTTTGTTTGTTTGTTTGTTTTTGTTTTGTTTTTGTTTTTTTCGAGACAGGGTTTCTCTGTATAGCTCTGGCTGTCCTGGAACTCACTCTGTAGACCAGGCTGGCCTCAAACTCAGATATCTGCTTGCCTCTGCCTCCCAAGTGCTGGGATTAAAGTGTGCACCACCACCGCCGGGCTACTCCTTCAGTTCTTACTGCCTTAGTTTCTCTATCAGTAAGCAAGAGCAGAGAGAGCCAAAGGGGAGAGATGAAATGGCATATCTTCAGCTACTGTTGTCTGGAGCCTCAGGAGTGGCCACAGGTCGAGATCGGTGAGTATCCTTTAGGGATGTCCCTGGCGCTGGCCCCAGCCAGCAGTACACATTAGACACATTGTCATTTTACACCATCCTATGACTCCCAGGCAAGCTCTGGCCCTGGCCCCTCAGCTGTAGTTCCTTAGCATCCCCCGCCCTAGGGAAGGTCACCTCTCCCTCCATCCCTGGGCTACCCCATCATCCTGGATGAGTATCCATGAGACCCTGCTGCCCCCACCATTGTCCTCAAATCTCTCAAACCCACCAAAGTGTCAGGCTCCCTGGGCCTCAGAAACTGATCCTGCGCCTGGGTAGCTGTGTGACTCACAAGTTGTGTGCTTAACTTCTCTGTGCCTCAGCTTCCCCATCCTTTAGGTGCTTGGGTCTTGTGTGATATTTGGGGACCAGCACCCTTTTTTATTTGACTTGGGCCCCGTGTCTGAGCCAAGCACAGATGTGTGGGTCAGGCAGGGGCCACCATGGGAAGCAGAGCCTCTTGGGGCTCCAGGAGCCCACACTGCTCTCTTCTGACTAACGTATGACTTTGGTAGGTCACTTGCTTTTCCACGCCTTCTCCTATAACATGGACATGCTAACACAAATGTGCTTTCGCTAAACCGAATACAGAGGCTATGACAAGGCCTCATAGGCAAATGGACCTTGTTGAAGAACAAAGGTCTTCTCCCCAGAGCTGGCCAAGGTCTTCCATCTTTACCTTTGTTGTCCAAGACCTTGTCATCCTCAAAGTCCATTGTGGAGGCCTGGGGGTTCTCTTTGTCACAGTTCACCAACAGGATGGCGCCATGACCGCCTGGGCCCCAGGTCCAGGCACTCTGGGAACATCAGGAGGGTAAGGCCACTGTCAGGAAGTCTCTCAGATCCCATCAGCCCCTGCGAGGCAAGCCCCTGGTTTTTCCCTCCTCTCCCTTTGTCTGGCTTTTTCTCATCCAGCAATTCCTGGCTTAAAGAGTGGCTTTTTGATGGTTTCAAATATAACCAAATCTGCCCCCAATGCAGAATGTGCGCATTTGTTAAAGACAACATCTACTCTACCCAAGGTTAGCTCAACTTCTAATCCTCCTGTCCCCACCTCTGAGATACAGGCCTGTTTCGCCAGAGCCAGTCTGTGTGCTACGGGTTGTTGAACCAACCTATGACATCAAACACGTTAGGCAAGCAGCTTTACCAACTAAACTACGTCCCAGCCCCAATTCTTCTTTTTTACTTTGCTTTATTTTTAAATAAAGGAGCCTGCTAATAAAATACACTTCAAAAGCCTTTTTAAAAATGTTGGCTTGACAAAGAAACAGAGTCAAGAACATTAAGAACATCAGGATTCTAATCCACACAGCTATGCTCACGTGACCACATGGTTGCTCCTCTCCAATGTGAGTGTTGAGTCTTAGTGCTGGGCACCATTGGCCCACCCTTAGAGATCTAGCATAATATGACAGATGATATAATATCAGAGGAAGTCAACGCTACGCAAGCTCTCTAAGCCACACTTCCCCTTCTTCCTACTTTTTTGTTGTTTTTGTTTTTGTTTTGTTTTAGAGACAGGGTCCTCTGTGTAGCCCTGGCTGTCCTTGAACTCCATCCATAGACCAGGCTGGCCTTGAACTCAGTGATCCACCTGCCCTCCGAGTGCCGGGATTAAAGGCATGTGCCACTATGCCCAGCCTGTTCCCCTACTGCTGATGTACCCCATAAAGGGGCCAATCATTTGAAGTCTGCAAACCTGTATACTAGCCTCAAATGGAAAATCATGCGGAAGTTCTGAGGTTGCAGGGACACCCTGGAGTTCACCCATAGGCCCTAGGCTGACAGTGTGAAGGTCCCTTTGTGCACCCCAACCAGCCATGCTTCCGCAATACACACTCCCCACTGCACCTCATTTCTCTCTCCCTCTACCCCTCTACCCTCATCTCTCGTCCCGTCTCCATCATCACCCGTCTCTGTACACAGCTCCATGGGACTCATCCACCAGTCACTGAGGTCTGGGGAGTATTTATGAGCCACAGCTGAGATCCATCTATGTGATTTTTTTTTCTCTATTACCCGGGTGACTCTATAGATTTCAGCTTGTAGGGTAACCCCACTTCTGAGCCCATCGTTGGTTGTAAATATGCTCTGGTAAAGGAGATGGAGTATACACAAGCCAAAAGGTCAAGCTCCCACGCCTGGGGGGTGGGGTTGGGGGACCTGGCCAACAGGGCCAGTCTGGGAAGGGTTGTTTCTTACAAGTTCACGTGAGATGTTGTTCAGCTCATCACCACAAGGGGGAGCCATGGAAAAGCACAAAGGCCTTGAAGTATTGACTGACATTTGAGCCTCACCTGATCCTTTCCGGCTCCGTTCTGCTTCACTTTGCCAGTGCGGGTGACATCTGCGCTCAGGGACAGTTCTGAAATCCCAAGAGAGGAGATCTGGTGAGGGTGAAGCCCAGGACTCCCAGGGTGGCCCTGAGGGATAGGTCTCCCTCAAGAATGTCCCCCGGTTTGTCCCCGAAAAGCCACACCTCAATTCAGAGGCCAGAGCCAGGGCCTCCAAATGCTGTGACACCAAAGCAGTTCCAGCCACCCCAGTGAACCCTCCATATGCCCTGCCAGGTCACTCAGTTTTGTAATCTGTGAAATGGGATCTCGGGGCAAGCTCACTGGGTTATTGTAAGGATTAAATGTAAAATCTCCACACAGGGTCTGGCATTGGAGTGAGCCTCATCTAATTTAAATGTACACTCATGAATGAAATCCATCAATGACATGAAACCTGTAGGTCTCACATACTGAAAGAGTTAAATTTGAGACTTGTGCTGGCTAATGAGAAAATTACAGAAAAACACAGTGGACCAAGGTCGAATATGTCCAAATAAGCCTGGGCAAAATTAAGCAAGCTGTTAAGACATTCTGGGAACTAGCAGGCCGGGAAGATATAGAAGAATAAAAATGCAAGGTCATGTCTGGGCAGACACTGAGTAGTGGGCCATCTGATCCTCTTAGATATAGTTTAAGGTCAGATGCTCTGTTGACTCAGATTAACACCAACTTTAGGAATTTTCCACTCTGTTCTGCACGTACTAGTTGATATTTGAACTAGCCGATCATGTATAGCCACACTGATTCCTTTGTTCCCCCAGACCTTTTTCCTATAAAAACCCCTAACCCCTG
>NW_022196900.1:97341388-97345123 GCF_008632895.1 Mastomys coucha
CTAACCCCTGAGCCTCGTGGTCGATTCCACTATCTCCTGCATGAGATAGGTGTGGTGTCGGCCCGGAGCGCTCCGAGAAATTAAACTGCGTCACGTGTTTACATCAAGATGACCTCTCATGATTCCTTGGGTGCGCGTCCTCCCGAGACTTGAGTTGGGGTCTCCCTACGAGGTCTTTCAAGACTATATACATATTCAATACGCAGTTAAATAAAAAGACCATGCTGTTCAGGTTCAGATCTCATTAATTTAATTTTTAAAAAACATAGATAAAAGGTCTCTCTCTGTTCTCCAATCTTGTGAACTCCATGGTCCTAAGAATTAATTTTTAAGTGTTTTTTTAATTTTGTGCATTGGTATTTGCCTGCATGTATCTGTGTGAGGGTGTAGAATCCGCTGGAACAGGAGTTATAGACAGTTATGAATTGTCATGTGGGTGCTGGGAATTGAACCCAGAACATCAGAGGTCTTAACCACTGAGCAGTCGATCCATCTCCACAGCCCCTAAGAATGGATTTTTTAAAAATACATAATTTGTATTTTTAATTTTGTGTGTATGTGGTGAGGGGTAATAGTGTGGTTGCCCGTGAAGACCAGAAGAGGGGGTTGGATCCTCTGTAGCTGGGATTGGAGGTGGTTGTGGGCCACCTGATGTGGGTACTGCCAGCCAGACCCTGTTGGAGCAGTACACACTCGACCACTGAGCCAACTCTCCAGCAACATTAATAGATTCTATTTAAAGACAAGTAGTGAAAACTACAAGTATATGTATATGTGTGGATTATTAATATGATAAATAGTGGGACTCGGGGAACACAGAACTATCTGCTACAAAAAGCAGCACAGGTGTGTGTGCATGAGTGTATGTGTGTGCATTGTGTATGTGTGTGTATATTGTGTATATGTGTGTTTATGTGTGTGTATGTGTATATGTATGTGTGTGTATGTGTGTATATGTTAGTGTTTATATGTGTGTATGTGTATGCATGTATGTGTGTATATATGTATGTGGGTATATGTGTGTATGTGTTTGTATGTGTGTGTATGTGTATATGTGTGTATGTGTATATGTACATATAAATGTATATGTGTGTGTTTGTATGTGTTTATATGTGTGTATATGTGTATATGTTTGTATGTATGTGTATGTTTGTATGTGTGTGTATGTGTGTATATATGTCTGTATGTGTGTATATATGTCTGTATGTGTATATATGTGTCTGTATGTATACATATACACATACATACATATATATGTGTATATATGAGTATGTATGTATATATGTATGTATGTGTATATATGTGTATGTGTGTATATATGTGTCTGTGTATACATGTATGCATGTGTTTGTATGTGTATATGTGTATGTGTACAGGTGTATGTGCACTTATATGTATGTGTGTACATATGTATGTGTGTATATATATGTAAGTGTCTATGTGTGTGTATGTTTGTATGTGTGTATATGTGTGTGTATGTTTGTGTATATGTGTGTATATGTGTGTATGTTTGTGTGTATGTGTGTATATATGTATGTATGTGTATGTGTGTATATGTGTGTATGTATGTTCACGTATGTTTATTGCATATATATGTGTATATGTACATATATATGTGTATATGTGTATGTGTTTATATGTATGTGTGTTTAAAACATTTATAAGGTATAGAGATCTGTGCGTAGAGTCCAGGTACCTACTTCCCACCCTGAAGAGCAGTTATTACACTGTGATATGAGTCTTCACACACACTTACATTAACTAACTGTCAGAGTGTCCATGTAGCTGGAAAGTCACTGTAGCTGAGGGCGACCTTGAGCCTCTGACCTTTAACCCTCTGCCTCTCTGAGAGTACAGATGTGCATCACCACACCTGGCTTATGCACAACTGGGAATGGAAGCCAGGCTTCATGCTACCTAGGGAAGTTCTCTCCCTCACCCTCGGCCTGTCACCTGTGTTTCTTTATGTAATTCTCTGAGAAGGGATATTTATGAAACACCAGACATATGGATAGCTAGAAATGATCGTTTTTCTTTGCTTACTCGAAAGTAAGATCTAGTCACGATGTGTCATGGGGAGAAGCCTTGTTGAGGAGGGGATGGGAGGATGTATTGTGTGGAGGGAGAAGACAGCTCTAGTTCCTCCCTCTCTCCTTCCCTCCCTCGCTCTTTTTTTCTTCCCTTTTGAGACACTCTATTGCCCTGGTTGGCCTTGAACTCATGGAGACCTGCCTGCCTATGTCTCCAGGTGCTGGGACATAGTATGCACCATTGGCAGCTCTTGGGTAGCTTGGTCATCACTTACCCACTCCAGTGAGGTAGAGCAGGGCTTGGATTGGTGAGATCTTGGGTCCATAATATGAAATTCGAACCTATAAGACAATAGCAGACCATTTACGATTTCTCTTAGTCATTCAACAAACAAGGTTGAGCTCTGCTGTGTGCCTGCTCAACCCAGCTCAACTCTGCAAACTATGTGAAGTTACAGAAAAGGGTCCCAAGGGAGCTCAGAAATGGAGGGACCCACCCAGCCTGGGAAAAGGGGTGAGGGAAGATTCCATGCACGGGTGTTTATTGGCTAGTTTTATGTCACCCTGACTCAAACCAGAGTCATCCTAAAGGAGGGAACTTCAACTGAGAAAATGCCTCCTTGAGATTCAACTGTTGGGCATTTTCATAATTAGTGTTTGATGAGGGAGGGCCCAGCCCATTGTGGGCAGTGCCATCCCTGAGCAGGTGGTCCTGTGTTCTATAAGAAAGCAGGCCGGGCACACGCCTTTAATCCCAGCACTTGGGAGGCAGAGGCAGGCCGATTTCTGAGTTCGAGGCCAACCTGGTCTACAGAGTGAGTTCCAGGACAGCCAGGGCTACACACAGAAACCCTATCTTGAAAAACAAAACAAACAAACAAACAAACAAACAAGAAAGCAGGTTGAGCAAGCCACGAGGAGCAAGGCAGTGAGCAGCACTCCTCCATGGCCTCTGCATCAGCTCCAGCTTCCAGGTGCCCACCCTGTGTAAGTTCCTGCCCTGATTTCCTTCTATGATGAGCAGCAACGTGGAAGTGTGAGCCGAATAGACCTTTTCCTCCACAACTCGCTTTGATATTCAACAGTAACCCTCACAAGGTGTATCTTGAGAAGTTCTTGGATGGAGAGTAGGGGGTCAGCAGCTGGAAATGGGGTTCAAGAGGCATTAGAGGAAAAGAAAGAGCAGGTGGTAGCCGTAGAACTGGACTTCAGCCCTCAGCTGCAGAGCATGAGCTCTCTGTGCAGCTTCCAGACCAGGAAGCTGGGGAAGGGAATGGGGTGCACCTCAGGGGCAGAGAATGTGAAGCTCTGGGCTCCTCTTAGTCCATTTGCCCAGCAAAAAACAAAATAAACAAAAAATAAAAAAATAAAAACCCAGAGAGGGGTGTCTGATTGACCCAGCTATCGGGGAAGTGGGGCATTGAGAGAGAAGCTTGAATGACATGAGCTGGGGACACCAAAAGCAACCAAAGAGCTACAAGAAAAGGAGCCTGCAGTGACATCTGAGGGGACCCACTGAGAAGTGTCTGAGGGGACACACACTGAGAAGTGTCTGTTTGAAGGGATGCACACTGAGGAGTGTCTGAGGAGAAACACTGAGGAGTGTCTGTCTGAGGGGACACACACTGAGGAGAATCTGAGGGGACACACACTGAGGAGAGTCTGAGGGGACACAGTGAGGAGAGTCTGAGGGGACACACTGAGG
>NW_022196900.1:97345158-97348057 GCF_008632895.1 Mastomys coucha
ACAGTGAGGAGAGTCTGAGGGGACACACTGAGGAGAGTCTGAGGGGACACAGTGAGGAGAGTCTGAGGAGACACACTGAGGAAAGTCTGAGGGGACACAATGAGGAGAGTCTGAGGGGACACAGTGAGGAGAGACTAAGGGGACACACTGGGGAGAGTCTGGGGGGACACAATGAGGAGAGTCTGAGGGGACACACTGGGGAGAGTTTGAGGGGACACATTGAGGAGAGTCTGAGGGGACACAGTGAGGAGAGACTAAGGGAACACACTGAGGAGAGTCGGGGGGACACACACTGGGGAGAGTTTGAGGGGACACACACTGAGGAGAGTCTGAGGGGACACAGTGAGGAGAGTCTGAGGGGACACACTGAGGAGAGTCTGAGGGGACACACTGAGGAGAGTCTGAGGGGACACACTGAGGAGAATCTGAGAGGACTCACTGAGGAACAAAGTATTGGGGGTTCACACTGAGAAGCTCCTGAGGGGATAGAGTGAAGGAACATATTCAGGGGTCATACTGAGAAATGCTTGAGGGGACACACTGAAGAGATTCACTGAGGGCACACGCTGAAGGGCCACACTGAGGCTCCACACTGAAGGACCACATGGAGGTGCTCCTGAGGGACACACTGAGGAAACACTGAGGCGCTGGGTCCTGTCCTATAGACAGTAGTTATCCTGGGGGAGAGAGGGAGCAAATGACAGCATCATGAGCTCTCTGGACCCTGGCCTCCATTTCCTTCTGGGCTCCCGCCTTCAGTCTGCTCCCTGGGTGCATGCTTTGTACCAGCCAGTAACATCTTCACATGGCTTCCTGTCCCCTCCAGAAAATGAGGCCCTCAGCCTCGTGTGGTGGCACAAGTCTTATCCTAACACTGGAGGAGCTGAGGCAGGAGGATTGAGAGTTTGAGCTGAGGCTGAACTAATTAGCAAGATCCTGTCTCGAAACACAGGAGAAGAAGAGCAAAAAGGAGAAGAGAAAGGAAGAAAGGGGAGGAGGGAAGGTAAGGTGGGCCCCATCCGGAAGCCTCTGAGCCGGCTCCCTCCCCCTCACTCCTCCCTCTGTCTTTGTCATTCAGGGCTCCTTCAGTGCCCTCCACCCATGTCTTGCCTCTATCATCCAGGGTGAGCCCAGGAGCCACCTGGGTGTTCCAGCTCTCTCCCAGGCTGGCCTTTGGTTCCATCCTTCAACTTGCCTCTTCTTTCGGGAAGTATTCCCTGACTGCACCTGTCGGACACTCTAGCTACCACTGTGTTCTCAGGGTGGGGGACAGCATTTTGTCCTCCAGGAAAGAGCAAACTGAGGTTGCTCCTCCAGGGAGCAGGGTGTTTGTGGGGGTCCCAGGGGATCTTTTGGAGACTACCTACGAGGGTCCCACCCTCAGTCCTGGAACTTGTGAATGAGACACAGGGAACAAAGTCTCTTACGGGTGACCCCAGAATTCAGTCTGGTGGTGAAAGTCTGGAGAATCTTAGAATGTATAATGTATAACTTTTACCTAAAAGCGGGCATGGAAAACCTCAGCCACAAGCCAAAAAAAGGCGGAGTGGCTAGTTCTAGGAACCAGAGCCCTGAGGCTCTGGTTCCCGATACCTGCCTCTCCTGGCTGATGCACAATGAGGGTGGAACTAAGAATGAAGGTCTAGTGGTTATGAGACTCTCCACCCTGCCAACCAGTGGATGAAGATTACATTCCTAGAATGAATGTGTTCCCCTCCCTAGCTGAATACCTTGGGTCGGGTCCCTCTGAAATTTTCCACTGTTTATGTTCTGTAACCCTCTCTCTGCCCCCAGCTTCCTTTAAATACCGGACACTTCTTGTGTTCGGTGTCGAACTCTGGCCAGCATGGTCACGAGATCGACCCCAGCGTCGAACTCTGGCCAGCAAGGTCATGAGATCGACCCGGTACCGGTATCCCCAATAAACCTCATGTGATTGCAGCAAGTTCGGTCTCTCGTGAGTCATTGGGTGGTCGCGTTGTCCCGAGACTTGAGTAAGGATCTCCCCAGTTCTGGGGGTCTTTCATTGGCATATGTCCTTCAAGAGAAGCACACGGCAGGGGAGGAGGCCAAGTGACCAGAGCGACACCACCACAGATCAGGGAATACTGACTGCCACTTGACAGGAGTTCAGAGAGATGGAAAGCAACCTTCGAGGGTCCCCGTAGAGGGAGCCTACCGGCTCACATCTCTCTCTTGTAGATCTGTAAGCAGGTGTGGCAATTTACTGTGGCCACTGGAAGCTAACACTGGGGCACAGAAGGCACTTGTGGTGGGTCCCTGCCTGTGGCCTTCAGAGACGTCGAGGCCACAGCTACCTGATGCCCCCAAGGACTGTAGCCTCCCACCCCAATGGTGCCTCATGTCTGCACGAGACGGTATTCACTAAGCAGTTCTACACGGATGAACTTGACCAAGCCCCGGACCTTCATAAGCCCTGCAAGCTTCCTTGTGAACTTGACTGCATTATAGAATCGCCGGAGAGACCCGCTTCTGGGTGTACCTAGGAGGGCGTTTTCTAGAGAGTTTAGTCCCACTGTGGATGTGGGTGGCGCTGTCTGGGGGGGCTAGAAACAGCAGAAACAGCAGCCTCTCGCTCCTGCCACCATGCCTTCCCACTGTGATGGACTGCGCCCTAGACCGCGAGCCAGAATAAGCTCTGCCTTCCTAAAGCTGGTTTTTATCAGGTATTTAATCCCGGTGATGGGGGAAAGAATGACAGGGACAAATGTGCCATCTGTGCGGGCACGGAGGAGAAAGGAGTCACTATGAACTTGGCCCAGGAGGGGAAGGAGGCTCTCCCAGGGCGGGCCCTGAGCCGGGAAGCAAGTACACTGTGTGCAGTGCCTGACGTCTCTCACCCTCGGGGCCCCCAACCCGACCTCAGCTATCAGATCCC
>NW_022196900.1:97348618-97371524 GCF_008632895.1 Mastomys coucha
CCCGCCCCACCCATCAGACCCTGCCTCACCCCACCCATCACACCTTCTGGTCATCTGTTCCACTGCTGGCTGCCTTCACCTGTAGAGTCACCTCCAGCTCAGGGTTCAGAGGCCATTTGGAAGCCCCCGTGGTACTCTTCTTGGCTGGAGGACTGTGGATGACATCCACAACGACTCCTGGGGAGGCTGTGATGCCGAAGGACGTGTAGCCCTTAGGGGCAGAGCTGTGGAGCGACAGAGGAGGGCTGAGGCATCTGTGATGAGAGGGCCTACCGCCATATTGTCCCCAGACATCCTTTTCCCAGGAGGAGGAAACACAGACCACCACTGGGCTGGCCCTGGCCAGAGAGTAAATCTGGTACATTTGCCAGGAGGGACTGAGAACACAGAGTGGCAGTCCTCTTTGACTGGAGGCCTTATACTTGGACTAGTGTGGACACAGGAGACCATCACCAGTCACACACAGGGGACTGGAAAGATGGCAGTACCCCCTCCACCAAGAACAAAGACCCCACAAATATAACAACAACCCAAACAAAATCACAGATTTCTGGAGTTGTGGCAGAGCAAATATTCTTTGTGTGTGTGTGTGTGTGTGTGTGTGTGTGTGTGTGTTTGTGACAGAATCTCTATGTAGCCAGGGCTGGCCTAGAACTCACTCAATAGACCAGGCTGGCCTGGCCTGGAATTCACATGGATCTGCCTGCCTCTGCCTCCCAAGTGCTGGGATTAAAGGCGTGCGCCGCCACCGCAGCCACCACCACCACCGGGAGGAACAGCAGATCTTCTTGAGGTTCATCCTCACACAAAACAACTGGATCAGGGGTGAGATACGCTTTAAAAAGCAACAGGAGTTGTTTTGGGCAGTGGTGGTGCGCGCCTTTAATCCCAGCACTCAGGAGGAGGCAGAGGCAGGTGGATCTCTGAGTTTGAGGCCAGCCTGATCTACAGAGGGAGTTCCAGGACATCCAGGGCTGTCTCGGGGTGTGGGAGGTGTAGTGTAGGAAGCAAGGTTTGAAGGAGTGGGTGAAGAGACAGGAGTAGAGTTGGAGGCTGGAGAGAGAGAGTGGAGAAATGCCAGCACAGTCCTCAAGGATTAAATTCTCCAAATAAAACTTAAAAGCTAGCTGGGAGCCATCCTGACCCAAGGCATTCTCAGAAGTCCTAATGAAACAAAGCGAACTTCAGTTCTGAGTCCTTGTCCAGGGGTGAGTGTGGCAAGAAGGTCTGTCTGGTGCTGGGGCCAGGGTCTCCAGGGAGTTTAGGTTCAGTTTCTGGGAACCTGACCCCACCCTACCCTGAGAGACTCGAGTTATCTGTCCGGAGGCTACTGTGTGCTTGATCTGCAATGCACTCTCTGTGCCCTGGGTTCCTTCTGTGCAACATCGCTTGGTTAGCTTCCTGCTGACTTCACAGCCCATTATAGGCTGGCTTTCTGCTGACTCTGCCCCTTTCCCCCTGGAAACTGTATAGAAGATGCTGTACTTAATAAACGTGCTTAGCCTTAGCCAGCAGCCTAGGCGGGATCTGGTCTCAGCTTTGCTGTCTTCTTAATTTTCTCATCTCCGGTCCTTAGTCATTCCCAGTGGGACCCTGTCACTGAAGAACAACCTGCTGCTGGTCCCAGAAGGAAGGCATTGCTGAGTGAGCTTAGGGGAAGGGTTGTCTCCAAGGACACCCCTCTCTCTTTCCTATTCATATATACACACATATATGTGTGTGTGTGTATGTATGTAATGTATACACACACACACACACACACACACACACATATATTCTCCCCAGAGACCTGCTGTAGCCAAGACTCAGGGACAGCAACCTCAGCCTTCCCGGAACCTGGGCGTGAGTGGTTTCCAAGGCTGCTGCAGACTCGGGGTTGGAGCCCAGAGATCTGAGCTTCCTCATGTCTCCAGGGTGCTCCGAGCACCCTCAGGCGTGAGAACCACACCCAGGAAGCTACTGATAGGGGCTGCCGAGTTACCCAACTGAGCGGAAGCTAAGGGACCAGGAACCCAGGCTCCACAAGGCTGGGATGAAGCCAGTGGCTTAAGCAAATCCTGTATTTTATCTTATTTTATTATGATTATTTTTTATGAGGCAAATGGAATTGTTTCATTTCAAGGTCAACAGAACCTGCTGGACAAGGGGAAGAGCCAGGTTTCTTTCTCAAGAGGCTCTCAAGAAAGGTGAAGCTGGGAGGTGGGGGCAGGGAAGAGTTGCAGACTTGGGTCAGCCATGGGCAGGACACAGCACCAGGGTAACGGAAAGCCAGTGCGGAGGAGTGACAGCGACAGTCACAGCGAGGCCAGTGGAGAAGGAAGATTCCGGGGCAGGTGTGGAGGAGCCTGACTTCTGGAACATTCTCCTTCCTCATGCCCATCTTTTTGGCTCCATACCACACTCCAGGATCAGAGCTATAAGAGCAAAGAGGGCAGAGGGACTTTCCTGGAGGACTGTGGGAAAACGCTGGGGATGGTTTAGAGGATGCCCTGGGGCAAGAGAATGAACCCACAAGGGTTTTGTTTTTGAGTATATTCCTCCCCTCCCTCCCCCCTGCCACCTGCTTTTCTGCAAAAAGATTCCAAGGTGACTGAAAGCCTACTTTCTTTCACTCAACAAAACAGAAACACCGCTAAACACGAAGTCCCACCCTCCCTGCGCATGCATATGCCCCGCTCCCCCTGTGTGCGCATGCGCTTGTGCACATGCGCAGACACGGAGTGTTGATTTGCACTCACCCCCAGCATAGGCCTGGGTTCATTGTAGTCACCTTCTAGTGTCCCCCAGCTCGTTTCAAACCATAGGTAGCCTCTGCTTTGTCCCCTGAACCCAAGAGAGGGCCTTGTCACCTGGTCCCCATGCCTGTGGGGTTAAGGCCTAGGTTCCCCAACTCACTGGGCTACAGAAGTCGGCAGCCCTGTCTAAGGGCTTGTTCCTATAGCACTGCCTGGGAAGGACAGTTAAAAATGACGTCTGTCTATTTAGTTATTTACTTATTTATATCAGATCCTGGTTGTGGGCATGTGAAAGGCCCAGGACTTGAGTCTGAGCCCCAGAACCATGTGCTAAGCTTGGGGGGGGGTGCGTATGCGTGTGTGTGCACGCGTGTGTGTGTGGAGGGGGCGGGGAGGTTCGCACATGCAGTCCCAGTGACAGGAGGCAAAGACAGGTAGGTGCCTCAAGCCTTGAGAAGGGCAGAAGTTCTTCCAAGACCTCACTCAAGCTGCACAAGCTGCTGTCCCCGCTAACCCAGCACACCCCTCTCATTCGTGTATTCTCTTCGCACGGACTGGGCATGCCCCTGTGTTGGCTCTTCAGGGAGCGTGGGGTGGGGGTGGGGGGCAGACAAACATCCACATTATCATCAACACCTCTGTCTGATCAAATGCCTCTGCTCGGATCTCCCCATATGAAACTCCCCCATCAGGATCAGCAAGATGGTTCAGTGGATAAAGGCGCCTGCTGCCAAGCCTGACGGAATGAGTTCCATTCCTGGAGCTCAGGTGGCGAGAGGAGAGAGCCGACTCCCACAGGCTGGCCTCTGATCTTGGTACACAGAGTCTGAGGAATGACACCTGCGTTTGTCCTGGCCTCCGCAGGCTCTCACACACCCCTGCATCTACAAACATGCACACACCTGCAGACACATACTACAAAAGCATCTGGGACCTAGACCTAAGGAGAGAGCTAGCCTGGGATCCTGGCAAGGACGCTGGGCTAGCTCTGGCCCCTGTTATCTCCTTGGCACGCACCCTCGAGCAGCTTGCCCTCTGGGAGTGGGGGTCTCTCATGATACCAGGCTTTCTTTTTCCCTTGCCTTCAGCCTCTCACCAGTGACCTGGGGACCACCCAGACCCCGGGTGCTTTCCTGCTCCTGAGGTCAGACAACCACTGACCCATTGACCCTGGGCTCCTCCCCAGAGCTTTTTATGGACATCACTCGGGCCATGATACCCCAGCTCTGTGGGGGAAGCTGCTGCAATTCCCACATGAAAGGCTGCATCAGACTCCACCTATGAAGCTTCCTTGACTGTCCTGGGTGACCCAGAACCTGGCAAAGGTCTCCGTGCTCAGCATATATTTGTTGAATGAACAAGGGAATGGAAGAATGAACAAATGAAGTGTTGAGGATCTGCTCGGAACTGTGTGGGGTACCTAACACACAGCACCTCAGAGTACTTAACAAACAGCACCATGGAGTACCTAACACACAGCACCACAGAGTGCTTAACAAACACATTTGGGGTTGCCACACTTAATCTTTAAAGTCATTTCATGAGGTAAGGAAACTGCGGCTCAGCTGCCCCAGCCCTCACCACCATCAGCCTACAGCAGGGACAATTTCTCCCTTGCTAGGCAGCCCTGAGATTCCTTGCACTGAGGGCCAGGCAGTGGTATTTATACTTCACAGAGAACTAACTGGCACGATAGGCCCCACACCTCCGGCTTTCTCTCTCTAGCAGATCTCTTGCCCAGAATGCGCCCAGCCCCTGCTAGCCCCATCTTGCCCCCACAGGCCCAGTATCTGCCCCTCTCACCCACAGACATCCAGCGGGTTCGCTGTGCCCACCACACACACGGCATGGGTGGGCTGCTCAGGGGCCACATGGATCACCGCGCCCTGGGCCATCCTCGGGCAGCAGGCAGCCGGAAGCCCTTGGGCTGGTTCCTTTATAGTGCCAGGCGTGCCCATGAGTCAGCACCTGCCCTGCCTGGAGGCCCAGCCCCCCTCCACTCAGGTGCCCCGGTGGCTGCAGAGCCTCCTCTACCCTGCCATCCAGGACCCCCCAGTGGTGTCCACAGTGAGGCTGGCAACAGCAGAAGAGGGGGACGCCAGGAAGCCTGTGAGGGGAGAGCACAGGCTGTGCCCTTAGCCACCCCTGCCTGGGCCAGGACTGTACATCTTGCCCAAGCACACTTAACAGGACATTGGAAAGAAGGGGAGACAGGCAGGAGGAGGCTAAACAGGAGGCTATCCTGGGCGTGGCTGAGGTCCCCGCCTCCCCCCACCCCCCACAGTGTTCTCATCCGGATCCTCTCTTGGTTGAAATACTCTCAGGACAGCCTGTGAAACTAGAGCTGTTGCAGTCCCCTCCCCCAGCTCATCTTTGAAGCATCTCTGAGGTCAGCCCACATCATCACACCCACTTTCCAGATGAAGAAACTGAGGCCCAGGGTGGAGGAGGCTCTGCAGCCAGTCAGGATTTGAACAGAAGTGTGACCACAGGGTAGGGCCTTTATTAGCAGTCTGCCCTGGTGACGTGGTCTTTTCAAACCTTAAGACAAAGGGCTTCTCTCTGTAACACCGAGTATCCGAGGGCAGTTAACTGCCAGCCCATTTTATAGAAGGGAAAACTGAGGCTCAGAGAGGGAAAAGACCCTTGTTCTGGGGGCCATGGATCTCCTGTGGCATGGCTGGGAGGGGAAACCGAGTTACCCGACCTAGAGGCGAGGTTTGCTGCATACCCTGGGTGTCTGCGTCTACAGGACCTCCCCATTAGACCAGATGGTGCGGCTGTGGGCTGCACCTGCCCTGAGGGCACTCATGAGGGCACCGCACCTGGTGCCAGGGCTGTTTGTTGATGGGGTGAACTGGAGGTGGAGATGGACAAGTCTTAACAGGGAGCACCCAGAGAGGGTGCATCTGTCTCAGAGGAGACTGAGAGCACAGGGTGTTTGGGGGGGGGGTGCTGTAGATCTGGGCTTTTCATGTTCTCCGTTGGCTTCACATCAGAGGCCTCAGGATTAGGTAGATGTGAGCACATGGCCTCCTGGCCAGCGTCCCCGGAGCTCAGCCCATGTGCATGTGGGAGACGAGGTCACTGGGGCTCTGAGGCCAAAAAAGGCTCCCGGGGCCAGCGATCTCTAAGTAGGAGCTAGGACCAGGGTCACTTCCTGTCCTCGGGGGATTTGGTTCAAAAACCAGTCCAATCATAGTATAACAACACTGTACCCAGGCCGTGGTGGCACACGCCTTTAATCCCAGCACTTGGGAGGCAGAGGCAGGCAGATTTCTGAGTTCGAGGCCAGCCTGGTCTACAGAGTGAGTTCCAGGACAGCCAGGGCTACACAGAGGAACCCTGTCTTGGAAAACCAAAACCAAAACCAAAACAAACAACAACAACAACAAAAACCAAAACACTGTAGGAGTCCGTTTTGTCCCTCCTGTCCCTCCACCAAATGATTCCTGGGAATCAAACCCCAGGTCACCAGGCTTTCTGCAAACACCATCCCTCTGGTCCCCAGCTTGATTTTTGAGACAGGTTCTCTCATTGGCCGCAACCCACTGAGTACACTCTGCTGGCTTCCGGTGAATCCCAGAATGTGTCTCTGTCTCAGTCAATGCGGGGATTCAAGCGTGGGCCTCCACCCTGGCCGGCCTTACATACGTGTTACGCCCCTGTGCACATAGGCTTGAGTGTGTATGAGCCCGTGTGTGAGCATGGAGAAGCCATAGCACAATGTTGAGCATCTTCCTCCATTGATAGCTACTTTGTGTTTTGAGACAGGGTCTCTCACTGAACCCAGAACTTGCTGATTGGCTGGATTTGCTGCCCAGTGAGCTCTGATTGGCTGGATTTGCTGCCCAGTGAGCTCTGATTGGCTGGATTTGCTGACCAGGGAGCTCTCGGACTCACAGGCCTGGCCTGGCCACACTGCACCAGCCTTTTTATGTGGGTGCTGAGGATCCAAACTTGGGTCCTCAGGCTTGCAAGACAAGCACTTCAACTGACTGAGCCGTCACCCCAGATTTACCCACTGTTTGTTGGAAACTGTATGTTTTTAAGATGCACAGTGTGCTGCTGCGGGATGTTTTTCTTGTTGTTAAATAATAATAATGATAATAATAGTAATAATGATAATCACTTATTACCATCATTATTATTAGAAGTGGTATCACTATTTATTATTATTATTGTTATTGTTATCATTATCATTGTGCGAGGCAGGCATGCATGGAGGGCAGAGGACGAATCTGTGGATCTGATCTTCCCTGCCCCCTTTACGTGGGTTCTGGGGATCAAACTCAGGTCATCAGGCTTGGCGGCAAGCTCCTTTACCCACTGAGCCATCTTGCTGACCCAAGGTAGCCATTGCCAAATGATGGCTACCATCCAGATATCTCTTCACATAGGAAACTGTGTTTCTGTCACATTTTCTCTAGCCTGCCCTTTCTGATGAGCACTTAGATTTATAGCTGCTCTTCAGAATACTGGTTTATCGTTCTATGCCCCCGGAAGTGGGATCTCAGAGTCAGACGCTTGCTTTCCGAATGATTCTATCAAACTGCACCTACCTGAGCCCGCTTCTCGTCATCCCTGTCCCATCCCTGTTTGTTTGATTTCTGTTTCCACGGTGTCATTGCCACAGATGTCGCTGATGTGACTGGCATCTTCGGATGTTGGGTATCCGGTGTTAATCAGCCTTGTAGATACGGACTACTTTGAAGATTCACCCCTGTGCTTCCACTGTAAAGCCCTCCATTGCATCTCTCCAATGGCAACTTGTGGGCTGAGCTGGCAGCCTTCAGAAGTAACACTGACACCTGAACTTGAACCTGGGGCGGGTTTAAAATAACACAGACACCTACACTTTCCTCAGGCACGCATGGGTGACTCTCTTCCTGAGCTTGTTTATTTGCCTAGTGGATTCCCACCCAGCAGAAGGCTGCTGGGCAGGGCTAGGTGGCACAATGGCCAGGTGTGGCCAGCACGTCCCCAGGCTTCTTGGCTCCTCAGTGTTTTGGCTCCCTGTCTTTCAGACCTCACTGAGCTCCCCCATTGTTAAAGCAGGGTCACTCGTCATCTGTCACTCAAGGTTCTCGTGGTGTAGAGTGAGCACGCTTCCGGTAGTTTCAGAAGTGATAAGTAGCCATGGTGCATGCTCGCACCCCTTGGCTGCTCTCCTGACCTCCTGATTGCAGTAGCTGTCTGTCTGTCTGTCTGTCTGTCTGTCTGTCTGTCTGTCTGTCGGTGTAGTTCCTTCTGCCACTGGCAGGCACACTATCTTCTAGCTCAAGGATTCAGGCCTTGGCTTCTTTGGGATGTTATTGTTACCGAACTTGGGGTCATAGTCCCCAAGAAGCCAGGCAGAGCCACTGGATCTCGAGAAGTCAATTAAAGCAACCACATAGCTAGCAAAAAGCAGGAAAAGGAGATTTAGTTAATGTGGTCACATTGGGAAGAGGGACAAAGAAATACAGTGACCCTCTCAAGTCCTCCATCAGGGTCCTGAAGTGAGACTGAAATTTAAATATCGGGCTGGAGAGCATGGCTCCACAAATAAGAGGGCTTGCTGCTCTTGCGGAGGACCTGAATTCAGTGCGGAGGACCTGAGTTCGGTTCCTGGCGCCTACATGGCGGTTCACAACCATCTGTAATTCCACTTGCAGGAGATCTGTGCCCTCTTCTGGCCACTGTGAGCACACAGAGAGTCACAGACACATAAATTAAAATAAAGTTTAAAGTTCGTTAACACTGGGCAGTGGTGGTGCACACCTTTAATCCCAGCACTTGGGAGGCAGAGGTAGGCAGATGTGTGAGTTTGAGGCCAGCCTGGTCTATATATCAAGTTCTAGACCAGCCAGGGCTACATAGAAACAAGACAAAACACACTTATAAATGCAGGCATTTTTCAGATGAAGCTCAGGGAAGCTCTGCTCCAGAGCTCAGAGATGACATTCTGAGCCCTGGGGTGTTAGAAGCTAGTGGTTTGTTACATCCCATCCCCAAAGACCACAGCTGGCCAGGCCAGATGCTAGTGGATGGGGACTGGCCATCACGGGCACTAACGAGAGTACAAAATAATTTTGCTCCCAGATCTGCAACTCCAGAGAAACTGGTACTCTCGGGCCCCCACAGGCACCCGCACACTTGTGCTGTGTACGAACTCAGGAAGGCACAGGACACACTACGCAGCCTAGTCTTCTGTCAAATTGACACAATATAATGTTATCTGAAAGGAGGGGACCTCAGTTGAGAAATCCATTAGATTCACTGTAGGGAATTTTTAGACTTAGTGAATGGGGGGAGGGCCCAGCACATTGTGGGTGGGGCCATCCCTGGGCTGCTGGTCCTGGGTTCTATAAGAAAGCAGGCAGAGCAGGTCAGTAATTAGCTCTCTTTCATGAGCTCCTGCCTCAGGTTCCTGCCCTGCTCGATTGAGTTCCTGTCCTGACTTTCTTTCAATGATGAACGGTGAGTGTTATGGTAGTGTAAGCCTAACCAATCCTTTCCTTCTCAACTTGATCTTTGCTCACGGTGTTTCATCACGGCAGCAGAAACTGTAACACACACACACACACACACACACACACACACACACACACACACGCACGCACGCACGCACGCACGCACGCACGCACGCACGCGCATGCACTATGTGCATGCAGTGCCTTTGGAGGCCAGAAGAGGGCCTCGGATCCCCTGGAACTGCAGTTTCAAGTGGCTGTGAGCTTCCTGGCTTCCTGATGCTGGGAACCTGGGTCCTCTGCAAGAGCAGCAAGTGCTCTTCTTAATCACACAGCCATCTCTCTAGTCCCCAAGGAGGAGGAGGGGAGCTGGGAGCACACAGCCTTGAACAGACACACACAACTACAGGTGGACAGACAGACAGACACACATACAGAGAGAGAGAACACACCATTAGTCAGACACACACAACCACAGATGGACAGACAGACAGACAGACATACAGAGAGAGAGAGAGAACACACAATTAGTCAGTCAGACACACACAACCACAGACAGACAGACAGAGAGACAAAACATACAACCACAGACAATCAGTCTGACAGACACACACATATAGACACAGGGGGCGGGGAGGAGGAGAGGGAGAGGGAGAGGCAGAGGGAGAGGGAAGAGGGAGAGGGAGAGGGAGGGAAGGAGGGAGGGAGGGAGAGAGAGAGAGAGAGAGAGAGAGAGGGAGAACTCTATAATACTCGAATCGGCTCATGGACATTGGCGCCCAACTGTTGAGTCTGGAGGACGAACCCTGACTAGACTTCCGGTGGTGTGACCCAAACGCCTTCTCTCCCTTTCTAGTCCACTTGCTGTCACCAGGATAGGTGAAACTATTGACACAGCTGTCCTCCACCCACACACTTAGGGACTTTTCTGGCCTTGGCACGGCAGCACGATGTTATCTTTGCTCTTTTGGGAGCTCCAGGCAGCGGGTCCCTTGCCATCAGAATCTCAGAACCCATTCTCTGTGTGATGCCCAGTTGCCCAATGCCTGCTGGCAGCTCATCTTGATCGGCTCACATGCGCATTCCACATTCTCCTTATCAGCCACCGTCTCTTACAATTGCACAATGTACCAATCATCAGGAGGATGTGTAAACACATGATAACTTTAAAGACCACTGAGCTAAAGTCTGCGCTGATGCCATGCAGCTAAAGAAACAGCTTTTAGGAGATGTCCAAGGTCATCACCCCAACTGCACCCCTCCACCGCAAGCACAACCATGTGAGCTTTTCCCAGCTATTGTGTCCTTGTTTTTCTTTATGGTTTCACAGTATTGTTTGGGCTTGCCTTTGTGTTGACGGATGGATACCATATGCCTCTGTGACTAGTTTCTTTAATGCCATGCTATTAGGGGGATTCATCCACATAACCGTGTGGGGTACAGATGGCCCATGGTCTGTATGACCTTTCACCCCATGCATATATAGCAATGCAGCTATGCATCCTGCAGGCAGTGAGAGTTCAGGTGTTTGGTTATATGACTGTTGCTGATGGATTTATTCATGTGTCCTGGGGACAACATCAGAGCTTCTCCAGTTATACACATGAGTGGCATTTCTGGAGCAGGCTGTGGCCACTGCCAACTTGACATGTGACAAGCCTTTTTCATGGTTGTACAGTCTCATGTCATCAGTGGCTGTGGGACTCCAGCTGACCCGTACTGTTGCTAACCTCTGCCACTGCTGCGCACGGCTGCTTGTCTTCTCTGCATCCGAGGATGTGGCACACATTCCTGTGTGTTTGTTTGCTTGTTTGCTTGTTTGTGTCCCTGTGTGATGTGTGGGACAGTTGGAGGATATGAGTGTAGAGGTCAGAGGACAATTTTCAGAAGTGGATTCTGTCCTTTCGCCATGGAGCTTCTCGGGGTTGAACTCAGGTCTCCCCGCTTGGTGGCAAGCGCCTTGATACCTTGCCATTCCCCTTGGGGTCTATTTGAGCAGCAAGTGAATGGACTCAGGTTTGGTAATGTAGGTATGATGGTGAATGCCTGTCATCCCAGCATTGGGAGGGGGAGGCCAGAGGGTTAGAAGTTCAAGGTTAACCTCAGGCACGGAGCAAGATGGAGGCCAGTCTGGGCTCCCCGAGACCCTGGGTCTAAGTAAATAAATAAATCCCCAGGCTTTCTCACTGAGCTAAGTGGAAACTGTGTCCATCATAGTTATGAGGGCAGAGTAGCCTGAGAGAGGATGGACAGGGCTTGCATCCAGCTGCGCTTAGGAAACTAAGTAATGAGTATATTGGGTCTTGGGTGTCTGCCAGACTCCCATACTCCTTAAAGAACACAGATGCCTCACGCCCTTGCCAACTTTGGGATGAAGAGAGGCCCAGGCATAAGGAATCTCTCAAAGCCACAGCTGCAGAGTGGTAGCTAAGGGCCTGACTCTATGTCCCCTGCTGGGAGTTCACTCATGCTGAGAATCTCACTGGTGTCCTGCCTTCCTGCCTTCCAGCTAAAAAAAAGGGCCTGAAGCCCATGGTCCTGGGTGCCCCGATAAGGTAATTAATGATAAGCCACAGATTTGATGACAGCCAAGACTCAATTAAAGATCCTTCTGGGGTTTGAACTGCCTTCCTTGCTGGCCCTAAGCTCTGCGAAGGCAACAGGGCATCTTTCTGCCTCTGGATTAGGATGCCCATGCCTCTGGAGGGCCACACTGGCCATGTTACAGAGGAGCCCTGAGTGAGGCCATGTCCCTGGCAGCCTGTCAGAGCGATGTCAGATCCCTGCCGCTAGAGAACAATGAAACTCGGGGACCCTGGTTCAGGGCCCTGCAGTGAGAGACACTCTTAGAGGAAGCAAGAAGCCTCTATCTTCTCATGGAAACATGTCTCCTGTTGTCTTCAAGTGCTCGGGAGCGGCTCTGGTGTTGTCCTGTGTCAGGGAACACATGCCTGCTTTGCCATCAAGGCCTGCTGTAGTCAAACTTCCGTAGACAGACAGCTGTCACTTCAGAAGATGCTAACGCCAAGAAAAAGCGGTTAAGAGACTGGTTGCGTGGAGCCAAAAAGATCTGATTTTTTTTTTAAACTTTATTTCTTTTTAGAATTTAAAAAAATGGCCAGGCAGTGGTGGCGCATGCCTTTAATCCCGGCACTTGGGGCAGAGTCAGGTAGATTTCTGAGTTCAAGGCAGCCTGGTCTACAGAGTGAGTTCCAGGACAGCCAGGGCTACACAGAGAAACCCTGTCTCAAAAAAAAAAAAATGTGTGTGCTTGACAGCATGTATGTAGGTATCACACATGTGCAGTGCCCACAGAGGCCAAAGAGGGTGTCAGATTCCCTGGGACTGGAGTTATAGAGGGTTGTGAGCCACCTGGTACTGGGAACCAGGTCTGCTGCAGAGTACTGAGAGCTTTTAACTGCACAGCCATCTCTCCAGGCCTAACAAATTGTACTTATGGTTTTGTTTTGTTGGTTGGCTGGTTGTTGCTTTTATGACTGAATCTCACTTTGTAGCCCTGGCTAGCCTTGAACTCACTATGTAGACCAGGCTAGCTTTGAAATCATGGAGATCTGCCTGCTTCTGTCTGCTAAGTGCTGGGTTTAAAGATGTAAGTCTCCATGTCCTCCTCCTCTTCCTCTTCTTCTGCTTCTTCAGTTACTTCAAATTACATCCTCCCCGTCACACAGCAATAGATCACTGAGTGCGTGCACGGTGACCTCTTAGCATCTCCCAGCAGTCCCTGGAGACAGAGGCCAGCACCATCTCCATCTTACTGAGGAGAGTAAACTCCAGAGAGGGTAAGTAACTCGGCCCAGGTCACACAGCTAGTGAATGGCACAGCCAGGATGTGTCTCTGGCGCTCTCTGCTCTGTGTCACAGCCATGGTCACTTACTCTCTGGGACACATACAGTGTGTCCTCCATATACAGCTAATGAATTGAGAGAGTGTGGACCAGAGAGGCTCCTGACTCTTCCCCATCCTCAGAGCTCTCACTTCTGAGCAGAGCCCACACAGGGTGGCAAATAAAACCTCGACCTACTGCATTGGCACCTCGGCCGCTTCCTCCCGTGTAAACGGCAAGGCAGGAGAGAGAAGACTGAGGACCACTTCTGTCTTCAGGCTCTGCGTCCCAGAGGGCGGATTCCGTCTTCAAGCTCTTACACTTTTTTCCTTCTTTCCTTTACATTTCTTTGTTTTGCTTTGCTTTTTACATTGAAGAACCCCCTGACTCCTCCATTTTTCATGTGTGTTTGTGTGTGTGTGTGTGTGTGTGCGCGCGCGCATGTGTGCGTGCATGAATGCATTTTTTATTCTTCCCGTGTACACTTGCACATGGAGGCCTGAGGCTAACGTCTGGATCCATCCTCAAACACTCTTCTACTTTACCTCTTGAGGTAATCCTGTGATTCACCCGAGAAACCAGCTCCACCATGTCGGGCCAAATTTAAAGCAAGCATTTATTAAATATTAAATACTGACCAAGAGATGGACTTAGGCCAGGACCATTACAAGGGCAAACCTACAGGACACATACTTTCCCATGAGGTTTTGTTATTTTTCAGGAACTACAACTCCCAGCATTCCAGGAAGTTGCCTGGTTCGTGGGCAGTTGGGGCTTAAGGGTTAACTTTTGAGCATTACACAGGGTCCCTCAGCCAAGCTCAGAACTCGCCAAGATGGTTAGTCTGCAGGCCTGGGCTGGCTGTGCTCAAGCCACAGCTGTGACAGAAAAGGTGCGAGTAAACCTGGCACCTTACCGTGAAGCAAAGGAAACGTGCGCTGAACGTGGAAGGGTGGGACCCAGGGAGGACTCTTTTTTTTTTTTTTTTGAGACAAGTTTAATGAAGTCCAGGCTGAACTTGCTATCTAGCCAAGGATGACCTTGAATTTTTTTGATCCTCCTGTATCTGAGCGCTAGGATTGCACGAATGAACTATCATACCTGGCTTATGCGGTGCTGGGTCGGAAGCACTCTCCCAGACAGCTACATCCCTGGCTTGAAAAATAAAAATTTTTTCCTGCCTCATCTTTTGCTTCTGTTTGCTTTCTCCTGGTAATGTGTAAACAGTTCCCCCTTCTCTGCATAAAGTAGACTTGACTCTGGGAGGCAGCTGTCCAGCCAAGGACTACATTTCCCAGAATCCTTTGCACCCAGATAAGGTCAAGAGCAATGGTGCCGGTCCCTTCTGATGTGAGGCAGTTAAAACAGGTTTGTCTTCTCTCTCTTCCCTTCTGTTTTCTCAAGCTCAAGCTCACAGTGACTTTGGAATACACACTTGGAGACCTCCTGGGTCTCTGAAGTGCAGCGTGGATGGGGGCTTTCCCATCCAACCCTGACATGCAATGTGTCCATTACTCAGACCTAACTATCTTAGCAATCCGTTTATTATTGTGTCAGTGTGGGTGGAGCACATGCCACAGCCCGAAGGTGGAGGCCAGAGAACAACTTTGGGGAGTGAGTTCCCTCTACCGTTTTGTGGTGGCTTCCAGAGATCAACTCGGGTTGTAGGCATGTACAGCAGCTGTCTGGACTGCCTGAGATATCCCCCTTACCCCTGACTCACCTTCAACTGTGGACCTGAGAAAGAGAGGCTGGTTTATAATGGCTGGGTCTGTCTACGCCTTCTAGCATCTCTGCCGGAGGAGCCAGCATTCCAGACTTCGCTGATATTCATCCCCTCACCCCCCATCCTCTCCTAGAGCTATTGCTTGCCGGTCAATAAAGCCAGGGAGCTCAACATATATTCTAGAGGAATTTGCTCCCAGGAACCACGCCCAATGCTGAAAGACTTTTTATTTTGGTTTGGTTTGGTGGTATCGCACACACGCCAACCTGGTCCTAGGAATGCAGATACAGTTCTGAGGCAGGAAAGAAAGACAGGAAAAATTACAGGTGATAGGTTATTTCTCCGCCAGTGAAATGAGCCAATTAAAGTCAGATTAGATTACATCAAAAGCCAATTCAAGTCAGATTAGATTACATCAAAAGCCAATACAAGTCAGATTAGATTACATCAAAAGCCAATACAAGTCAGATTAGATTACATCAAAAGCCAATACAAGTCAGATTAGATTACATCAAAAGCAGGTTTATTAGGAAGCTGCTCTTGAGCAAGTTCACGGCCCCAACAATTGAGGTCAGGGACTTGCCATGGTTGTGGGGTGGGGAGTCGGGGCGGGGGAGGGAGGAGAAAGGGCGTGAGGGCAGAGACAGAAGGAGAGGAGAAGAGGAAGAGAAGGAGAAGGAGGAGAAGGAGGAGAAGGAGGAGGAGGAGGAGGAGGAGGAGGAGGAGGAGGAGGAGGAGGAGGAACAACCCAAAATGTCTACATTATATAGGGAAGAGCCTCTGCCCTTGGGTTAGAAAGTTCAAGCTTTGGGGCAGGGTATGCCAGGTGGAGTCTGAGGGATGCTGGGAGAACCTGGAGGCCAGGTCTGCTTTGGAATGTAAAATATACACCTCAGTCCCTTGTCCTGGGGTCTGAAACCAAACATTTGCGTGAGTGAGTGAGTGAGTGAGTGTGTGTGTGTGTGTGTGTGTGTGTGTGTGTGTGTGTATACCATGTATGGTTATGTGCCCACAGAGGCCAGAAGGGGTCATCAGGTCCCCTGGGAGTTTAACCCTTTGGTCCTTCAGGACAGCAGTAAGCACACAAGCTGTGGAGCCCTGTTTTCAGCTCTCAGGTGTGTTCCTGAGCCCCACCCCCAGCCCCCTGAGTGCTCAGCACGTCTTGGGCTTCTCTTTAATAAAGACTCCTCCACCTCTGCGTCCAACTGACTAGAATGCCACGAATCCTGGTTTGATCTGAGCCCAGATCCTTAAAAATTAGGAGTCCTCCTCAGGCTGTTGAGGGTGACAGTGTGGAGCTGTGTCTCTGTTCCAGAACTCCTACCCCAACGCTGCAGCCCCAGCTAGCCCCTCCCCTTCCCTGCCCCAGTCCTGCCCCAGTCCCGCCCCAGCTGGCCTGGTCCCTGGCAGCTTGCTCAGTCCCTGAGTCCAGCATCCCGCCCATAGGCTTGCTTCTCACTGACATCATCCTATCTGTTCACGAATCCCTGGCTCATCCTACGGCCACGCTAATGCATTCTCACCATAGAACCCAAATCTGAGTTTATCGAGCCTCACATTCCTGAGGAGGAAGACCAGGATTAGACCCCGGGCTTTTGTGCTTCTGTTTATTTTTTGGCCAGCTGGACTGACAAAACACACATCTTGAGACAGCCACGCCCCTCCCTTCTCCCAGTGTGTGGAGAGGTTCAACTGTCCCACTGAGTTGTGCTTCGGTGGCACTTTGTGGGCCTATACTGCAGGATGGCTGTATAGGCAGAAGGCTCAGAGCTAAGTCAGCCAGTGGTCTCTTCTACACAGAACCCTCAGGCCAGATGAGCATCCTCCTCCAGACGGTGACACCCCCAGGGTTGATCTTGTCTTAGGAAAGACACTCTTCCCTGGGAATCCAGATTCCTAACCATCATTAGCGCACCAGTCACTCCACTTCAGAGAAATTCCAAGAGGATTTGGACAATCAGATTCCCAGACATCAGATGACAGGGAGCTTGTAGGGCCAAGAGAAAAGCATCTAGATTTTTAGCGTTTCCAAAAGCATCTAGGGGTCCCCACTGCGTGACAGCTCAGGCTGGGTGGCAGTCAAGGCAGGTCCGGGCTGGGAGCTTGCAGTGGGAATGATGGTCACACTTTGACCTGCATGGACCCTGGGGCGCTTCCTGGGAGGGGCAGACTCACTCTTATGGAGTAGTCTACTTGTAAAAGTATGTGACGCATGCCTTTAATCCCAGCACTCGGGAGGCAGAGGCAGACGGATTTCTGAGTTCGAGGCCAGCCTGGTCTACAGAGTGAGTTCCAGGACAGCCAGGGCTACACAGAGAAACCCCCGTCTCAAAAAAAGAAAACAAAAAGAAAACAAAACAAAACAAAAAAGAGTATGTGAAATCGTCTGACTTTACAAGCATCCCCTGCGGGGCAGGAGACAGTAGCCAAAATAAGCCCCCACCCCCACCCCGGGCCATCCACCATAGGTAGAACAGCCAAGATGCAGACAGGTCAAAGCTTCTAGACGCCCAGGTGGACTTACCCACAGACAGAGGAGTCTGTGGGGATGGTATTTAAAGCTATTCCCATGGGTCGTGCTGATCCACACGAGAGTGTGGTAGACATGGGGGCCCTTCCTTGGGGACACCATGAGGATTCATGTCTGGGATCTGAATGGGCAGCAGATAAAGGCAGATATTTCAAGAGAGAAGGCTTCTGAGGGACTTGGGTCACCCTGGGCATTCAGTCTAGAAACTGGGAGTCTCTAGGTGCTTGTGGCTCTGGGGCTCTGGGGTCTGTCCCAGTCTCCATCCGCCTGGCAGATGCCCCATCCTGGGGGAAGGATGGGGGATGGGCGGTGGCTCAGGGCACCATGTGCCACCACTTGAAGGCAAATGGCTCCCGGCGCACGTTGGTACCACAGTGAACCTCCCCGTGCAGCATGTGGTACGGTGTGAAGTCATCGATGAAGGTGCAGTGCAGACCCAGCGGCTCCAGCAGGGAGCGCACCTTCTCCTCCAGGCAGCAGCGGCCATTGATGATGGGCCCGAAGGGCTTGGGGATGCCCAGGTACTTGCCCAGCACCAGCATGTTCACCTGCGGGAAGGTGGAGGTCTGGATCAGAGGCGGGACCTCAGCATTCCCTTCCCACCCTGGGAGCCCCAGGAGAATCTGGGATTATCTCCGGGCAGCTTTGGATATGCTGGCTCGCTCATTCCTGTGTCAGGGTAGGAAACCTGGCTGGAGAGAGCCAGTGAATCAGACTCTTGCAGAGGGACCTACATGGCCAAAGCCTGTGACTTTCCCAGCCACTGCCCCCATCACTGGTGAACCGTGGTGGCCGCCAAGCTTGTACAACAGAACCCCAACCTCCTAGGCTATCTCTGATGGGACCAAGTTAAACAGCTAGTCAAGATGAACCAATCAGTCAGATTCTCTCTCCCAGGAAGTCAGAGTTGACATGGAGGGCCTGCATCTCTTGGCCACTGTTCACTGAGGTCATTTGAATGAGAATGGGCCCAAAGCCTCTTATGTGTGAATGTCTGGTTCCTAGCTGGTGGAACTGTTTGGGAAGGATTAGGAGGTATGGCCTTGTTGGAGGAGGTATGTCACTGGGGTAAGCTCTGAGCTTTCAAAAAAGCCCACAGCATTCCCAGGTAACTATCTGTCTCCCACCCAATCAGTTGTCAGTTCTCAGCTACTGCTCTAGGGCCCTGCCTGCCTGCCTGCCTGCCTGCCATGCCTGCCTGCCATCACCACTCACTCTCTAAAACTGCAAGCCCTCATTAAGTGTTTCTTCTATATAATTGCCTTTTTTTTTTTTTTTTTTTGAGTCAGGGTTTCTCTGTGTAGCCCTGGCTGTCCTGGAACTCACTCTGTAGACCAGGCTGGCCTTGAACTCAGAAATCTGCCTGCCTCTGCCTCCCAAGTGCTGGGATTAAAGGCATGTGCCACCACCGCCCGGCCTATACGATTGTCTTAATCATGGCGCTTTGTCCCTGCAGTTGAAAATTCAGTAAGATATTTGTGTCTGTCTGCAGACCAGCAAAGGAGAGAAAGCGGCAGAGAGGCAAAACAAGAAGAAGAAGGGGACATGGACAGACACGAGAGAGCTCCAGGTCATGCTAAAAGGCTTGCTACAGCTGTCCCCACCCTCAGATGTCAGAGTGCCCTTGTTGTCAAATCTCCATCTGGCTGAGCCAGCTTGGGTGGGCCTCTGTCTCTAGCCAACGCATGAACCTCAATCCTTGCACAAACTTCCGGGAACATGTGGATTAATTACAAGGCCGCCCCAAGCACGCAGGAAGGAAGGGGGTCAGAGAAAGGCTTTGCAAGCCAGGGCAAAAAGCCAGAGAAGGAAGGAAGGGAGGGCCCGGTCAGGGTTAGGGCTGGTGGATACAGGCTCGGAGGATGGTGAGCAGGAGACAGCTGGTGCCCAGGGCAGCAGAGGTGAAGCTAGAGTGTCGTCAAAGGGCATCTCTTCTGCGCTGCCCTCTGGGATCGCCACTCCTATCTCGGGTTGGCTGTACTCTGTCCTGTCTGTGAGCCGACCCCTCATCCCTTCACCATACAGAGTAGTTGGTTGGGGCATGTCCTCAGAGTCATGAGGAAAGTGTGCCCTCACTGGAGAATGGGGATGATTCTTAACGACCTCTGTTCCCCACGGGACCTCTGCTTCTGTGTGGGGGTGACGGGTGGCCGAGAACAGGGAGGGCAGAAGCAGCCAGACCCCCTCAGCTCCTGGGTGATGCCATGTACCCTGCACACAGGATCCTGTGCAACTTTTCTTCATGTCATGGATATCAAATACGCCCCTTCTTCCATGGGCTGCCACAGGAAGCCACTATGTCAGCCTGGGCACCATGGGACCCTGACTCTCCTCACCGTCACCCCTAGTCACTGCATTCCACACATGATAGCAGTTAAATGTCCTCCCCGAGAAGTGAGACTCAGAGCCTAAGCTGAAGAGTCCCAGGTGTTGAGGTTTGGTCTGTTGCTATGCACTGTAATGCTAAATTTTGTCCCTGAAGGTCTAGGCCTTCAAGTGAATTTTCACAGTTACCAGCTTTTGTCGTACAAACCTTGTTCCTTAATTTAAAACCATTGGTTAAATTAAAATGGCTACAGTCAATCACTGGAGGTGAGTGGGGGATGGAGGGCAGGGGAGAAAACACCACGGGGTAAGTGATTGTGAGACCTGGCCATGAGAGCTGGCCACTGGAGTAAGAGCAGCTCAGGAGGAACACTGGCAGATCCTATCTCGGAGTAATTGACATAATAGCATAGAAAGGGGAACTAGACATAATAGTTTAGAGGGTAGATCTCTGCCCAGCTCTAGTGCTGTCTAAGGCTTATTATAAATAAAGTTTTGTGCCTTTTATCCGGGAACCGAAAGATCTAAGGTGGGATAGAAATCCCCTATTCATATTAAATATTTACCACAACACCCAGGTTCTGGGCGGGGAAGCTCACCAAGTCAGGGAAGAAGGCCACCGCCTTCCTCTTCTCCGTCTTGAAGAGCTGTGGAATGTCGATAATGTCACACTCTGCCAGGCCCAGCTCTCGCTTCAGCACCTCACGGTTCCAGTCAATACAGCTCTGCAGGTGGGCAAGGGACCAAACTGGAGAGACCCTGCCGGTGTGGCTGAGGTGCTCAAGGGCCCACCATCAACTATACAGCCCCTCCCACCTAGATCCCGCCCTCCATGCCTGTCCTTACTAGCTAACACTGAGCTAACTCTAGAACATGCCATCCTAGACCCGACTTACGGGAGATCACTGGACACATGGGTTTAAGATTCACCTGCCCAATAATGTGTGTGCAGTGCAGTACCCATGCTGGCCAGAAGAGGGCGTCGGATTCCCAAGCCAAAGGTAAAGTCATCATTTTGACTTCCCCATGTTCTTCAGTTCGATGACCACCCTACCCTACACTGGGCCCAGGGGCACAAGCCTTGCTGTTCTCGGCAGATCTCCTTTCTTTCCCTCCACATTCAACAGTGCTATCCCAGTCTGTCCCCTCCTCTCCACCTCCATCCCCTTGAAGGCTGGGCTGCAGAGCCTTTGCCCACTGATCAGGCCTCCCCCTTCTTCTTCTCACCTGTGTCTCCACACAGTCCCAACCACAGGGGCACAACAGGCCATACTCTATCTATCTCAATGCTCACAGCCCCGGGTTCTCACAGCTAGGGCTGCCTCTATAACTTAGATGGCCAGGCTGCACACTCTTAATTCTCCCAGGTTAAAGGAGGGTCAGGGCCTGTTTCGATCTGACTGACCTTTTGTGAACTGGGGGGGTGGGGTGTCCCAGATGTCTGTCCTGGCCCTGACTCTAGCTCCATCCACATCTCCCTCCCATTCACAGCCCCACAGCCTTTGTACCTGTGCAAACTTATTAAAGTTGATAAGGCTCTGGTTGGAAAGAACCTGGTTGATCGAGACGGTCTGGACCCGCCTGTCACCTGTGGAAGAGACAGAGAGGCCTGGGGGGGGGTCGAGCACAAGGCAGAGCGGGGGGGCCTCTTGTTCTGGGGACCAACGGCCAAAGGCCAAGATGACAGCTGCTGGCCTGGCTGAGTCTGTGGCTCCTAGACTCTCCTGGGAGGGGGCGGGCAGCATCTGTGGGTGCTTAGCCTGACCAATGGGCACATCGGGAGGAAGAAGAGGGGTTGGAGGGGCCTAGTTGCTGGGGTGCAATGAACTACAGAGCTTTAGAGCTCACTGGAGGTGGTACTCACTAATTGGGGTTAACAGCTGCACAGGGGAACCTGGTAGGGATTCAATTCCCTCAGCTCCTAGGGGGTGTGGGAGGGGCGTGGGGGAACTGGATCTGTTGATGGCACTCACCCTGGGGCTAGGGTTTTATGGGTTCACTAGGCAGTGAACCAACCGGTCCCAGCAGTCCAACCGGAGACCTCAGGCCCAGCCTTCCCTCCTGCCCCGTGGAGGCCATAAATACAGGGCTGGCTAGAGAGGGGATGTAGGAGCCAAAGGCTTCCAGTGCTCCCAGCTGCCGGCTAACCAAACCCTGATCCCGAGGCTGAAAGCCCGCACCATGGTTCTCCTGACTCTGCAGAACTCTGCAAGGGCTGCCTTGTTACCTCCCTTTGACTGACAACGGAGGGCTCAGAGTGGTCAGGGGACTTACCCAAGGTCACACAGCTGTGGTGACCATCCTAATGCTGCGGCCCTTTAATACCCTTCCTCATACTGTGGTGAACCCCACCCCCTCATACACAGCATAAAATGATTTTGTTGCTACTTCATAACTGTAATTTTGATATGTAAGGAATCGTTACTTATGAATTTTTTTTTTTTTTTTTTTTTTTTTTTTTTTTTTTTTTTTTTTTTGGTTTTTTCGAGACAGGGTTTTTCTGTGTAGCTCTGGCTGTCCTGGAACTCACTCTGTAGACCAGGCTGGCCTCGAACTCAGAAATCCGCCTGCCTCTGCCTCCCAAGTGCTGGGATTAAAGGTGTGCGCCACCACCGCCCGGCTGTTACTTATGAATTGTAATGTACACATCTGATATGCAGGAGAGCAACCCGTGGGGGTCGAGACACACAGGTTGAGAACTACTGTCATAAACAATGGGTGGGGGGCATGAGAACTAGGTGCTCACAAAGAGCTTCTAGACCTTCCTTTAACCTGGAAAAAGTAAGGGTGTGAGGGCCAGGTGGGGCAGAAGAGAGCTCTTCTGACCTGTACACACCGCTGTAGGTCCCATGTCCCCACCTGGAGGCAGACCAGCTCCATGACATCCTTCCTGAGGTCTCGGGGCCAGCACCTTCTCCCTCCGAGCCTCAGCTAACAGCAGATCCCCTGACTCAACCCCTTCCCCAGGAGTCTGTCTGTCAGGATCATCAGATAAAGCCTATATGAGATCCCAAACCTGGGGCCTGACACTCCTATGTTCTTCAAGGCAGCCTGGTGTGTCTGCAACCGGGGGCATGTGACTGCTGCATATGGCTAACACTGGCAGGGCAGGTTGGACTACTGCTGGTCCCTTTTGCTCACTGTAAAAAAAAAAAAAAATTCCCCAGGAATAATCAAGAGCCACTTCTCCCTGTCCCTCCCTGGCACAGAATCTGGCCTTAAGGGTCTTTCTTTCCTTTTTTCTTTTCTTTTCTTTCTTTCTTTCTTTTTTTTCTTTTTCTTTTTTTTTT
>NW_022196900.1:97371534-97376043 GCF_008632895.1 Mastomys coucha
AACTCAGAAATCCACCTGCCTCTGCCTCCCAAGTGCTGGGATTAAAGGCGTGCGCCACCACCGTCGGGCTTCTTTAAGGGTCTTTCAAGATTAAACTTGGGTTTAAAGAAATCTCACTAGGGTCCCTTTGGAGCTATGGCTTAGGGGACAGTCACTGTTACCCCCCACCCCCTACATGCTGTGCTGGGATTGGGGGAGGGGCTAACACACTGAGCAAGGGAGACTTGGAAGCAGGTTAGAGACAGGGTGTGGTCAAGAAAATCTAGGGCTTTGGTGCCAAAGAGGGTTTTGTTTATTTTGTTTTATTTTACTTTATTTTACTTATTGAGCCAGGGTCTCTCTGTGTAGCAGAGGCTAGCTCATTGTGTAGTAGAGACTAGCCTCACACCTGCATTTCTCCTGACTCTGTCCTGAGCACCGTGGTTACAGGCCCGCACCGAGCCTGGCTGCAGACTAGCCAGCCCGGCCCATCCACCCTGCCCCACTGAAGAATGAAAAAATGGCTCCTCATTCAAGAACAGGGTGGGAAACCCATGTAAAGAGAAACTCCTTTCCCCACAGTCTCTCAACTAACCACAGTGTTTACAATTTGCTCTTTGCTCGGCTCTCCCTCTGAGTTCTGGCATGTGCATGGGGACAGCGTGGGCCTTCACAGCCCTGAGGCCTGGCTCTGATGCGCTTTCATGGGGCGATGTCCTCTGCTGCTATGGTCGGACTCCCTGAGCTAGGCACCTCGCTTCCCACAGGCTCACCACCTCAAACAGCCTCCGCTGGAGAAGGCCTCCAGAGAGCTGCAGCCTCCTGGTAAAGATACGCTCACAAGGGGCTCCTCCTACCAAGCTGCCCTTCACAAGGGGCTCCTCCTACAAGCTGCCCTTCAGCTACCCCTAAAAGGTATGGGCAGCAGATGCCAGGCTATGCACCTATGCCCACCCTATTGCAGGTGAGGGCAGTAACTGCGTCCTGTGATGACCAGGAATAGAAGGCACGATAGCTGGGGCTGCAGAGAGCGAGGTAGAAGGTGGCAGAGACGCTGCCATCCTCCCAGGGTGACAGAAGGCCAGTGATGGAGATTCTGCGGCTCCAGCAGCTTCGTAAATCTGTTAGACTTCATTTAAAAACTCATTTAGACTTCAAATTTAGCCACCAAAGGACACTAAACCTGTGTTCCGGGACCTTCTGAGCAGAGACTTGATGGGACATCCCTGGGCACACCTGGCCCTCACCTTCTCCATACCCTGCACCTGCCATAGCCAGTGGTCACCAGTGATGCAGGGCGCCATGTCAGGAAGAAGCAGTCCTGAAATTTGGGGCTACCACCTCGCTTGAACATGCTCATTCCTTTCAGAAATCATTGTGTGCTCAATTCAAGAGAGAGATTCCGCACAGTTTGGGAGGGACTCAGCATCTTTACTCACCAATGACACCCTCAAACAGGAGGGACCGGCCATGGCCCCACTTCTGCTTTTCCTGGAAGAGCCTGAAGCAGGCGCCAGGGCTGGCCAGGAGAAGCCGGAAGCCCTGTGTGTGGAAAGAAGGCACAGCTGAGCTCATGGATGTACATGCCGATCAGCCCCAGCCTAGCCCTGCCCCCAAACTCTAGAGGCCGCCAAGACAGGGCTAGAAGGCCTTACCTTCCCGTCTGGTGCAGGGACGAAGCTCAGAAACTCATCCACGTGGCCTACAGCCAGCCAGTCCACAAACAGCTCCACCGGTGGTTGCACCTTCTGGGCGTGGAGGAAGTTTCGCACCACTTGGGTAACTCTGCGGCCTCGAGACCTGGGACGGGGTTAGGAAAAGGCACCAAACTAAACACACAGTCCAGAAGACACAGAATGGCCAGATAGCAGCTCTCCGGAGTATCTGACTACAGAAGACACCCCCAGGCATAGTAACTTAGACCTAGCATGTCGGCATTTGGGAGGCCGAGGCAGGAGGGCTGCAAATTTAAGGCCAGCCCAGGATATAAAGTGAGTTCATGGCCAGCCTGAGCTACCTAGGAGGACTCTAATCTCAAAACAACATGATATTTTACAAAAAAGAAAGATAGTAAGTGTACTTTAATAATCTACCCAGCAGCCGGGCGGTGGTGGCGCACGCCTTTAATCCCAGCACTTGGGAGGCAGAGGCAGGCGGATTTCTGAGTTCGAGGCCAGCCTGGTCTACAGAGTGAGTTCCAGGACAGCCAGTGCTACACAGAGAAACCCTGTCTTGAAAAAACAAAACAAATAACAACAAAAAACCCCCCAAAATCCACCCATCATGGGTTCCAATTAATCCACTTAGCACAGGCTAGATGTGGTGAGTATCGACCACCTCAGAACGACTCATTCTCCTGGACGTGACCACTCCTCTGGTCACCCTTGGGACCACTCCTCTGGTCACCCTTGTCTTGGGTCTCACACAACTTAGGAGAGTTGGCTTATGCCTTTCATGCTGCAGCCTCAGTTTCCCAGGATGTCAGTGGAAAGGCCCACAAGACTGCCCCAGCAGGTCTCAGGACCCTGGTGCTTTCTGTTCATGCATTTGCCCCTACCCATCTTTTGCCTTCTGGCAAAGAATCAATAGCACAGTCCCGGGGGTCCCTCTCCAGATCCATTCCGGATCCATCTAACATTGGATCCTGTCTGTCCTAGTGGTTTTGTTGAACTTGATTATAAATCACTCTCCTTTTCTGTCATCAGCTGGTGTCACATGCAGAATACCCCACCTCTGTTTGGATGTAGGTGCACATGCACATGTGTGTGCGTGCATGCACAGGTGTGTGCATGCATGTGTGCCTGTATGTGTGTGCATATGTATGTATGTATGTGTGTGCATGTGCATGCATATGTACATGTGCATGTGTGTGCATACTTGCACAGGTGTGTGCATGCATGTGTGTGTGTGCATTTGCATACATGTGTGTATATATGTGTGTGTGTGTGTGTGTGTGTGTACACATCAAGGCTACTGTCTTCTCAACTTACAATTTAGTCAGTCCCTCTCCCGCTCTCAGGAAGACTCAACCTTAGTCCAGTTCACCCTAGTATGAACGAGCTTTGACTTAGATGCTAAGTTCCTTTCCACTCTCAGCGGATACCTTCTCTTATCTACCTTATGCCTGTTTCACAATCAGGACCTCAGTCTAGCCAGAATGCTCCATGTGTGTGACTCAGTCTCTCTGGGCCCCTTGTAAAGGAAAGGATTGAACTTAACAACCTGTTAGGTCCCTGTCCACTCTGGCCTGCTTCTGACTTCCCAGGGGACCCACAGGCAGTCTGGAGAGTAGCCCATCCCATGCAGGACTTCCCTGCTCAGCATCCCCGCCACCTCCATTAGCACCCAGGGCCTCTCACCCAGGCAGGTTGCCCCCGATGAGGATCCGCCCCAAGGGATACTCCTTCCCGTTGGCCACCACGGGTGGGCTGACCTCCAGGTTGCCAAAGGAGTCCAGGCCACTCACAGAACTGTCTTGAGGTTCCCGAGTCACATAGCCGAAATCTAGACCCTGGTGGGGGAAACTGAGTCAGGCAGAGGCAGAGTACCAGGCAGAGACTGACCTCATGTGATGGGCCCTCCCGTCAAGTCCAGGCCAAGGGGACCAGAGTCTGGCAGAGTCTGTACATGTGTATGTGTGTGTGGCAGGAGGCAGGGGCGGGGGACCTCTAGGCCTCAGTCTTCAGACTCTGGGCAGTGGTGGCCTTCCCTGGTGTCCCTGAAGGAATTCAGACATCGCTGAGGACCAGCGGGTACCTGACACCTGTTGGTGATCAGTTGGGGAGCTAGCAGACAGCCCAGCCCTTATGGAGCTGAAGGGGTCTCCCCTCCTCACTCAGGAGAGTTCACTGTGACTCTGTTATAAAAGGCAAGCCTATGCTCACAGCGCCACAGGCTCCTTCCCACAGGCAGCCATTGCGGTGACGATGACAGGCTTTATAAATGCCTGCGAAGGTTATTTCTGCAGTTGAGGAAATAGAAGCTCTGAGAGGGATTTAACCCTGACAACATCACATAGCGTGTGACACATGCACCCGCCCCCTCATCACCACCCCATCAGCAAATAAAAACACACAGTATGCTGTCACAGCTGAAGCACAAATAAATGCATATTTTAGCACAGCCTATCCCATGTAGAGTGTGGGACAGACTTGCAGCAAAAGGCCGTTCATTACCTCTTTACAAATGTCACCGGCCTCTCTCATATAGCCTGCTGTCACCCCTGCAGAGCAAGTGCTCCTCCCCGTGCTCCTCCCTGCACTCCTCCAAGTGCTCCTCCCTGTACTCCTCCAAGTGCTCCTCCCCGTACTCCTCCAAGTGCTCCTCCCTGTACTCCTCCAAGCGCTCCTCTCCGTACTCCTCCAAGTGCTCCTTCTTCCTGTACTCCTCCAAGTACTCCTTCTCCCTGTACGCCTCCAAGTGCTCCTCCCCGTACTCCTCCAAGTGCTCCTTCTCCCTGTATGCCTCCAAGTGCTCCTCCCCGTACTCCTCCAAGTGCTCCTTCTCCCTGTACGCCTCCAAGTGCTCCTT
>NW_022196900.1:97376291-97379627 GCF_008632895.1 Mastomys coucha
TCCAAGTGCTCCTTCTCCCTGTACGCCTCCAAGTGCTCCTCCCTGTACTCCTCCAAGTGCTCCTTCTCTCTGTACTCCTCCAAGTGCTCCTTCTCCCTGTACTCCTCCAAGTGCTCCTCCCTGTACTCCTGGGTGGCCCCAGGGATGCACCGCCCCCAACTCACCAGGATCCTTTTGTAAGGGAAGCCCTGCAGCTCCCCATTCCTCGGAGAATCAAAGACCACCGGCAAGGTCTTGTGCGGCGCCTGCACATACCCCAGCTCCATCTCATCCTGCCAATGGGGAGAGAGAGCACCTGTAGAGAGGCAGCGGCGCCCCCAAGTGTTGGGTCCTGGGCTCTCAGGGAGGGCGGCGCCTGGTGGTAGGACATTCTCTGCCCTTGGAGGTGGGGGAGCCACAAAGAGAAGGGACGGAGGGCTCGGGTTGCCTGTGAGAGTCACAGGAGTACAGGACACAGTTTGGGATGTGAACACAGGTTCGGGGTGGCTACAGGGGCAGAGATGTAGGGCGGCCAGTGTTCGATGTACAGGCCACCCGCTGAGCGCACACCCACGCCTGTGGCCTCCATACTTGGACGTGAAGGCTGCAGTGCTGAGGGACCTGAAGTAAGGATGTCTCCTCAGAGTTTATAAGAAAACAATGGCATGATGTCACAGCAGGAGAGTAGCCCGCTGTGTGCCAGGCCCTGGGCTCCTTATGAACACCGACTCCATTGGTCTCCATGACGGATCCATAGAAGACACTGTTATTGCTCCTGTGATATATGAGACCAGAGAGGGACAGAGGAGACTGTTCTTCAAGGGCACACAGCCTGTCAAAGGCAAGGACCTAAACTCTAGCTGTGTCTCTCCAGGATCCTTCCCAGAATCACCCAGCCTCTCTCAGCTAGAGTCTCGCTGAGTATCTGCAGCTTGGCATCCAAGGCCTTCCCCTCAGCACTTGTCCCTTCCAACCCAGGGAGTAGAGGAGGCTCTATCTCCCTCCTCCTACCTCTGGGCCTTCGCATGCGCTGGTCCTCTGCAGGACCTCCCCAGCCCAGCCCACCTGAGCCCAGCCCACCTGAGCCCAGCACTGCCTCTGTCAGCATAGTGACCTGGGCGTTCATTCCATGAGTTCATCAGCAAACACCCAGGGGTGACTGAGGCCAGAGAGGATGCAGTAATGCTCTGCAGGGCCTAGGGCAGTGGGAGGAGTCCTGGGAAAGAGCAGGGAGTATTCCCAGCATTCCCTGTGGGATCTAGTCCAGCTCACACAGAGGCCACTTTCCTAGGCTCTCCATCCTGGGTCTTTCTTTACCTTTGAGGATCTTCCCCTAGGGCTTTCCACCAGAAACCCTAAACCTTGCAAGCAGTACCCCGTCTCATCCACTTCCCTTGCAGAAACAGGAAGACCTCCTCCGGCCCCTCTGACATCTGGTACCCCCATATACCTTCTGCTACACTTTACACCCTGGACTCTGGGGATTCTGAAACAGTCATTCTCCAGAGTGGGTCTTCCCAGCCCCATGCTATGGACGCGTTGGACCAGACGTTCGATATGGGGCTTACCTTGGTACAGAAGAAGTTTTAACAATACTATGGGACTCTACCTGCTAAAGACCAGTCCCTTTCCCCGACCCCGTGTGACAACCACAATGTCTCCAGATGCTACTTAATGTCCCCCTGTGGGATGAACCGCCTCTTAGTTCAGTTGCTGCATGCCTTACCCAGCATCTCGCCTGCTTGAGAAACTTTGGAATGAAGACTCCGTGTCTGGAGTCAGGGAGCCCTGGGGCCTCCTGGGTATCTCCTTGCAGGGTGGTATCCCCGAGGGCCTGCCTTAGCGCTGGTTACCTGGATCCATCGGTCATTTCGGTTCTCTGCCTGAGGACAGATGGTGAGTTTACAGCCTGCCTTCCTGGCCAGCTCCTCCACGGCTTCCACAAAGCAGGTGTTATTCCTCACCCTGTGGGCAATCGGGGAGGAAGGAGGGACTCAGAGCCTGGGCCCAGGGAGAGAGATGACACCGAAGCCAGGGCCCCCCAGACTCACCGGCACACATACACCTCCAGGGGCGGCAGGGTGCTGGGTGTCATGATCCAGGGGGCCACCCGGAACACCACCGTGTCCGTGAAGATCGGGGTCTCGGAGAAGTCCTTTACAGGGAGGCCAAGATAGAGAGCGCTGGACTCAGGAGGAGTCCAGTGGCTGGATGAGAGTTCTGGATCTCTGAACCCTCTCTAGGGTCCTCCAGAAATCCCCTGGTTTGGGCTGTGGATGTAGCGCATTGGGTAGAGTGCTTGCCTAGCATTCACAAAGTCCTGGGTTCTAGCCCCATCACCACATAAAATGGTAGTGCGTGCCTTATAAGCCTAGCACTCAAGAGGAGCAGACAGGAGGATTGGAAGTTCAAGGTCATCCTTGGTTATAGAGTAAGGTAAGACCAATCAGGGCTACAAGCGACCCTGTCTCGAAAAGAAAGGCCCTTGGCTTTTCCGAAGGCTGGAGATGCCCAGTAGGGTCATGTGGGAGTGTGAGGCCCTGATCTCTAGCCACATCTCGCCCACATCTGTCAGGAATGGAGCATTTGTCTCACCCTCTGCCCGGCCAACCTTACCTCGTTGGAGTCATCCAGCAGGGTGACATGGAAGGAGATGAGCCCTGGGAAGCCCGCATCAGGGAAGGAGAGGCCCTCCACGAAGAAGCGCTCCTCATAGCCGTTGAGGCGAGGCACCTCATAGGACATCCTGTTCGGGCCCAGAGCACACCTATAGGCCTCACGGGAATCCTCGGGGCCTATGGGAAGAGGCGTGGCTGTGACTCTTGGGCTGCCCAGAGAATGAGAAGGGCTCAGGAGAGTTGAGCATCCTCCCCCTGGGCCAAGGCCAACAGCCCTTCCTCTCCTACCCCGAGCCAAGAAGCAAAGAAGGTACAGGTCTGTGGGGATGGCAGGGAGGGGCAGTCTTTCCTAAGAGACAAGGTAATGTTTCCCCCAGCCCAGCTTGTTGCTTCTGCCCATCTTTCCTACAAGAATACGCAGATAGGCCCTGGACAGGCAGTTTGGCGGCTAAGAGCATTTGCTGTTCTCGCCCTCTCCCCCACCCCACCCCCGTCACCGGGGTTGGAAGACTCACAGCCACCTGTAATTCTAGCTCCAGTAAATCTTGTGCACTCTCCTGGCCTCCCTGAACACCTAAACACATGTGCAACACCCATACCCTCATGCACATACAATAAAAACAAATCTTAAAAACTATGCTTGCAAATTTCATTAAGAATGAAGGGACTAGGCTAGGCAGTGGTGGCGCACGCCTTTAATCCCAGCACTTGGGAGGCAGAGGCAGGCGGATTTCTGAGT
>NW_022196900.1:97379703-97425581 GCF_008632895.1 Mastomys coucha
AAAAAAAAAAAAAAAAAAAATAGAATGAAGGGACCCTGGCCAGCCTAAGTGTGGCAAGCCCGGCTCTGGCAGGCCTTGTCCTTCTCCTCCATTCCCTCTGCCTTGCTAAACCATTAGATTACATCCCTAAAGCTAGCCACCAAGGTCTCTTTCCCATTTGAGGCTGACTACCAAGGTCCATCCATGGAAGTGCTGAAGTCCAGCAATCAAAAAGCCCCCTTTGGCTCACCCTAGTTGATAGGCCCAATTAAAATTAAACCCTTCATCCTAACTGCCATTTGCCTATGGGCCATATCTGTCTCCTCTCTATCCAGAGGCAGTCCTTTGTCCCTTGGGGACAAATACCCCTTTACCCTCTCCCTGTTCCCTTAACCTTCTTCCTCACCCTCCACCTTCTGTGTTTGTCTCTTATTCTTCTGTCCCCCTGGGGCAAAGAGATCTCCTTTGTGCTGAGAACATGGTCTTGGGGGTCCTGAGCTGATACATTTCCTTTCAAAGATCCCCCACTTCAACTGTGGGTGGCAGCCCACATCCTTTTTTTTTTTTTTTTCGAGACAGGGCTTCTCTGTGTAGTCTTGGCTGTCCTGGAACTCACTCTGTAGACCATGCTGGCCTTGAACGCAGAAATCCGCCTGCCTCTGCCTCCCAAGTGCTGGGATTAAAGGCATGTGCCACCACGCCACCACTGCCCAGCAGCAGCCCACATCCTTAATCCCAGCACTTGGGAGGCAGAGGCAGGTTCAAGGCCAGCCTGGTCTACAGGTGCCAAAGTTACCCAGAAAAACTCTATCTGGAGGCGGGGGACGGGGAGAAAGGAGAAAGAAATCCCACTTCAGGCAGGGCTGGGGGTGGAGAAGCCCATTCTACCGCTACAGGGACAATGGCAACAAGGTGCTTGATGGGTAAGCATGACGAGCCACCCACATTCTCTGTCCAGAAGTCTCGTTTAAAAAGCTGGCGAAGGAGCTGGCAATGGTGGCACACGCCTTTAATCCCAGCACTCAAGAAGCAGAGGCAGGCGATCTCCTTGAGTCTGAGGCCAGCCTTGAACAAAGAGAGTTCCAGGACAGCTATGGATACACAGAAAAATCCTGTCTTGAAAAATAGCTGGTAAGGGACTCTGTCTCAAACAAGACAATGCCTAAGGAATGACACCTGAAACTATTCACTGGGCCCCACACTACACACACACACACACACACACACACACACACACACACACACACACACCTCCCACTGCTCTGACGCTAGGGTGTCCTCAGAACCCAAGCTGAGATACACGTCAGCCCACAGCAGGGAGACCAAAGAGGCCCCTGGTTGGGTGCTCGGCAGGCACTCACCACAGACGTGGAAGACCCGTGCCCGCTTGGCATCACAGCTGGAGGTGTGGAGGATAAGCCTGTGGTCATCGAAGAGGGCTTCAGGGCCTTGGGTCCGCAGGACCATGGTGGACATGTCTTCCAGATCTGGTAGGCAGAGAGAGGCTGTTGATTGACAGGTGTTTCACGAGGGCACTGGTTGGGTGTCAGGGGCTGGGGATCCCAGCCTCAGCTCATGGAGCCACTACAATCCATCGGTGTGAACAACAGAGGCGCGTGGATACATGCGACACTGCCCTGCCTGTGCCCTTCTTTGTGGCCCAGGTACCCTCATCCCAGAGCAGAGGTGAAGCGCACCTGGGCATCTCACTCGGCAAGCCACGCCCCTTTCCGTCTCCAGGGGATGCTCACTTTAGAAGCCAGCTTCTGTGAGCATTATGCAGGGACTCACTCAAACACAAGTTAGAGATTCAGTGGGGAAGGGTCTGAATTTGGAGCTGGCAGCCCACAGACTGGATGTGCAATTTGGGGGGACTCTCCTGTGAGTCTCCTTTCTAAACTGGGGTAACAACACTCGCCCCTTTGGATGATTAAAGAAAGATCTTGGGGAAGATCCTTGTACATAGTAGGTACTCAACCAATGCTAGCAGCCCCTTTTCTCCAGCAGGAAGAGAATGCTGGGTGACTGGGAAGGAATGAGTACCACAAACATTGGGGACTGTGGAGTGGCAGCTGCCAGCCTGGCCGGGGCTCTGAGGAATCCCATGATAAACTCTGCCTCCTCCTGGTCTGACTTCAGAGCCCCACTTGGGGTAGGGACTCCTGTGGGGTCACTGAGGAGGGACCCTGGGTACCCAGAGTCTGGGCTGCCCCAGCACACTCACCTTGCAGGCAGCTCACATACTGGTCACAGTTATCTTGGGCATCAGAGCTGGCATCGTCCCGATCACAGTTCACCAGCAAGATGGCTCCGTACCCATCAGGTCCCCACACCCACTGCCTCTGTCAGTGAGAAAATACAGCTGGCACCAGGGCTCCAGCAGACCCAGGGAGGGCCTCCTACTCAGTATTTGCTGGCCAACCACATCCCATGAGGGATCCACCTTCACTGAAGGAACCCCTGCAGAAGAAGCGCCAGCGGCCCCCAAAACTTACACCATCAAGGCCAAACCACAAGGCTGGCTGTTATGGCTGGCTATGAGGGGCATCCCTGGCCATGACCCCCTTTCTTTATGGGTAAGTTCTTGGCTCCTTGCTCATCTCTCCCGCCCAAGCCCTTTTCCAACCAATGGAATGTCTTTGTCCTTCATTCTTCCCTTTGCAGTCCACTCATTCCTTCCAGGAAGTCCCCCAGCCACCTTGGCCTCTTTTAAACCCACAGCGCATCAGCATGACCAAGACCGCATGAGAGACCGTTAATAGCGTCCTGTACAGTAGGGTGCTCTTTCTGCCCAGATCTGGTCCTCACATTTATTACCTGTGAGACAAATCTGCTCACTGCCTGTGTTTATCAATAAAGTTTTATGAGAACACAGTCTCATGATTAGTTTCTGCATTAACTGGCTGCTTCAATGCAGTATAGGTCACAAAGCCTAAAACATTTATAATCTGACATTTACTTTTTATTTATTTTAGCTTTTCAAAGCCAGGGTTTCTCTGTGTATCCCTGGCCATCCTGGAACTCCCTCTGTAGACCAAGCTGGCCTCAAACTCAAAGATCGACCTGTCTCTGCTTCCCAATTGCTGGGATTAAAGGCACATGCCACCACACTCCAGTAAGGCATCTGTCTGTCTGTCTGTCTGTCTATTTAAAGTTTCATAACCCTTGACCTAGTTTATAAACCTAGAACTTTCTCTTCAATCACGGACAGCCCAGGGCTGGGAACCCATGCTATGATAACGTTTGCTGATGATGACCCCAGCCATGCCTAGTCCCTGTCTGGCTACCCTGACCTCACATCAACTGGGAAGAAAGGGGACACTTGTAATGGCCTCGCCCTTCTGACCTGGTGCACAGGAACTCCGCCCTGCTGCCCACCTTATCCACGAAGCTCCTGTCCTGCCGGTCCTCACAGTTCACGTCACAGTCTAGGGTGATGTCTGTGGGGGAGGCAGCAGCAGGTGAGTCCCCAAGATAGACCATGGATAGCACCCACCTCAGTCAGCTGGGCCAGGTAGGTGGGTGGCATCCCCCAGGAGACAGACAGAGGTTGGGCCCTGGAGTTTCCCATGCTTGGGCAAGGGAGAAGGGATTATGTGTGTGTGTATGTGAGTGTGTATGTGAGTGTGTGTCTGTGTATATGTATGTGTGTGTATGTGTGCATCTGTGTGTGTATGTGTGAGTGTGTATCTGTGTGTGTGTCTGTGTGTGTGCATGTGTGTGTATGTGTGTGTGTCTGTGTGTGTGCATGTGTATATGTGTGTCTGTGTGTGTGCATGTGTATATGTGTGTATGTGTGTGTGTGGGTGTGTGTCTGTGGGTATGTGTACATGTGTATGTCTGTGTGTGTCTGTGTATATGTATGTGTATTTGTCTGCCTGTGTGTGTATGTATGTGTCTGTGTGAGTGTGTGTCTGTGTGTGTGTGTGTATGTGTGTGTGTGCATGTGTGTCTGTGTGTGTCTGTGTGTGTGTGCATGTGTATGTGTGTATGTGTATGTGTGTGAATGTGTGTGTGTATGTGTGTATGTGTGTGTGTCTGTGTGTGTGGGCATGTGTATCTGTGTGTGTGTCTGTGTGTGTGCATGTGTCTGTGTGTATGTGTCTGTGTGTGTTTGTGTGTGTATGTATGTGTGGCTGTGTGTGTATATGTGTGTGTGAGTGTGTATGTGTCTGTGTGTGTATGTGTGTCTGTGTGTGTCTGTGTGTGAGTGTGTGTATATGTATGTGTGTGTCTGTGTGAGTATGTGTGTGTCTGTGTGTGTGTGTGTGTGTGTGTGTAGGGGAGGGTCCAAACAGGACCTTTTCTTGATGGCTACCTGTTCTGAAGCCCCAAAGCTCTTGCTGTGTGGGACACAGCAGGCACTGAGCCCAGGTGACTGGGAGCAATCTCCATCGATAGGAAGCTCCATCGGGATGCGCCCAGCTCCTCGGAAAGAAGCAGCGAGCTTGGATTTTGGTGTCAGAAGGGCACAGTGTGAAGGTGGGCTCGGCCACCTCTCTGTACAGCCTAGGGAATGCTGCCTTGGCGTCTACCCTCCTGACCCAGACCATCTGCTCAGCCTTTCTCACTGGAAATCAGAGGCCTCTTAGAATGAATGCGTAGTGCATAAGGAGTCAGGCCTAGCCTATAAAATGGGCTTAGTTTAGCTCTTAAAGGACAGACAGACAGATAGACAGACAGACACCTCAGGTGCTTTTACTCCCCTACCATTGTGACAGGAATGGTAGGATCTCACCGACATACCACACAAAAGAACAGGTGCCCAGGGATTCCAAGCACAGAAAACCCGACAGACCACACGCTTGGCTGCGCGTGTTCAGTTATAAGCCACACGGAAGATAAAGGAAACCCAGGGCAAGCCAGGGTCAGAATCATCTAATGCAGTGGCTCCTATCCTGGACTCCGTGGTTGCTGCTCCTTTGTAATCATTTAATGTACCAAGATGTGTGTGTGTAGTGATTTTTGTTTTTGAAACAGGATCTCCCTCTGTAGCCCTGCCTGGTCTGGAACTCACAGAGATCCTCCTGCCTCTGCCTCTGCCTCCCAGGGGTGCCATTAAGGGCGTGTGCCACCCCACCTGGCCTCCAACTTTTATGGTAGAGTCTCTCACTGAATCCGGAGCTCAACAATTCAGCTAGCCTGGCTAGCCAGCAAGACTCCAGGCTCCTCTCACTTCCTCCTCCTAGTCCTGGGATTTTAAGCATAGGCTACCATGCTCTGGTCTTATCTGGGAGCTGGAGATTTGAACTCAGGTCCTCAAACTTGTTCAGCAAGCACCTTAACTATTGAGCCATCTCCCCAGGCCTGCCTTTCCCTATGTTTGAATTTTCTAATGTACAATTTTTTTCAATTAAAAAATTTTTTTAAAGAAGTTTGGAGGGGGGCCAGGCAGTAGTGGCATATGCTTTTAATCCCAGCACTTGGGAGGCAGAGGCAGGCAGATTTCTGGGTTCGAGGCCAGCCTGGCCTACAGAGTGAGTTCCAGGACAGTCAGGGCTACACAGAGAAACCCCGTCTTGAAAAAACAAAACCAAAACAAAAAAAAAGTTTGGAGGGGGAAGGGTGTGTGTTTGTGTATTTTTGTGTATGTGTTTGTGTGAGTGCATGTGTGTATGTGTGTGTGTGTGTGTGTTTGTTTCTATGTTTGCCTGTTTTTGTGTGTGTGTGATTGTGTGCATATCCTTGCAAAAGCTAGGAGGGTAGTCAGTCTACTTCGGAGCTGCATGCCCAGCTCTCAACTGCTTCTTTTACAGAGACTCTGGTTCAGTTCATCCCCGGCCCTTGCAGGACTCCCCCGCCACATCCCAGTCCTGCCCTGCTTACCCACACAGGTGAGGTACAGTACTGCATAGGCCAGGGGCAAATGCTCACGGCTGGAGTGGTAGGCTATCTGAACCTGCAGCAAGACAAGCACAGTGTCACACGTGGACAGGCCTGTGGGACGTGGTGGGCGATCTCTATCCCCGTGTCAGCTCCCCTTTAAGCTCCTCAGGGTCACTTATTCCCACACCTGGGCACATCTGTAGAATGGGTGCCATTTGTCTTGGATCCATGGGGACCTAGATTCTAATCCTATCATCAGCTACCTAGATTTGAGTTCAACATCTCTTAGCTAAGGTCCCCGTGCCTGTCTGAGCTGCCTCAGCTTCCCTACCTCTTCTGATCAGAACTGGAGACCTGCATAGCTCCCATTCTGTAGGCAAAAAAACCCTCAAGAGTCCTGCGTTTGAACGTCCCAATTGAGTTTGCCACCCTTTGGTCCCAGAAGCCTATGAGCCCTGCGGCCTGCTTGGTCCCGGATCCCACACCCATGATTGTAGCTATCCTGAGACAGTTTCTGACCTTCTCTGGGCCTCAGTTCCTTCAACCATGAAGTGACAGATAATAATGGTTTCTACCCCGTAGGATGGGTTACAGCCTGGTGGATTAAAGAGGCAGGACATGTGGGGACTCATCACAGTTGCCCAAGCTCAGCTCCCAGCCACCATTAAGGGTGAGGACTGATACCACTGGGAAGTTGGGGACACTAGGAAGTTAATGGAGGCAGTTTAATCACTGACTCCTTGACCTGCTCCTCACCCTGGGACATGCCCTGCGGACACCTGTGCCATGCTGCTCTAACATCCCCCACTTCATCCGGGTCTGTAGTCTCAGGATCCTGTGGAGGCCACCCTACCCCTCAGTCTGGGAGCCCCAAAATGCTGCACCAGGGGAGGGAAGAGCACCTACAGCCTTCCGGAGTCCTGTGGAAGCCTGAGAGCTCAGGATGGGAGGTATTTATACAGCCTCAACTTTCAAAGCACCAGCTGGGGTCTCCACAACCGCCAAGTCCCACTGTCCAGTCCCAGGGTCTCTGTGATCCTCACCAACCCAGTTCCTCATTACGACTTATGACTTCAGATAAGCTACACCCCTTCTTGGCCTCAGTTTCTTCTTCTGAAGTATGGGTTTATTGAGCTCAGGGCAGAAGCCAGATTCAGAAAGGAGACAAGAAGAATGGGCAGGGAGGGAGTCGGATCCAGATGTGCAGGAGTTGTTCCTCTGTTCCTTAGCTGGGTGGGCTCCCCGACAGTTACTTGGTGCTCCACATAGGGAAGGGGGTCTGCCAATGATAGATGGGCTACCCAGGGCTTAAAAATGGTCAGTGCTTCTTAAAGGGCTAGTTCCCCCAAAACACTGCCTTTGATACTAGAATATCTCCCTCATGACAGGTCCTGGTCCCTGTCAGCCCTTCAAGGGACTGTCACCAGAAACCAGCTCAAAGGTCACCCATGTCTTGTTTTAAATCTCTCCTAGCTTTTAAATGGGGACAGGAAGAGGGCAGGAAGAAGAGAAGCGAGACCCATCAGGGAAATGTCAGCTCCCAGATGTCAGTTTACCTCTCTGTCCCTGCTCTCTCCTCCTCTGAGAGCAGCAGGAACCCCCTAACCAAGCCTCTCCTTGCTGATGTGGAAACTGAGGCCCAGTACAGCGTGACTGTGCACACTCCTCTCCTCACAGGAACTGGTCAGACAGAAGACACTTGGGGTCCATCCCCACCCACCCTGGGAAGAGGACTGGAACGGCCCCATCCTTCAGACTGACATACAGAGGTCTGAGGACATACAGCCAGCACTGGTAGAATTGGGGTTCACACCCAGCAGTCTGGCCCTCGGGCTGAGTGCTCCCCCACGGAGCTGTGGCACTCAAGAGAAAGATGGGACGCAGGACCAGGGGAGAACTCACGTGACTATCGTTGAGGTCATTGCTAGGGGAGTTCATGACCACGATGATCTCCAGGCCCTTGTTGAAGCACCATCGCCTGGTGTCAGCTCGCTCTCGGCTCCTCTCCATGCTGGGAGACACGTAGATGTCCACTCCCGGTGTCCCATAGACCTCAAACATGTCTGTGCCCTCAGGAACTGACCTGAGAAGAGCAGGGAGCATGGGCAATGTGAGCTCAAGCCTCAAGCCCCCCTCCACAAAGCCTTTCCCAACTACCCCAGTAGCTCACAGCAAGCTCTGGGAAAACGGAGATCAGATACCACACAAACTCATGCATTCTCACACCTAAGTGTGAACTGAGACTCACACCCGAGTGTGAACTGAGACTCACACCTGCATGAGTGTGAACTGAGATCCGAATGTCCCTTCACCATCAGGTTCATTTGGGGCTGGGGATCACACACACACACACACACACACACACACACACACACACACACACCAGAAAGACTCAGAGAGGTGGAAGAAAAGGCGGATATGGGCTGGGCATGGTGGTGCATGCCTTTAATCCCAGCACTTGGGACAGAGACAGGTGGTTCTCTTGTGAGTTCAATACCAGCCTTGTCTACATAGAGTTTCAGGACAGCTAAAGTTACATAGTGAGACTTCTGTCCCAAAATACAACAAATGGTAGGAAGGAAGGAAAGAGGGAAGGAAGGAAAGAAGGCAGGGGAGGAAGGAAGGGAGGGGAGGAGGGAGGGAGGGAGGGAGGTAAGAAGGTAAGACAGGCTCGGGGGCTTGAACAGAGAGAAAGTGCTTTCTCTTGGACCCCAAGAGGGCACCTTAGCCCCAGTAAGCCAGGAAGCTGCTCAGATTTCTATAACAGGCCCAGCACCATCTTCTTCTTCTGTCCTGTATCCACCATGAAGGGACAAAGGGCCTTGCCATCTCCCTGGTGTGAAGTCCTTTGGCTCTGAGGCCCCCGTCACTCAGCTCCCCTGAGCTCTTCCCTAGGCCACTCTGTGAGTTTGCTGGGAGTCCCTAGGGTGGCTGAAGACAGCCTGGCCAGGAAGAACACCCAAAGGTGGCGGCTGTCACAAGCATCTACACCACAGCCTGGGCAGAGTGAGGGTTCAGTGGTGCCAGGGCTGGGGTCAGCAGTCGGGTGGATATCAAGCCGGGTCCCATTTCTGCCAGGTGACCTTGACTAAATCACCTCGAGTGTGGGATAATGACACACACTTAGCCAGCCTCTTGGGAAACTAGGAGGCTCGAATGTATTTATAGCCATGAGAAGCTTGCAAGACTCCTGACAAGGGTAAGGAAGGTGCTATTAAGATGAATTATGGTGCAGGCTGCAGGTGGATAGAGACAGCTCTGACGGCGAGCTGGGCGGGCAGTCGTGATGCGTCTGAGGAAAAGGGCTTTCACGCTGAAGCCTCAGGAGCTCCAGTTAGGCTGCGATGGCTTGATTCCATTCTTTATCCTTGTGACGTAGGAAGCTAGCGATGGCTCTTGGGTGGGAAGAGAGGTGGCATGGAAAGGGGATTGAACCCCGAGTACTCTGCGGTCAGGAAGCCTGGATTCAAGTCCCAGCCCTCAACTCACATCTGGAAAGTAGCACATTGCCTCACCCGTGCGGCAGCTGTCCTGATGGAGTTGGAAGGAGGGGGTGTGTTCTCCTCCTGCCAGAAGGCAAGACTCCAGACCGCCATCCAGGACTGACGACGCCATGGGTTAAGATGGCCAGGGTGGAAAGAGAGCCTGGGTCAGAGGCAGCAGACCCTTGTTTCCTGAACTTTAGGAATTGGTGGCATATTCCCGTTTCCTGGAAATCAGGAAGTTCTGAACTTCTTTTGTGCGACACTCTTCCTTAGGCCACCATGACTGACGGCCAAGCACACCCCATACCCAAGCTTCTGGATGGCCCTTGTCCATGCTCCTAACCTAGCTGAGGCCATTCACATCCCTCCTGGACAGCTTGAGTGTACAGTGACCAGCGAACACAGGACAATGACCAACCTCGCAGGACCCAGGGCATGTTTTTTCTGGGACACAGAATATCAAGAGCTAAAACTTGGCAGGAGCTGCTGAGAGCTCAGAAGGAAAAGGCACTTTCTGCCAAGGATGATCAGCTGAGTTTGATCACCAAGACTATGTGGTTAAAAAAAAAAAAGAGAGAAAACCGACTCCTGAAAGTTGACCCCTGACCTCTACATGCACCCTATTACACACCCCCACCAATAAATAATAATGATTAATCATAATAATAGACTAGACAGTCCTTGAAAATGGGAATAGCTCACTCACCCTCTGGGTGGCCAGTCCTTGTGGACCAAGCTCCCAGGGCCAGTGGTGCTGCAGGGACCCTGTCATGGAGCCTTTCCAATGGCCACTGATGCCTTAGCCTCATGGCAAAGGGACTGCTTAGAAATGCTGGCTCTGAGTCCCCACCAGAAGCACAAGGATGACGTGGGCTGAGACTACCCGGTCTTGGGACCCATCAGCCAGCTCTTCCCTCTGCATCCTTGTCCCCTGCCCACCGTGAAGATCACACCGTGCGTGATTCTGGCAAATGAAGCCGCCCCAGTGTGATGCGCACACTATCATCTCACTTCAGGAAAACTAAGGCTCGGGGGTGACTTGTCCAAAGTCAAGCGTAAGCTAACTGACAACCCCTGGTCTTAGCGGCTTAGCTATCTTGTCCTCACTCTGGGGCAAAGCCAACCTGGTGCCTCCCTTCTCCAGCTTCAGTTCTGGGCTCTAGAACAAAAATTGCTACTGAGATGTTCCGGTAGTTAAAAACAGAATAAAATAGCAGCCAGGTCCCCTCGGCGCTGGCCTGTGGGGGCAGAGACCACAGGCAGAGCCCAGGCTTTGAGAGGCAGTTTCAATGAACAAGGGCTCCAGATCCCCCAGCTTGGCTCACAGAACTAGGCTCAGGAAACTCTGGGTCCACCTGACCCCACATCCCCTCTCTGGTTTGGGACCGTGGTGGTGACATTGACATTTCTCCAAAGACAGTGGTTCTGAGACCCCTCACCCAGATCCTTCCATAGGGTGGTAAGAGGAACTGGTCCCATTGGTCCAGGCAGCTCTGAGGCCTCAGAACCGGCACATACTGTGCCAGCCTCTTCTAGGAAACTGAGGCTCAGGGGGAGCCAGTGGCTCAGGATGGCATGGCTTTGGAGACACCTAGGACTCAAACTCAAGGCTTTACCTGGCTCCAAAGGGCATCTCATGGGTGCCGTGAGCTCTCTGCCCTCCCAACTAGCCATGTTCAAGACCCTCAACTAATGAGCTGGGCCAGCTTTTTCATATGCTTGTTTTTGAGAAGACCCAAGCTGCAATGGGGAGGTGCGTGCGTGCATGCGTGCACATGTGCGGGTGCTTGTTAAGACACACAGAATCTCAAACACACTAAGTATGTGCTTTGCCACTGCAAGGTATCCCCAGCCATGCCCTACCTGAGATTTGGAGATGAGACAGCCTGGTCCACATATTATTTTTTAAAATTTGGATAGGATCTCTTTTTTTGACAGGGTCTCATGTATGTAGCCCAAGATAACCTTGAATTTTTTTATGTAGCCAAGGATGACCTTGAACTTCTAGTTCTCTTGCTTCTATCTCTTACATTCTGGAATACAGTCATATGTCAACATATCTGGTTTGTATGGTACTAGAAATCACAACACCCCAGGCCCGGCCTTGCACATGCTAAGGGACTCTTCTAGCAACTGAATCCCAGGCACAGTGGTACTCCTACATGACTCAAAGGTGCGGCTGGGGTGGAGACACTGCAGAGAGGAGGGTGCCACTTCATCGCTAGGTGTGGTTGTAAGAGACACCTGCCCTGGAGAAAAGCTTCCCTGGGGAAGCCTGCGCTGCTTCCTGTTGGTGAAGGCCTCCCTAGTGGGTCTCCATCATGGGCGCCCAACTTCTGGCTTTTCCCAGCGCAGCTTCTAGGGCTTGCTCCAAGGTGACTGGGCTGGTTTGAGAGAGCTAAGAAGTGAGCATGTGGCCACTCTGTGACTACTGCCCCACTGCAGCCATGCAGGCCAGACCTGCCTCTTCCGGGATCTTGCAGATGTCGACCTGAGCACACACGGGACCCTGAGCTTCCACCAGCCTCCATGGGTCCCTACAACCATATGTCGTGGGTTGTTTGGGTTTCAAGGCCTGGTTTCTGTCTTAGCTCACTTTCTGACCCTAGCTAAGTCCTCTCACCCACCAGGCCTCACTTTCCCTATTCAGAAGAAGGGATGGGTGAGCCCCAGAAGCCACCACTGAGCCAGCCTGGGGACTGCTTTCCATTCTCATGCATGACACATTATAAAGATGACAGCTGAGCCAAGCAGCCCCAGGGGACAGACACCTAGAAGTGAGTCAAGTGTTAGGAGAATGTCTGAAGGTTGCTTTCTGAGCCTTCCTGTCTCATTCCAGCCTGCGACTGTGGCCCTGGGTAAGCCCGGGGCTGTTCCAGAACTTTCCTTATTCCCACTATGAACCAAACTTTCTCTGCCTCCAAGCCTGAAATCTCAGCCCTGAGAGTGATCTTTGAGAAGGGCTATTCTCTCTCTCTCTTTTTAAATCCATTCCTCCATCCCCTGGTCCTAGCCAGCTGTTCAATGGCAGGTTTGGGGACACTTGAGACTTTCCCCAGGCTCAGGATAGAGCCATAAGATAATGGAAATGATAGTGATGGTGACAGATACCATAATAAAATGTGCATGTAAGCATTGGCCCTGCACTCTGTGGTCTACATACCTGCCCTCCCTCCCAGTGTCTCTTTGAAGAAAAAGCCAAACAGTTCAGACGGCCTCATGCCTCTCTACCAACTGGTTATGTGACCTTTGACAGGTTAGTTAACCTCTCTGGGTTTACCTCCGAAATGGCAAGGCCAGGGTGCTGAGAATCTTATGAATTGAGACCCCTCACCCAATCCTGAATCCATAATCCCTACACCCTTCTGCTATGGTAAACCCGGGCACTTGGGCAAAATACTTAGGACGACGCAAGCCACCAAGAGCCCAGTGCCCAGTCACATCACTGGCTCATCACATTGCAGAGCTAGAAGCAGAGAGTCCACAGGGAAAGAGCTTCCCTGGATGAAGCATCCAGAAGTACCAGATCCAGGGCTGAGCCACCATCCTGCTGTTCCTGGTTTATAGGCTGGGGCTGGGCTCCAGGAAGAACACTATAAGATGTCCAGTCTAACTCTCCCCTTCCAAGACACAAGTCGTGGATTGGAGAGATGGCTCAGCCATTAAAGGCTAGGCTTTCAACCAAGACACAGGTCATCTCTGCAGCCCTCACTGGACAGCTGCCTGACCAACACTAGAACTCCCTCCCCAGGTAGGAACAGCCTTGCACTTATGAGAGTCCCCAGGGTAGCCATACACTGATGCTCAAAGAAGCCCATGATGGGTGTGTGGCACTCCATTTCCCACGGGGATTGGCCATCGGTAAGTGTGGACATCCTAGAAGACATCAAAGCCCTGCCGCCACCCACGACTGCCCCATCCCCAGTCTTCTTGGTGAATCCTCACCATGGTCCCAGTCACTCAGGTTACCCCGACCAGCTGCTTGCCTCCGACCCAGCCCATCCTCCACCCTCTGCCTCAGAAGGCACCTCTGAGAGGAACAGAAGGAGGAGGGGGAGGAGCTATTCCCCAGCTCCCTGGACGAGTTAAACCAGAGGCATATCTACCCAATGGGCACAAGGCAGCTGGGCAGTGAGTCACCCCCATGGGCACGCGGCCCTGGAGCAGGCTGTGGCGCCAGGCAGCATCCACCCCCCTTCCTGTCCTGCCCGCTTCTTTGGAAGCCACGGGCTCCTTTTTGCATATTTCACAGTCCACCTACCCTCAGCAGGAGCTAGCTCCTGGTCTGCAACTCATCTCAGACTTGGTGATCTCCTGTGACAGACCGGCAGCTCACTCCCTACCCTCCATGCCTCAGACCCCAAGCAATTTCACTCCACTTTAGAAATTCTTACTTCTGGATGCTTGTTCTCAAAGGGTGTGAAACTTTAGCCCCCCAGGGCATATCTGACAACTGTCTGAGTTTTGGCTGACCCAGCAGGGGTGGGAGCCCTATCGGCCCCTGGCAAGTGGAGACCAAAGATGACTCTCTCAGCGTTACAGTGAGTGGCACAGTCCCACAGGGACTTCTGGTGTCCCAGTGCTGAAGCCACATCCAAGATGGGGGCAGGGAGGTCTGAGAGGTGACACCCTGACCCCAGTATCCTCGGAATCTTGTCAGTCTCAGGGCTGGACTCACAAGCCTAAGAAACCCCTACCCAAGCCACCCTGAACTGTACGGCCTCGGCCTGGCACACAGCAGCAACAGCACATGGGTGGTGATCTGAAGCCCTGGGGCTCCAGGGGGGCTGAGCATCTGGACACCGAGTCCTTAGTAGGTCTACAGCGGGCTCAAAGCTCAGCTTTGCCTCCACGTGACTGTGTGACCTGGGCTAATGGCTCACCCTCTCTGTGCCACCACTAGCACTTTGCGAACATCACCTGAGATGGTGTTAACATCAGAGCTCTTGTCAGGGTGGAGTCTGAGAACTGTGACCAGCTCTGGGAACAGAGCTTGGCACCTTAAATGCTATGTCTTTGAGCAGATGTGGCCTTTTAAGAAATGACTTGATTCTCAGTTCATAAGCTGAGGGGTTGGAGGACAAGGAGACAGGTCCCTTCCCTTTCTTGTGACCAACCTCTCTTGAGGACCCTCAAACTGAGAAATGAGTCCATGGCCCCAGAAGTGTCTAAGTCCTCTGCATGGAGCTCAGCTCTGCCTGGATCCTCTGGTTCAAACCCTGCTGGGAACCAGGCTGACTGCAGCCAGGACCCACACTTCCCACGGTGGGCAGAGGTTCCACAGATGAGGCAGCCTGTGCCCTGAGGAACATCCATCCACACAGCTCCTAGCAGGGAAGGCCCAGGGACTCGATGTGAGGAAGCCCAGACCCTCCAGAAGCAACTCTTACCCATAAATGTCCACAATGGTCTCAACCCCTGCCACACACACAGCGCTGGTAGGGTGTTCCAGGGATACACGCACAATCCTCTGCAGAGACATGCCGGCCTAGGATGGGGGCTTTGGCCACCAAACCCAGCACTAGCCAGAGGTTCCCCCAAGATGGGCTTTTAAAGCACCCAGCTCCGCCCCCTCCAGCCCAGGGCGCATGCTTATTGGCTCCGGCTCTAGAAACCCAGCCTCTTCTCAAAGGCAAAGAGCCAATCTCCTCTTCAGGATTGGCCGGAAGGGTTCTGATATTTGCATATGAACCTGGGGCTCCCACTCCAGGGCACCCAGGGAGTTAATGTCTACCTGTAGAAAAAAGCAAGTCCCCACAGGTGCTTGGCCAGCACATCTGGGGAGGCTAGGGGGAGGGGGAGGATACGAAGGGGAGCACAGGGCTTTGTCCTGGCCCTTCTCTGCGGTCTTGCCTCTGTTTACACTGCTGTAAGGGCCGCTGAGGGTGCAAGGCGCCAGGCCCCATCTCACCCTGGTGCAGGCAACTGGAGGTGCGGGTGTCCCCTGAACTCTTCATGCAAGCTTACGAGAAATGTTGGTCTTGCCTCCCCCTCCCCTCCCCTTTCCTTCCCCTCCTCCTCTCCTTCCTCTCCTCCTCTCCTCCCCCATCCCTCTCCTCCCCTGCCTCCTCCTCCCCTGCCCCTTCCTCTCCCCCATCTTCCTTTTTTATTTATTTAGTTTTTCCGTGTGTGTGTGTGTGTGTGTGTGTGTGTGTGTGTGTGTGTGTGTGTTTGTGTGTGTGTGTGTGTGTTTGTCTCAAATACCCCAAAGTTACTACGAGGTTAAGGACGGTCTTAAACCTCGGATTTTTCTGCCTCCCCAGCGCTGGGATTACAGATCTGCACCGCCCTACACAATTTTATCTGGTGCTGGGACTCACACCCAGAGCTTTGTGGCTGCTAGGCTCTACCCAAGTCACACCCCAGCTCCCACTGGCCTCCCCTGGCTCCCATTGGCCATTGGCCTCCCCCAGCTCCTGCTCTTTCTTTAAAAATATTATAACAATATGTTTATCTAGATCGATTTGATTTTTACATGTGGGGGAAGGCAGTGCCCACGTGTGCCATGGCACCTGTGCAGAGGCCGGGGGATTTGTTTCTCTCCTCCTACCGTGTCCATTCCAGGTTGTCAGGCTTGGTGGCAAGCACCTTTACCCACTGGGCCACCTTGTTGGTCCCCTGCCTGCCTTTAATTAATAAAAGCTTGGGTTGTAAGACTAGAGAGAGAGCTCCCTCCTGCCTCAGGGTCTTCCTGGCGGCACTTCACACACGTGCACGCACACACACACACCACAGACACACACACATACACACACACACACCACACATCAAACACACACACACACTACACACAGACACACACACACACCACACACATACCCCAAACACACATACACACCACAGACACACACACCACACACACACACACACACACACACACACACACAGCACACATACCCCAAACACACACACACACCACAGACACACACACACACACACACACGTGCGCGCGCGCACACACCTTACTTCAGCCCACCACCACACCACCACCAATTGAGCCCTGGCTGTGGGGATCATGGCTGGGCAGGTCTAACATGGATATGGGTTCACTCTCCTAAGGATGTTACTGATGTTGGAGGTCATAACCTCCCAAGTGGGTAAATGATACAGCTGTGAACAATGTCATCAGGAGTCAAGGATAACAGTGTAGGATGCCCTCTTGTAGATGGGAAAACTGAGGCAAGAGGTGTCTGCAAGAACGAGGACTCTGGGAAGAGGAGTCACGTTTGATCGGCTGCGCCGCGTATTGATGGGATCCCATCTCTTCTCCTGGTGCCTGTTTCCTCAGGTCTAGAAAATGTGGCCGACCAGTCACCCACTTGGGCAGAGATAATGGCTGTGGAGGCTCAGAAGTGCTGAGTAGAGGTTCTTCCCTCCTCCCTGCTGCTGCCACCCCTCCAGGGCAGGGCAGGGACCAGGATCCACTTCCTAGGGTCCCCCATTTGCGCCAGTCGGAGGCTGGCATTTAGAGCCTATGACTGTCCCTCGGCAGTGGCTCAGTGTCCGGGAAGGGCATTCTCCAAATCAGCCGGGGCCCAGGGCAGCTTGTTTCCAGCCAGCGGCTGGGTTCTGGAGTCTGCTTTAGATAAGAACCAGAACTCTTGATAAAGTCCCAGACAACCTCCCTGACATGGGGGATGGGTGAAAAGAGTGAGTAAGCCTCCTCCGAGGGTGCTGGGGACCCGATGAGCCTCGTGCTAAAATGTCCGTCAGAGGGCATAGTCTGAGGTCACAACAAGTGAGTGAGATGAAAAGAAGTGATGTTTCTGAAGATCAGAGCACCAAGCCTAGGTGACCCAGCCCCAGAATTAGGGCTACAGAATCTCACTGACCTACGTCCTGGACCCCAGCACATTGGAGCATCGTCCCCATTCTGCTAGCAGAAGCCAGCCTTCCCACCTCTTTCCATTCTCCCCAACGGATGCAACGGATGGAAGATAAAGCCCAAGGTGAGAGGAGAGGAAGAGGCAGGTCCCTCCTTGATAGTATCTCAAGAAGACATCAACGGTGGGAGTGGCCATGGACCAAGGATTCTGTTGAATCAGCTGCTGCCTGTCACTCACCTGCCTCAGCCCAGGAAGCTGCTCAGCTGACGGGCTGCCTGAGGCGTGCTGGCACCGAGCCTAGGGACCTGTGGTAGGGTGTGGAGATCAGGGAAGCAGGGCCCCTCATTTTCTTCTCCCTCTGCTGGCCCAGGCACAAATGAGGCAGCCACTTAAAGAATGCACAAGGATGCTTTTATTGATGAGGAAAGAGGGTGGCCAGTCAGCCAGGACCCCAGACAGCCTGAGCAGCAACTCCAGAGCCCCTACCATGTGGTGCTTGAAGACTTGCTCCCGTGCTCGCCAGGGCTCTGTAGCCTTCTCTCCTCTTCAGAGGCCAGGCCCTGCCCCCAACCCTTCTCATCCTCCTTTATCTTCTTCTTCTCCTTCTCCGTGGCCCAGCCCAGCCGCAGCGGGCCATGATCATAGAGGAGGGTGTTGGTACAGGGAGCTTACAAACTAGGTTCCAGTTCCACAGAACCTTCTGGAAGGCAGGGAAGAGCCAGTGCCTACCTGGCCATGCCTAGCCTAACAGTTCCATGGAAGTCTTTGCTAACTGAGTGTCCACTGGTTGTGACGTAACAGCAGCTGCCTCAAGTCTGGGGTGGCACCAGAAGCTACTAAAAATGCAAAGACAGAATCCAGCATTGGTTGGATGCTGTTGGTGGCTCCTTGACCACAGGAGGAAGGCGGCTTGTCTCAGCCAGCCATGCCCTGCAGCCTGGCCTGCCTGCCTGCTTGCCTCCACATGCCTCTGTGACCTCAACCCTCGCTATTAGCCTCCAGGCCAGCTGTCTGTCCTACTGTGGGAGGGGGACACAGGCCTGCCATGGGTTTACTGGGGCGGTACTAGGGTCCTAGGGGAGTGTGGGCCTGCCCCTCCCACTGCCTGCAGCAGGATCGGAGTAATTAGAGACTATTAGAGGAAATTAGGCCTCACCTCCAGATGTAACTTAATGGCTTACCCCACCCACTCCTAATATCTTGGGCCCCATCCCCTTCACATCTGGACCAACAGCCTTCAGGTTCAGGGGCCCCAAACACTCAGCCACGAGTCCCAGGCGTCCAGGTTCCCCACCCCAAGATGGGCAACCTCTCTGCTTTCCTGGCCTGACTTTGCTGCCCACCCCCACCCAGCTTGCAGACTTCTGAGGGCCTCCCTATGCCCCGCAGCATCTTCCAACAGGAAGCGTCAGGGTTCATAATTAAAGGCTGCCCTGACAGGTAACAAGCATCCTGCAGAGGTCGGACTGGATGAAGTTGGGCATTAGAGGGGCTTTTGTGCCTGCCCACTTTCAAGGACCGAGCTTTCCTGCCGTTGCTTGCCTACACTGAGCTGAACTGTACCAGAGGGCCATGGCCTGAGGCCCTTTGGGAAAAAGGACGCCCCAGATCTTCCTTTTCATTTTACGCAATCCAGGAGTCATATGAAACCATGGTGCTCTTGCCCCAGGGTCCTGGCATGGTGGGCATTTCTGAAACAGCTCCAGAACTATTTTTCTCAGGCTCCAGAGAAGTGTCCAGAGGCTGGGAGGGGGAACAGCTCAAAGTGGGGCGTGGCTGCGGAGGCTCAGCCTCCGGCTTAGACCCTCTCGGGGCTCTGGCTGGGAAAGGGAGAAGGAAAAGTGGCGATAATGTCCTGGGCAGGATAGGCGACTCCAGAAACGAAGAAGTGTGCTGTCCTTCTGGCAAGCAGCTGACCACAGTAGCCAGCCCGCTTTCAGGCCCCAGGAGGGTAGAGGCTGGTGCGGGGCCCTTGCCCTGGGACTCCCATCAGCAGGGAAGCAAGGGTGGTGGTCGGGCAGGCTCAGGGCACAGAGTTCCACCACCTAAAGGTAAAAGGTTTCCTCCGCACATTTGTGCCACAGTGGATCTCTCCGAGCAGCTGGTGGTAAAAGAGAAAGTCATCGATGAAGACGCAGCGTAGACCCAGCGGCTCCAGCAGGGAGCGCACCTTCTCCTCCAGGCAGCAGCGGCCATTGATGAGCGGGCCGAAGGGCTTAGGGATGCCCAGGTACTTGCCGAGGACCACCATGTTGACCTTCAAGAGAGAGGAAGAAGAACCCCAGTGGCCACGGATGCACAGCACATCAGAGCTCCTTCTCGGCTCTGACCCTGCCATCCATCCTCGCCCGAACCAGGGATTGGTCAGGAACTAGGGTCTAAGGTGGGGGTGGGGTATGTGCCCATTATAATTTGGGAGTCGTAAGCAAGACGATGGCGAGTCTGAGGCCAGCCTGGGCTACAAAAATAAAACATATATATATGAAGTAAGTAAAGTAAGAGGTGAAGAAGGCTTGCTGGGGATGTAACTCAGTGGCATGGCTAATTGTAGCAATGGTGGTCTGCCTCCCTGCTGTACTCTCTTCCATCTCTTGTCATATTGTAACAAGTTTGTTACAACCAGAGATGAAATATGCTAATTGTCCTCTCTGTTAGGCCTCAAACTTGGGACAAATGGCTAACTGAGATGCCTTTTTAACCTGTCAAAGCCGATCTGGCCACCAGGTTCTCCCAGCATCCCTCAGTCCCTACCTGTTACAGGTATGCCTCCTGGCTGGCATACCTGACCCCTGCCCTGAACCCTTCAGCCCTTCCCTCTATAATCTAGCCATTTTGGTTACTCAGCCCTTTTTTTGTCTACTCTTTATTTTCCTGGCTCTGTCTCTTCTCCTCCCTCTTCTCTTCTCCCAGCTCAGGATCAAGCCGGACCCTCCCAGATGTCCCTGCCTCTGGCCATGTGCTCCCTTTTATCTAAAATAAAAAACAAAACACAACAAACCTCCCTTTTATCTCCTGCACATCTGGGAGCAGTCATATCCTTCCCTTTGTGTACACAAGAGAGAGAGAGAGAGAGAGAGAGAGAGAGAGAGAGAGAGAGAGAGTGTGTGTGTGTGTGTGTGTGTGTGTTTGTGTGTAGCGTGGCAACAGTACACAGCTTGCCTGGCTGTTCATAGCATCCTGTTAGTCCTCAGCCCTTACTGAGAATCCATGTACTCCAGAAACATCACCCCTAAATCTCACAGCCCCCCTCTGAGGTTGGGGTTCAGACAGGTTAAATGACATTACCAAGGTCACGAAAGCTTGTTGCCCACTTCATGGGCTGGAGTATACATGCTGGGGAGGGGGGATTTGCAGGGAGTGCAAGGGCAGGGAGAGGAATAAGAAGCCATGCGTATTACTATGGTTAGGACTCTGCTCTCCGAGTTAAGAGTTCGAGGCCAGCCTAGTTTACAAAGTGAGTTACTGTTACACAGAGTGACCTTGTCTAGGGGTGGGGGTGGGAGGAGTCACAGCCCAAGATCGTGGACTTTAATCTCAGCTACGCCCGGTAGTCCTTCAGTGTCCAGATACAAGCAGCTATTAGCACTTGTAGGTTAAAAATCACTTCCTGTCTCCTTTGTTATCTGCAAGCCGCACGTCATCCCGATGGCTTACAGGATGTCGCGTTACACCACAGACTGCCAGAGAGCTCACCCCAGCAGGGAAAGCTCCAGAAGAAGGCATGGCTTCCAGCAGCGCTGATTAGCGAGGACGGATTTTACCCGCCTGGCACTCTTGGTTGTTGTTGGAGGCCAGAGATGCAGTTAGACACCTTGTGGTGCCCAGCCTCGGGAGGCTCAGGGGGAAGACTCCTGTTTCTGAGGAGCGGTGTGTCATCCTGCCAGCCTGGAGCCTGAACTTCAGGGACAGTAGGAACCTAGGAACCCCCTCACTCCAGCCTGCACACCGCTCCCCTAACTTGATTCTACTCTGATCTTGTCCCAAGTGGAGTACCCAGGTTAAAGGCACAATAGGAAAGGGGGTCACTTTCCACTCCAGAGCCCATCTCCCTCTGAGAGCCTCACCATGGATCCTTTCCTGGCAGGAAATGGACTGACTGACCAATTGCTTTGATAGCATTGCCCTGACCCCGCCCGACTGAGGGCACTTGGCCCTGACTCCGCCCAACTGAGGGCACTTGGCCTCAGCTGCCTACCTGGAAGCCCTACACAGAAGCCCCGTGAGAACTAAGCAAGCCAGTGAGCCTCTGGACAGAAGGCAGAAATATCTACGTCTACCTTTCCGTTTAGAAAATGAAAGCTCCTTTGGGTGGGGTTGGCTTCTCCACTGTGGGATGTCTAGCAGCCCTCCCAACTGCTGCCCATTGGGTGCCAAAGATACCAGCTCCCTGTGGCCATCAGCAACGCCCAAGACGTGCATCTGCCCCGCTTAGAAGCTGCTGACCCAGCTGCATCTGCCCCGCTTAGAAGCTGCTGACCCAGCTGCCTCTGTATGCACCTGTCCTCGTACCCACCCTCCAGGGACCCTCACCATGTCAGGAAAGAAGGCTTCAGCGTAGGCTCCCTTCAGGAAGAAGAGCTGTGGGATGTCCACGATGTCGCTCTCGGAGAGCCCCAGCTCCCGCTTCAGCACCTCGCGGTTCCAGTCGATGCATTTCTGGGGGAGAGGGAAGCCGTGGGCCAATGCAGAGGAATCTGAGTGCACTGTGCCTGCATGCAGCCCTGAGCTCCTGTGGGCACCTGCAAGCCTTTCAGTGGCTTTGTGCAAACGGAGTCACAGATGTCCGAACTGGGGAAACTGAGGCTCAAGGCAGCCCGCCTAACTTCACAGAGCTAGGGAAAGTTGAAGTGTGGTTCTGAGTGACCCTGTCACTTGATTACAATTTTTAAAACTTATGTTTTACTTTATGTGTATGGGTGTCTTGCCCTGTGTGCCTGGGGGCTATGTGCACGCCTGGTGCCAACAGAGGCCAGAAGAGGGCACCAGCTGTCTTGGACCTGGAGTTACAGATGGTGGTGATTTGCCATGTGGGTGCTGGGAATCGAACCTCAGTCCTCTGGAGGAGCAGCTGGTGCTCTTAACTGCTAATCCTGCTCTTTAGCCTTTGGTTACATTTTTTAAAAATTTTATTTATTTATTATATGTAAGTACACTTTAGCTGTCCTCAGACACCCCAGAAGAGGGGGGTCAGATCTCATTACGGATGGTTGTGAGGCACCATGTGGTTGCTTGGATTTGAACTCATGACCTTCGGAAGAGCAGTCGGCGCTTTTAACTGCTGAGCCATCTCTCCAGCCCCTTGGTTACATTTTTTTAATTGTGGCGTGCGCGTATGCTCGAGTACCCATGCATGAGTGAATGCATGAGTGCGTCTATAGGAATATGGGGATTCCTGGGATCAAACTTAGTTCATCAGGCTTGGCTGAGCCACTTTGATGAGCCCCCGTCATTTTAATATACAGCACCAACCACTGTGTCGCAAATACTTCTGCTAGCCTCAGGCATCTAGGTAAAGTCTCTGGCATGGTGCAGAAGAGCCAAAGGGCCTCCCTCTCTTCACTGAGCCCAGCATCACACACACAGCAGGCACTGTCTTTGGTCAGCCATATCCCTTTCCTAGACCTGTCCCACCTGACCTCTGCACAGGGCTCCTGAGGACACGGTGTCTCTGCCTCTCACAGTCACACTTCCAGAGCGAGGGCTTGGATTCACTTCTGTGGAAATGAACTGTATCCCCAGAGCCAAGCAACCCCAGGAGCCTGCTGTGGCCTGAGGGTGGCCAGCCTGTCCCCAAGTCTGCCAGCCCCTGAGGACAAGCTCATTCCCACACCCTCAGAAATCTGCAGGACACACTGAGGCTGGGCCCTGTCCCGCACAGGCGGGACATTGCCACCACCCAGCCTCCGTCCTGCCTCACCTGCACGTGTGCACTGTCCCTCCTGAGGTGCTTGTCAGCTAAGATGTCGTTGATGCTTCTCTTTGTCTTATGCTTGAGGCCTGTGGAGGACAGACTGCGTGAGTTCAGGGGCACAGACAGACTGTGCGTGACTCGGGGACACTGCTTGGAGCTGCCAGGTCTGAAGAAGCGCAGTGCAGGCCAGAGGCTCTGACAGAAATAGGCTGGGGAAAGCGAAAGGCCAGGCAATGAGAGGCTGTCTCCAGCTGCAGCATAAGACCTGGTGAAGACTCAGAAATGCTGGGGGAAGGCCCCTCGGCTCCTCACAGCTCCCCATACTGACCTCCCACACCTGTGAGAGCCCAACTGAATTCCTTGATCTTTAAAACCATCCTAGGAGGGGAGTTGGCATCTTCAATTAAGAGAGGGGGAACTGAGGTCCTAAGAGGCAAGAGCACACCCTTGGTTGACCCTACCTCCAGCTAGGGTTGAGCCCATTTGAACCCAGGTGGGACCCGCGCATCTCTCCCAAAATCCAGCCTAGGAGCCACACTAGCATCAAAGGATCCGGGGCGACTCTCAGGCCCCTTCGGTCCCCTCCTTGCCCCAGGGCAGCCATAGGACTGTGACCAGAGATGGTGAAGGAAGGAGGATCCCCGTGAGGTGACAAGTGACACAGCCTTGGGCACTCACCATCAAACTGTTCAGCCTCCCCGTAGCCCGCCTCCTTCTTCTCCTGGAACAGCTGGAGGCAGGCACTGGGGCTGGCCAGGAGTAGCCGGAAGCCCTGCCACAGAGGGGACAAATGGCTCAAGGTGTGGATCCAAGGACAGTTCAGGAGCCTGATGTGCACTGGGCTCTGTCCCCCCCCTCCCCGCATCCCCCTCCCTGTCCACCCCACCCACCAACCCCGGCACCCCCACTCTTCCCTGTGCACGCCACTCACCACTTCTGTGGTTCCCACCTGCAGGTCTTTCCCCACACTGGTCTCCCTACCCGGAGCCCTGCTCACTTTGCCTCCCAGGGAACTCAGTTCCTACCTCCCACCTAATCCAGGTGTGTCCCTGCTCCAGCTACTCACTGTTCCTTCCCTTATCAGAGCTCTCACCATGCTGGGCCAGAATCACCGCCTGGCCCACCATAGTAACTATGTCCATGATGTCCGAGGGCCACTTTCCTCTCAGCCCTCACTGCAAGATGGTGGGACTCTGTGGTCAGAGTAGAAACCAGAGCCCACACCTGTTTATAATCTTCCCCAGCCAGCCTTAGATTCTATGGACCTGAGTGAGGGCAGAACCCATCTGAGCCTCGATTTTCTTACCTGTAAAATGGAGTCAATAAGTGGGCCTGTTGGAGGGCTATCTGGCTAAAAGTGTGTGTGAGTCTGGCATATAGTGCTTGAGTCATTTTTCCAACTCTTGCCTGACTCATGGAATGGTCTGTGTCTGAAAGGACCAGCAGGAAGCACACAGTGTCCTCCTGGCAGGAGGCCTTCGACTCCTCCAGGAAGCACTCCCTGATTAACATGGCCTAAGCCCCAGGCACGCTGACCCCATAGGACTAAGCTGGTGGCAGTGCCCCTGTCCTGAGCCACCCCATCAGGCCAGATGGGGCAGAGGTGACCTCAGTTGGAAATCTGTGGGGGTAGTGGAGCAGGGTAGTCACACCTTCTGGTCAGAGGTGGGCACGAAGCTCAGGAACTCATCCACGTGGCCCACAGAAAGCCAATCGGAATAGAGTTCCACAGGCGCTTGCACCTGCTGGGCCTGCAGGAAGTCTCGGACCACCTTGGCCATCCGCCGCCCGCTGGGCCTGGTGAGAAGAGAGGCCTAGTCAGACTCCCACGTCCTCAGAACCTTCTGAGCGGGTCCTCTTTGCCAGAGGGGAGACTGAGGCTTAGAGAGCTAAGGTGACACGGTCTCTGCCACACTGAGCTAAGGTGACGCCACCTTGGCTACACGGCTGAGAAAGGTCAGGGCCTCAGTCCACGCGTTATAGGCCTGGAGATTTGAAGCCAAAGCTGAGGCCATTGGGAGCAGAGGGTGGGAGGACACCCCACGAGAAGAGAGGCAGACACCACAGGCTTAGCAAGGGGGCAGAGCTTGTTTGATTAAGGCCTTCTGAGCCCAGCCAACCACACTGTGGAGTCTGGGGGGAAAAAGCCAGTCTTACTCCAGAGTGTTAGAGTCACCCTCTGCCTGGGGCATTTGGGGTTCCCCACTGCCCAACCCCCAGACATTCCTGAGATGAGATCTAGCATTTCCTAACCCCCATTTTCTCAGGAGGACGCAGCAGGAGCCTCTACCCGGGCCTCCCCATGTAGCTGAGGATGGTTTTGAACTCCTGATCCTCCTGCTTCTAGCTCCTAAGTGCTGGAATTCTAAGCGAGCAAGACCACAACTGGTTTACACAGTGCTGGGGGTTCAGACATGTCACCAACTTAGCTACAGGCCCAGACCTGGGCTTCAGATCGCTGGCTTTGAAACTCTTAAGGCGCTCCCCTGACCTTGCTCGGCTGTGTGGCCGGCCCAGGCTGTCTTCTTGGATCGCCATGCCTCAGTTTCCACCCTGGGAAGAGGACCCACTCGAAGAGTTATTTTATTTAAATAAAAAGATCCCCTGTTCCTGACAGACTGCCCAGCTTAAGGCCACGCCACCCACTAGCTCTCGGCCTGCTTCCTGTGGGGAGGCTCTGCCCTGAACAACAGCGGCACCAATCAACCCTCTTCATCCTCCCCAGACAGCAGGGCGCCGTCCTCTCCGGGTGGCCGGTGGCCTGTCCCTCTCCTTGATGCACACTGAGAACTTCATCCCTTATGATCCATCCAGAGGGAGGCTTTCAAATGTCCCTCTTTGCCTTGTTCCCATCCCACCTCCAGATACTGCCTGACCTCTGCCTAGCTCCTTCTGACTTCCTCACAGTCAGTGCGATGTCTACCTGACCCCACTCTGGCCCTGACTCTCTCCGCTCTACTCATTCTGGTCTCCTGCTGTCTCCTGAACTTACCAGACACATTCCTACCCCAGGACCTTTACACCTACTCTGCCGTCTGTCTGGAATCACATACCTCTCCCTGTGGCCCATGGCTTCCCTCTTGCCTCTTCCAGGGGTAACTCACATCTTACCATCTTTCTCTGAGGTTTGGACAAATGCAAGCCAGGCTCCAGCTCCCTCCATGGCTTCGTGTTTCTCTGTGGCACTGGCTACCAGCTGGGATATTACTTGCCTGGGCCTCAGCCTCTACTGAGGTGCACACCCTTGCAGGGCAGGGGCCTAGGAGTCTAACTGTTCTCTGCTGAAACCCTCTCACATAATCTCTGCTTCAGAAACACTGGTGAATGACGCCAGTGCTTCGGAGCGGCCCTGTCTAGTGGCTTCAGAGGCAGCTCGTTAGCGCAGTGCTTGCCCAGCTAACATGAGGTCCTGGGTTCAATCCCTGGTACTGCGTAGACAGGGTGTGGTGGCACATAACTGTTGTTACAATATCTGAGAGTCAGAGGAAGGGGGATCCTTCGCTGTATTTTGAATTTGATGTCAGCCAGGGCTACATGAGACTCTGTCTCAAAACATTAAAAAAAAAAAAAAAAGCCAGGCAGTGGTGGCACACGCATTTAATCCCAGCACTTGGGAGGCAGAGGCAGGTGGATTTCTGAGTTCAAGACCAGCCTGGTCTACAGAGTGAGTTCCAGGACATCCAGGGCTACACAGAGAAACCCTGTCTCAAAAAACCAAATAAATAAATAAATAAATAAACAAATAAAACAAAAAGTCCATAATTTAAGTGACTGGAGTCAGTCTGCCACAGACAAGCTTGGGGAATGTGCAGATGATAAGCCAGCTTGGAACTGTGGGTAGAAGGTGGGAACCACGGTCTTGTGTCTGCTGATTTAATACAGCGTGGGTTGTTTTGAAGGCCCTCTTTAAAAACAATGAGGAACAATCCAGCAGGTGCAGAGCCACGCTCCTCCTTGGAACCCTCTCCCACCCTCCTCTCCGAAGGCTGAGGCAAAGAGCAGATGGTCCAAGCCCCAGGAGACATGAGAGTCATCGTAACCAAAGGCACCACCAGGGGGCAGACTTGTTCGACGACCTGAGCTCCTGAGTGGAGAACCCAAGGCAGCCAAGAAAGGACCTAGCTTGCAGGGTGCCTACTGTGAACTTGGCTTAGGCTCTTACACTTAATACCGCTTTTAGTCCTCAAGATCATCCCGAATCAGGCGGTGATGGCACACGCCTTTAATCCCAGCATTGAGGAGGAAAAGGCAGGTGGATTTCTGAGTTCCAGGCCAGCCTGGTCTACAGAGTGAGTTCCAGGACAGTCAGGGCTGCACAGAGAAACCCTGTCTCAACAAACCAACCAATGAAAAAAGACCATCCTGGGATACACACATACTAGCAAAGTCACCATCTGAGGGTCAGTCACCCTGTCCCCTCCCTCACCTTGTGCCTGTGGGCCTCTCCTTTCTTTCTCCCTCAGCTTCAGCCCCTGCCCACTGGCCTCCTCCCAGCTCTCTGAACCCTCTGGCAAGCTCTAGCTCAGGACAGCAAGCCAACTGCCAACTTCTACACTGGGACCCACAGAGGACATCTGGATTCTGACTGTCACCAGTCCTGTGTGGCTCTAAACTGGGAGCTGTCCCTCTCTGAGCACCAGGGTCTCGTGCTGACGTACAGCTAGCTCCTCGGTGGGCCACAGCCCATGGGCACCTGGAGACTCTGCCTCCTTTGCAGGTCCCTCACGGGAACCTAGAGGGTCCAGAAAGTCTCTGCAGCTTGGGGGCGGGGGAAGCTCTTGACTGGGACAGGTATGCCCCCTCCACCCCCTATCCCAATATACACACACACAGAAGCCAGAAGCCGACATCAGGTCTCTTTCTCTATGGCCCTCCACCTTATTTCGGGGGACGGGGCCTCTCACCAAACTTGGGGCTTACTGTTTCAGCTAGGTTGGCTGCCCTGTGAGCCGCAGGGATCCTCTTGTCTCTTCCCCTCCCACCAGTGCTGGGATTACAGGCGTAGGCTGCCCGGCTTTTTACATGGCTACTGAAGATTCAAACCCAGACTGTCACACTTGGACCTTGCCCACTAAGCCATCTGGCCAGCCCCAAGTGACAAGGCCTTACATTGAGACCCAATTTACAGCTAGAGAAAATGAGGCATGGGATAGAAAAGAAATCATTTATTTAAAAATGCACCAGCATTGCCCGCTCCACATCCTTAGAACTTCTGGATGCTGCTTTTTTGTTTGTTTGTTTGTTTGTTTTGCTTCGTTCTTTCCCTTTTTAGTTTGTCATTTTCATTTAGGTTTTGTTTGGGTATTTGGTTTTGGAGACGTACGCCTCACTGCCACCTGGTCTGGCCTTGAACTCCTGACCTTCCTGCTTCAGCCTCTTGAGTACTGGGGTTATAGGTTTGTACCACCATGTTCCATACCCACAGCACTTTCACACGTGCCTGGCACGTGACCTTAATGTGAATGAACAAACTGGCCACTGACTATTTGCCAGACACCGTGGTGAGCACCTGCTGAGAGGCACAGCCCACATTTGTGGACATCGGACTCCAGAGACTCACAGCTCCCTCCCTGAAGACCTCCAGGCCTGAAGCCCAGGCTGCGGTAGGGCCAGCCCCGGTACGCTATCTGAGATGGGTGTCCAGCAGGGTCACCCCCAGCCACACTCAGCCCAGTGCAGCAGGTAGGTCCCGGCACCCAGCTTCGTGCCTCCCTTGGCAGTAGCAAATCCTGCCTTGTATGATTTCACGGCCCCAGGCTTTCCACCTGAGGCTATGTGGCCTTCCCACTGTCAGAGGCCAGCTGGGGTTCATTGGACAAGTTGGGGCACACCCGGACTCCATACCAAGCTAGCTTCACAAATGAAAAGGTTATCCAGGGTTTGTGGAAGAGTGGTGCCCCTGTGGGCTTCAAGGGGCATATTCTCCCTTGGCTACTTGGGAGTGGGGAGAGACCCACTCGGTGTAGTAGGCAGGCATCTGCATCCATCTACGTGCTAACTGAACCCTAAATTGAGCCCCTTGGCCTCTGCTCCATCACATCTGGCTGGCACGGGGCCGTGGAGATGCCTTGCCATGAGGGTGCCCAGCCAGCTACTCACTCAGTTCCAGCTGCCTGTCCTGTCTCTGGACCCTTCCAAGACAGGATAACAGAGACTGGCTTCCCCATGTCTGTCCCTGCTTATGTGGCAGAGAGCATGTCACCTCCCAGCTTGGCAGACTTTAGACAGGTTCTCATTAGCCCAGAATGGCTTTTGAATTCTCGATGTAGCTGAAAATGACCTTGAACTTCTGATCCTCTTGCCTCTCCCCCACCCCCAACCCCGCCCCAAGTGCTGGAATCACAGTCTGTGCCACCTGGCTTGGATCACTTACTCCATACTGGAGATCCAACCCAGGTAGGTACTCAGGCATGTTAGGCAAGCTCTATCAACGGAGCTCATCCCCAGCCTCTGACGTGATGCTTTAATGTAGCGATTATGCTTATCAGACTCTGGGCCACTAATTTGACTCTGAGACCTTATTATCTTTCAGAAAGTCATTCCCATGGACTCGAGAGCATCTCCCAGTCTGCAGTCATTCCCATGGGCCAGAGAACACTTCTCAGTCTAGACTCTGTGACAGTCATTCCATGGGTTTTGAAAAGCACCTCTCAGTCCAGAGATCGACACGAGTGAGCTTCCTGAACCCTCCCCCACCGACACCCTTCCAAACCACTCACTTGGGGAAGCTGCCACCGATGAGGATTCTGCCGAGGGGGTACTCTGTGTTGCCTACCCTCACTGGCGGGCTCACATCCAGGTTGCCGAAGGAATCCAGGCCAGAGGCACCTGCGAACTCTATCTCCTGGGTCACATATCCAAAGTCAGGACCCTAGAGAGGTACCATTAGAGCCCCCCCAGACAAGAAGGTCAGGAGGGAAGCAGCCATGCCTAGCAGAGGGGAGGACACTAGATACCTGCTCCCCGCCTCTCTGCTGAAAGCCTGCTTCCATCCAAACCTACCAAGCCCCGTTCTACACTCTGAACAGATCAAGTCACTGCCTGGAGGAGAGCTGAGAGTCACCAGGCCCTTGATCAAGCAGCGTATGTCTAAGGACATACATGGAAGACAGTCATGGATGGCCAGTCATGGAAGACAGACCACAATTAGGAAAGGAAGGAAGAACAGAGCGCATAAAGGCAGGAGGACGGCTCCGGAGGGAAAGTGAGCAGCTACCATGCAATCCTGAGGACCTGAGTCTGATTCCCCAGCACCTACAGAGAAGCCTGGGGTGGTAGCACACACTTGCCACTCCAGTACTGGGAGGTGGGGTAGACATGTGTGGACCTCTGGGACTTGCTGGTCAGCTAGCCTAGCCTAAGTGGCAAGTCCCAGGCCAATAAGAGACACTGACACACACATACACACACACACACACACACACAGAGAGAGAGAGAGAGAGAGAGAGAGAGAGAGAGAGAGAGAGAGAGAGAGACCACACATTAACTCTCAGGACTCGACACACTCATCAGGAAGAGAAGACCTTCAGAAGCCTCAGTCTACACAGTGAGCCAAGAATAAAGAAGCACCATGACTTCAAAAGGAGCAGAGGCAGAGGGATCATAGTGCCAAAAACCGGGGCCCTCCAGTCCCCAGAGAAGATGCTCACTCTGCAGGAGACATGGGACCCACAAACCCACAGAAACTAGGCCACCTCTGGAGAAAGTGCAGCCAACTGTCAGGCAGGGGCCCGTAGGTACCAGTTAGGGTCGGTGCACGGGTGCCCCACTGCCATACTGACTCAGGCAAGCTGTTTAACCTCCCCAACCTCAACATTCTTGGTACTGAAAGGTGGAGGGCACTGTGAGCTGCGGCAACTGCTGCCATCCCAAACAGGAAGTAGTGCAGCACGGCATGCTCATTAGGGTACGTTGCCCCTCACAGTCTGACATTTCTGTTAACTCCCCACCACTGAGAATGAGCCTCTGACCACGAACATTGCTGCTCTGCCTCTGCCAGGATGCACCTGTAGTGGGAGTGGGTGTCTATTCGCATGTGATCTGAGTGTGATCTGCGTGTGATCTGTGTGTGATCTGCATGTGATCTGCATGTGATCTGCATGTGATCTGTGGGTGATCTGCATGTGATTTGGATTCTCAGATGGATCCTTCCACCCACTGTCCTGCTCACTGTCACTGACCACATCAGTCTCTGGACCCTAAAGTTCTACCAGGGCTCCCAGGAGAGGACCCCCCAAAGGCCTGCCCCCTTAGCTTCCCCATCCCATCCCTGTGTACTTGGCCACACACCAGGATCTTCTTTAGGGCGAAGTCCCTCAAGCCTCTGTTTCGGGGGGAATCAAAGACCACGGGGAAGGATTTGTGAGGGGCATCAATGTAGCCAAACTCCAACTCATCCTGTGTGAGGAAGAAAGACCTACAGCAGGCCTCCTGGGGGGGGGGGGGCGTTCAGGAAAGATGACCCCAGAAAGGACACTACCCATGACCTGGGGAGGATATGGAGGTGTGGGAGGGGGGAAAAGCCTCCAAGGCTCCATCCAGGAGACCCATCCCAGAGTCGGGGCATCTGGACGGGGCAGGAGAGATTTCTCTTGCTGGAGAATGACTCCTAGTTCTTTCCAGGTTGCCCTGGCTCCAGCCAGGCAGGCCCATGTCCCCAGGCTTGGCTCCTGTACCTCCAGTCACCCACCACCCACTCACGGTTCCTCTCTGGGTCAGCCTTGCATGTACCTGGATCCAGCGATCATTGCGATTCTCTGCCCGGGGACAGACCACTAGTTTGCAGTTGGCCTTCATGGCCAGGTGGGACATGTCCTCCAGGAACTTGTCATTTCGGCCGTGAATATCTGTCACACTACAAGGAGAGTGACAGAGGCTGTGACCAGAATCCGGTTGTGTCAGCACTATGTCACTGAGTTCTGAGCTCCAGATTGATTTCTAACCTTCTAACCTTGGAGAGGCTAGAAGACTCGGGGAAGGGGATGGGGTTGTGTCCTTAGATCACATCCAATGACCAGTGCATGAACAGGGAAAAGCCAAGCTGTGGAGCCCAAAGCCAGGGTGCCTGAACCAACCCAGGGAATCCAGGGCGGCTATGGAGGTGACCTGGGGTTGATGTCACTGATGGAATGTCAGTGAGTGGGCTAGCCTGGTCTTCTTGGGGCAGAGTGGAGGTGAAGTACTCTGAGCAGACAGAAGGAGGCTGGGATGCTCCAGGCTCCAAGTGGACAGGATAACCCTGCTTGGCCACACCTTGCTTGAATCTATCTCAGTGGGCCTGTCTTCCACTTCAACCTTTGATATCTCAAGGGTTGGCCAGCAGAGGCCACCAGATACCAGGCCATGGTGGAAAGCCCACAACAGCCAGAATGGGACAGACTTGCTGTGGGCCCTGTGGCTAGGTCCCTAGGTCTCAGGAGATGCAGTAGTGACCCAAGAAGGGTGAGGCCATGTCCCTACAGTCCCTAGCACAAATGCGGGGCTCAGCCTCACCACCCAGGGTCTCATGTAGCAGAGGCTAGATTTGAACTCCCGATCTTCCTCCTTGTACCTCCCAAATGAAAGATTGCAGGCCTGCACCACCACACCTGGACCCACTACCTAGACTGAATTCCAGGTATCTGGGCCATCAGACTTAGAGCAGGTGCTGGTGGCTGTGCCCTGACCTCCACTGCAGTCCCGTGGCTGCTCGGGGCTATGTGACACCATTCCCGAATGAGGGCTAGCCAGCCACATCAGGATGGCTCACTTACTTCTCTGATCTTGTCAAGGCTGGACTGGGGGCTCACCTGCACACATACAGCTCCAGGGGCGGCTGGGTGTTGGGGGTCATGATCCAGGGGGCCACTCGGAAGGTCACGCTGTCCTTGAAGACTGACACCTCGGAGAGGGGCTGGGAGAGAGGAGGGCTCGGTGGTTTTGTGGGTTCCTGGGTGCCCCACACCTCTCCCTGACACAGCCCTCATATTGAACTTACCCGAGTGTCCACCAGGCTGACACTGAGAGAGAGCAGCCCCGAGAAATTGGCGTCAGGGAAGGCGAGTCCTTCCACATAGAACTGTATGTCTCTCTCCCCGGGATGCCGTTCCACCTCATAGGAGCTGTTACGGGGCCCTAGCACCTGTTTGTAGTTGGAGAGGGAGGTCCCACCTAAGGAGAACAGGGTCAGGCCGATGTGGGGACAGGGTTGGGGAGCCCAGGACAGGAAGATAGGAAACCTGTGACTGGAATTTGGCCCCAAAGTACCCCTGGGGAGCTCTGCTTCAGTTCCCTTCCAGTTCTACGATGCAGAAGCTGTGTGACCTTGGCTCAATGACTCAACCTCTCTGAGCCTCAGGTGAAGTGTCTAGCAGACGAATAGAGAAAAGCATCTAACCCACAAGGTGGTGAGGGCCCAATTGTCTGTCCATGGTGCTTATAGACAAATGATGCCAAATAAGGCCATCCATACATGGACTATGACACACCCACAAAAAAGCAATGAAGTGACTATGCGTGCTGCAGAGTGGATGAACCTCATTGGTGGTGTCAGAAGGTAGTGGGAGTGGCTTCTGATGGGGTTCTGTTTGTATTCAAGGTGATTAAAGATGCCATCTCTGAGCTACACCCCAGCCCCCTAAAGCCGCAGATTCTGATTATAAACTCCAGTAATTCAGCCATGATTTGAAGCTGGGACTTTAGTGCAGACGAACTGGCTGGAGGAGCCAACAAGTCATATGGAGTCAGTGGGGGGGAGGGAGGTTAGGGACCTTGGTGCCTGTACTGGCTGGTTTTGTGTGTCAACTTGACACAGGCTGGAGTTATCACAGAGAAAGGAGCTTCAGTTGGGGAAGTGCCTCCATGAGACCCAACTGTGGGGCATTTTCTCAATAGTGATCAAGGGGGTAGGGCCCCTTGTGGGTGGTGCCATCCCTGGGCTGGAAGTCTTGGGTTCTATAAGAGAGCAGGCTGAGCAAGCCATGGGAAGCAAGCCAGTAAGGAACATCCCTCCATGGCCTCTGCATCAGCTCCTGCTTCCTGACCTGCTTGAGTTCCAGTCCTGACTTCCCTTGTGAGAACAGCAACATGGAAGTGTAAGCTGAATAAACCCTTTCCTCCCCAACTTGCTCCTTGGTCATGATGTTTGTGCAGGAATAGAAACCCTGACTAAGACAGCGGCCAAGAAGCCTGCCTTGGAATGCTCCCTCTACCCCATCTGGCTGTGTGGCTGTGACTGTCTTGAGCCTCAGTTTCTCCCTCTGTGCAATGGGAGGAGCAGTTGGGGCCCTGTCCTTGGTTGTCACACCGTTCCCTGATGGGGTAGCTGTGCAAGTCACAGTGAGTTACTGAGAGGTTGACAGACGCAGGGAGCATGGAAGAAGGCAAGATGTGACACAGTCACTCACCCCGGGCGCAGAGGACCTTCAGTCTTCTGGAGTCAGACAGAGACGCCTTCAAGACCAGCTTGTGACTCTCGAAAAGCTCATCAGGGCCATCACAGCTCAGCACCATTGGGGACATGTCCTGCAGGTCTGGGAGAGTGGCTTTGAGACAAAGCCCCCAAAGGCAACCCAGACCCCCTCCTCCCCCCTCCTCACCTCCCATGCCCGCCGTCACTCACCCTCCAGTGACCTCAAATGGCCAGCGTGCAGGTCCTCCCTGGACCCGTGGGTATCTCTGTCACAGTTTACCAACAGGATGGCCCCGGAGCCCCCGGAGCCCCAGCGCCAGGTTTTCTGTGGCACACGGAAAGGCTTGGGTTAGTCAAGCCTGGGAATGCTGGGAAGGGAACTAGACATGGCCTGCTTAGCGCAGAAACTTTTATATTCTGGGTTTGCTTAAAGATTTAACGAGGGGCCAGGCAGTGGTGGCGCATGCCTTTAATCGCAGCACTTGGGAGGCAGAGGCAGGCGGATTTCTGAGTTTGAGGCCAGCCTGGTCTACAGAGTGAGTTCCAGGACAGCCAGGGCTACACAGAGAAACCCTGTCTTGAAAAACAAAACAAACAACAACAAAAAAAAGATTTAATGAGGGACCATGGGCACCGGGAGCAGAGCATTCAGGAAGGCTCAGACTCAGAGACGGCCACCCTTGTGTTGTGAACATGGGCAGGACCGTGTGCAGAGGCTGTGCCTAGCACACACAGTGAAGACACAGGGTGATGTCGCCACGCACAGAGATGGTCATGCTTTGGCTCCACCTAAGACCCACTCTGATCTCCATGAAGAAGAGTCCTCCATTCCGGCAGTCTCCTGGGCCTAACACTCACCAGGGACTTCCAGGCTGAGGATCCAGATGCCCGACTCTGGGGTCAGCACCGTCCCCAGTACCCTGTGCCCTTTCTCCATTTTGCAAGAATGCAAAGAGGAAACTCCGGGAGGGAACTCTCAGGTTGCAGTTAGGGTTCAAACCCAGGTCTCTGGGACTGTAAAGGTCCGTTGTTGGCTTCTGTGGCGCTCTGTGCCACCCTTGCTCACCCCTCTGAGCAGACACCACCCTGTGCCAAGGCCCAAGACGTGGTTTCATCGTAGCCCCCAACTACAACCCTTTCAAGCAATCTCATGCAGTGAATAAACTGCACAGCCATTCAGGTGTCCTGCCCCACCTTGTCCAAAAGACTTGAGATCCAGGCTGCCTCTGTGGATCTTTCCCTACAAACTAACTGTACCTCCTGCTCCTGTGCGACAACATGCTTCTTGTGTGATCACTCATTCTCCTCTTTGTTCTTTGTGGTCTAGCTGTAGCTGAATACCATAGCCCCCTCTACCTACCAGCAGGAGGCCATTTCATTATTCAACAATGAAACACCTCATGAAGCCCCTGCCATGTGGAGAGGTCCAGATCCAACCCCCTAAACAAAAGCTATACTGCAGAATAGGGCAGACCAGAGAGGGTGAGTGTTTCCCCAACAGTCACACAGCATATCTGTCACTTCAGCCTAAGCTACTGCCCACTTGAGGCAGTTTGGCCATCCTTCCGTGGCTAGAACAAATCCTGCTCTTCTAGAAGGAGGGCTGTCTGCTGCCAAGATCACCCAGGTCTCTGCCTGCCAGCTCCACATTCACGAGGTATCCAGGGTCTCACCTTGTCACCAGAGCCTTTCTTCACCTTGCCTGTGCGGCCTGTGTCGACATCAAGGGACACATCTGCAAAGGGCAGACAGACAGGTCACCTGTCACTGTACCTGGGATGACCTAACTAGCTTGGCTCCCACCCCAGCTGAGGACCCAGAAGTCCAGCTCTGGAGACTCGACATTGAGGAGCCCGTGTGCTGGTCTCAGGGCTCTGGCTAGAGGGACATTGGCAATTCTGGTGTCGGAGGGACACAAGTCGCTGGCTTGGCCATGTGCACTGGGTGACTATGTCTAAGAGATGCTGGGTTTCTATGTCCCATGCAGGGGACCCTTAACTGTAGCCCCCGGGGACCTATGATCAGGGTCTGTCATCCTCAGAGGATGCTGTTGTGGGCTCTGAGTGAAAGAGGCTCATGGCTCTCCATGGTTCTAGGTTGGGTCCTGGGGACCCAGCGACAATGGGACTCCACAAGGAAGCCATTGTGAATTGAGCTCATAGCAACGACATTTCTAGACTCTATTGGTCCTGAGCATGGCTGGGTCTCTGTGGTCCTGGAGATGTTTGATATTCCCAAGAGGCCAAGGGAGGGGTGAGGCAGGTAGCTGAGGCTCCCCCCCCCAAAGGCTCCACAGCTTTCTGCCACCTTCACCACATCCGATAGCTACCGTGTCCACAGCCAGGCAGGAGCAGGACTCACCAACGGCAGTCAGGTAGAGCACACTGTGCGCCAGGGCAGCAGCCTGCTGGGACTCAAAGTACGATACCCTCACCTGGGGAAGAAAGCCAGCCCTAAGAGAAGGCAGGGGACAAGGGGGCCACACCTACAGCCCAGGGGGCCACACCTACAGCCCAGGCCCTGGGTGGAGGCAAAGCCGTTTGGCAACTGTGACCTGGGGTCCTGTTCCAGGGCCCCTCGCAGTCTACGGAGAAAAGAGGGCTACAAAGTCAGGTATAGGGACTCCAGGACATTCTGGGATATGAGAGAGACAGACAGAGAGGGGCTGCTGTTCTACTGGCCTAGGCAGCTTGACCTTCCTTGGCATTATTCATCCTCTGCAGAGAGGGAATGACCGGCCTGGTCCCACAACCACAGTGAGTGCCAGGACTTTTGCCAAAGTCCAGAGGCTACTGCCCGTCCCCAACTTGCCCCCTGCAACAGGATTCCTTCCAGGGAAGGTTGTCTCAGCCTGCAGGCACGTGCAGAGCCACACAGAGGTCCCAGCTTGCTCCATCATGGAGAAAGCACCGGGCCAGCAGTTGAGGGCCATTCCGTTCGTTATTCAACAACTGTTCAACAACCGCTGTGTGTGGGAGACACCAGGGCCAGCTGGGAGCTGTCGGTCAAAGGTGGCTTGCTGGATACATGTGGAGGCTTGAGTGGGCGTGCTGGGGCCCTGCATGAGTGCCTACCAGTATGGCCATGCGATCCTGCGTGGGGAGCACAGGGGCTTGGGGGCAACTGCAGGGAGTGAGAAATAGAGGTGCGTGGATCTGAAGGGTGACCAGGTGGTTTGGGGGTGCTGTGTGGTGTTGGGATGGTGATGAGATGGGTCTGGGTCTCTGTGGAGATGTGTGAGGAGATGGCTGGGCGTGGGATACGAGCTACCCCCGACTCTGGATGTCGTTTACCTTGAGGTCATGTAAGTCCTTACTGACTGTATCCGCCACCACCACCACATCCACATTGGCATCCAGGGGCCAGTGGGCCCGGCCTGCGGGCTCTGCCACTCGTGAGGGATCGTAAACCATGTAGATCTTCACCTCAGAGCTCCCGGACACCCCAAAAGTCTTGGCGCCTTTGGGCACATCACTGCGGAGAAGGAGGGTGGAAGAGACTGAAGGGTTCAGAGAGTGGTCATGTGAGGTAGAGGTTGGGTCCTGGGACGGCAGCTATTTAGGAGGCATCCCTCACCAGTGGGGCTGGGGACCCCTGCCTCCAAGTCTCTCTCTGCTCTAGCTGCATGGTCCTTCCTTCTGGTTCATGAAGAGACCAAGCTATCTTATCCCAGGACCTTCATACAGCTTAACACCCTTGCCCCTGCCCCCGCACATACATCCACAAGGCTCACACCCAAGGCTTCAGGGCTCTGTTTAAAACCTCCCCCTTGGGCTGGCGAGATGGCTCAGCGGGTAAGAGCACTGACTGCTCTTCCAAAGGTCCTGAGTTCAAATCTCAGCAACCACATGGTGGCTCACAACCACCCATAATGAAATCTGATGCCCTCCTCTGGTGTGTCTGAAGACAGCAACAGTGTACTTACATATAATAATAAATAAATCTTTAAAAAAAAAAAAAAAAACCTCCCCCTTTCAATAACCCTCCTCAGGTGGTTAGGGTTAATTGTCAACTTGAGAGCATCTAGAATGATCTGAGAGTAAGTAGGATGGCTCAGTGGGTAAAGGTGCTTCCCGCCAAGCACCCTGGGGGGACCTGAGTTCAAGCTCCCCAGGCCCAAAGGGCAGAATGAAAGAACCAACTCCTTCTGACCTCCATTCATGTATGTGCACAGGCACGCACAAGTACACCTTTTAACATGATTATCATTGATGTGGAAAGACCCATCTTAATTGTGAGCGGGGCTGTTTCCTGGGCAGGTGATCCTGGACAGAACAGGGGAGAGGGAGGGCTGAGCAGAAGTGTGCATTCAGGACTCCCTTCTGATCCTGGTTGTCTCATCACAGTAATGGGAAAAGAAACGAATACCCATCCCCACCCCTCTAGCTGAGGCCGAGTCACCTTCTGCCCTTCCCAGCTTTGTCAACCGTGTATGCCACCGGCCAGCTGCCCCGCTAGCTCAGTTCCAGAGGGCAGCCAGTTTGCCTAGCTTGCTGCTGGATCCTCAGAGTACGTGCAGGGGACTCAGGAGATGTGTGGAAAGGAAGGAATACAGTCTCACTTTCTGCCAGCCCCCAGGGTTCCCTCTGGCCCATCTGCACTGGAGTGGGGTCCACAAAGCAGCTAGCTTCTCTCTGTCGGCCTGAGAAGTCCCAGCGCTCTTGGCTCTGGAGAGACAAGGAATCAATCACTGGGCCCCTCCGCTGCTGGACCACCTGCTTGGGGTCCTTTCGCAGCCACATTTCAGATGGAGCAGACTAGGACTTTGGGGCACCCAGAGGGAAGCCAGCAGGATCCTGGGGAGATGTATTGTCTATTGATGAATACAAGCTGCACACCAATGTCAGGCACTAACTACCCTTGGGTCAGGCTCCACAAAGCCATTCACCCTGAACAGACATCAGAAGTGGGGGCCACAGGTGTCAGTGTTCAGGGCTCTATCATAGTGTCCCAAGGATAATGGCACCCCTGAAGACAGGTCCACTTACAGAGGTGCTCTTGACTTCACATACAAGATGAGAGGTCTTTTCTCTTATACTCCTGCCTCTGCCCTTTCCGGGGCCCCTGAGAACCCATCCAAGCAAGCCTCTAGAGAAAACCCTCCCACAGCCTGCTACAGTCACCCTGTCCCCACCAAGTAATTGTCTTCATTGACCACAGTGATGATGGCCACAATTCAGTCCCACACCGTGCTTCACCACAGCTCCACTCTACTGATGAGAGGAGGGCCAGAGCATCACAGGCCTCCCCTGATGACCCTCAGAGCTTCCCCCAGCTGCATACCCGTTACCATGGAAACCGCACACGTTTCCCCCCTTACCTCCCTCTTTCACATTCTCCCCCTTAACCCCCTCTTCTTCCAGTTGTCCTCATCCTTTGATTTAGAGTCCCATTGGCCACCAGGGACAGACCTGCCCCGACTGTGGCTGAAGCCTTACCCCCATGGCTACTGCCATGCTGACCACATGGCTCCGGGTTCTAGGTGTTCCATAATTCTTACTGTCCTAGACTTGAACCCGTCAAACAACCAAGGATGGCCTCGAATCCCTGAGCCTCCAGCCCTTGAAGAGAGTTGTTGGGATATCAGCACGTACCATGTTCCCTCCCTCCCTGCTGGCCGTCACTCTGACCTTGCCCCTGGCCCAGTTTCCTGGGGACCAGCTCCCTGGGGACCAGCCCCCACCCTCGATGACCCTAGTACCCTTGCATCTCTTTCTGCCCACCCATGCTTCCTATGTGGCTGCCTGCACCTGGCCCTGGCATCTCTCTGGGGTCCCACACACGGAGACCTTACTAAGGATCCACCTGCTGTGAACAGCCCTGGCAGCACAGATGGGGCCTGATCCTGAATCCCAGAACTCCCACGCTAGGCCTTCTGCACCTGGCCCTCTCAGTCTTCAAAGCTTTGGTCCCAAGGCTGAGCTCACCCTGTGTCAGCTGCCTGGCAACTCCAGCAGTTGCCAAGGCCGACTCCCAACTCAGTCCCTGAGCTGTGTGCTAGAGATGACGATGGGTTGTTTGGATCTGTGGCTGCTGATCTTGTGTGTGACCCTTGACACTGACTGTTGAACACTCTCTCTGTCTCTCTGTCTGTCTCTCTCTCTCTGGAAACTACTGCCACCTTCCCCATCTCCCTAAGGGCAAGTCACCTGTATAGCGCCTGTACCTTATCACACCTAGCCCCAGCCAAGCCTGTCCCTGGCCTGGACAGGGGTGTCATATGTACCCCACCTTCCCTCTCCCTCACACCCAACTCTTGTGCACAACAAACATCACCCGTTTTGCCCCCTTCACTCTCCCACCTGTTGGGACAAGACAGCTGTACCCCACAGCCTCCGGAACACACCTCCACCCAGGCCGCAGCCTTCCTTCCTTCCCACTCAGGCCATGAGAGTCACTCCATCCCCAGAGCCAGCAGCCTTTCCCTTTTTGCTTGAAACATGTCCCCAGTTGGCTGTGAACCCCCAGGCTCTGCTTGCTTTCCCACCACCTTGCTGCCCCGCCCCCACCCCCAGGTTTAATAGTCTTCTGGGGGCACTTATATGCATACATGCTTATTGTAAAACTTATCAACACACGATATATCCTACATTGGTCACACTGCACTCTACTCCCCATTGGTGAGTGCCTTGTAAAGGCTCTGGAGCCCATTTCTCCTCACTGTAGCTGGCCGTGGCTGCAGCTCATACCACGATTTGGCAGGGTAACAGTGTCTGTCCCAAATTGGTCATTATACCACCAATAAAGTCACTAAAATTGAATCTGATGCCTGACTTGACTGTGGGTTGGAAGCGGAGGGGTGTGTGGGTGCGTATGTGTTCGTGCTGCGAGTGCCCAGCGTCTCCCCTTTCTTCAGGACTTGAGAAACTTTGCAGAGTCAGTGCTGGGATCTGTGGCGGTTTGAATGAGAATTCCCTCCCGAGGGTCATATATTCAGAAAGCTTGATCCTCAGTTGTTAGAAGGATTATGAGGTGGAGCCTCTGGGGCGGAGCCCTGGGGGTGTGGCCTCGGAGGGCTGTGGCCTTGGAGGGGGTGTGGCCTCGGAGGGGGTGTGGCTTCGGGGAGTTGTGTCACTGGGGCTGGGCTTGGAGGATTCTAAAATCCAGGCCTTTTCCAGTTATCGCTCCTTTTCTGTCTTCTGCTTGAGGCTCAGGCTGTAAACGCTCAGATACTGCACCAGCACCATGCCTGTGTGTCATGCATACTCCCTGACGCCATGGTCGTGGACTCTAATGCTCTGAAACCAGGGACCCCAAACCAAACACTTTCTTGTGTAAGTTGCTTTTGGTCATGGTGCTTTATCACAGTACCAGAAGAGAGAAAGTCCCGCTTTTGATTTCAAGCTAATCCTTCCATAAAGGTGACATATCTGTCCACCCTCACAGATACGGACCAGTCAGTGGCTTCCCTTGAGAGGCAGCTATGGGCAGATCAGGCCTTCAGGGCCTTTCTCTGGGGCATGCAGGGGCCTCTCCAGCTCAATCCTGGGTGTTTTTGAGGCTCTGGCTACCCTCATGCCACTGGCAGGCATTCAGCAAGGTCCCAGGGGACCAGGCAGTGTTGCTTCAGCTATTTCTTGTGATGCCCGAGAGAGGCGGGTTTTGCCAGGAGGATGCTGTGTATCCTTGGCTTCTCATTCCCTTGGCATCCTGGCCCTACCCCTCCTGGAGCCTCGGGCATTGGACTGGTGCTACAGGTCTGTGGGTGGGCCATAAATTAAGGGACAGACGTGCGTGGGAGCTGGAGTAAGCCCAGGAGGTCCACAGTGGGATCGGCTTCCTGCACACATCATTACCCATACTGCCTCTCTGCAGGGTATCTCGCTGGGAAGCTCCTGGCATCATGAAGTCTGGCACATGCCCCCAAGCTCACAGTCAAAGCAAACCTCCTCCTAAAGTACAGTGACAGGACAGGCGAGGTGGTGCAGTCCCCTAGTCTAAGCACTAGAGACACAGAGGCAGGCAGGTCTCTGAGTTAAAGCTAGCTCCAGGCCAGCTGGGGCTACATCGGGAAAACCTCATCTCAAAGATAACGGGGAGGAGCCAAAGAGGCTGTACTGGTCAGGTTTGTTTGGTTGTTGTTTGTTTGTTTGTTTGTCATCTTGACACAAGCTAGGGCTGTTGAGGAAAAAAGAAACATCATGTGAATTCGAAAATTCAGATTGTCCCACAGCCAAGTAGAGGGGGCATTTTCTTGATGCATGATTGATGTGGAGGGCCTAGACTATTGTGGGCGGTGCCATCTCTGGGCTGGTGGTCCTGGGTGCTATAAGAAAGCAGTCTGGCGGCGCTGGAGAGATGGCTCAGCAGTTAAGAGCACTGATTGCTTGCTCCTCCAGAGGTCCCGAGTTCAATTCCCAGCAACCACATGGTAGCTCATAACTATCTATAACGGGATACAATGTCCTCTTCTAGTGTGTCTGAAGACAGCTACAATGTCCACATATACATACAATAAATAATTCTTAAAAGAAAGAAAGAGAGAGAGAGAGAGAAAGAAAGGAAGGAAGGAAGGAAGGAAGGAAGGAAGGATGGAAGGATGGGAAGAAGGAAGGAAGGAAGGAAGAAAGCAGGCTGAGCAAGTCTTGGGGAACAAGCCAGTAAGCAGCACCCCTCCACGGCCTTTGCATCAGCTCCTGCCTCCAAGTGCCTGCCTTGAGCTGCTCTGATGTCCTTCAATGACAGAGTGTGGCCTTGACCAGCAGTCTATAGGCAGCTCCTCACACTCTTCCCTGCAACTAGAAAACAATTCCTCTCACCAGGTTGTGGCAAATAAACTCTTCTCTCACCAAGTTTCTTTTTCTTTTCTTTTCTTTTCTTTCTTTCTTTTTTGTTTTGTTTTGCTTTTCGTAACAGGGTTTCTCTGTATAGCCCTGGCTGTCCTGGAACTCACTCTGTAGACCAGGCTGGCCTCAAACTCAGGAATCCACCTGCCTCTGCCTCCCAAGTGCTGGGATTAAAGGCGTGCAGCACCACTGCCCAGCATTCACCAAGTTTCTTTAGCCACGGCCTTTATCACAGAGATAGAAACAAATTAGAACATCGGCTCCGATTGCTTGTACTATGCTCTTCAAACCAAGCCCTCGTCTTCATCTTTGAGTCCATTATCAGCCTGAGAAGTCTCCCAAGCCCCGCCCCCCCTCCACCTCATCTCTGCTGGGAGTAACCTCCCCAGAGTGTGACCTCTGGTCCCTGAATGAGTCAGCCTTGGTTTTCCTCCTCCAGGCAGCCTCCCCTGGGGCTAGTGGGGCTCTGGGGCTGGGGCTGCTGTAAAGTCTGTTCTGATTGGTGGTTGCTGTTGTCAATCTTCTCAGCCTGGGCCACCTGCCCTAGCGTGGCACCACTGTCCCCTTTTGTAGCCTGCAACACAGGAGGCACCTTCACCAGCCTGACTCATCCTGTAGCTTGGACGAGGACCAGCTAAAGCAGTAGCGAAGGCTGCCAGAACCTAGAGAACACCAAGGGGCCATGAGGGTGGAGCTTCGAGATAGAGTGTGAGCCCCGCCCTCCTCAGTCGCCCGCTGACTCCTCAGTCAAGGTGTCTGCTGGGGACCTCTGTCTGGCTGCTGGTGGCTGAGGGCCGCTTCAAGCACCTCATTTAGCTAAATTTGTGATGCTCTTGCCCGAATCTCTGCTTTATTCACAATAACACTCTCATGTGGAGCATTCAGAGAGGTGAGGCAACCTTCCTCAGATCACACAGCAAGGGAGCCTCCATAGTTCTCTCCCTTCTCTCTTGGGGGCTGACAGTACAAGGAGTACGTGACCGGAGCATGAGCCGCGCTGAAGGGAGGGAGGAGGTCACAGGAGAGGATGAGGAAGGCTTGGAAATGGCAGAATTTCCACACAAGCTTCTCGGAGGGTTTCCTTGTGAGCAAGCTTGGGGGACCAAGCAGGAAAGCCACCATCCCAGTCTCTGTCCCCACCTGATCCTTCAAGGTCTGTGCAGGCCTTAACACAGTGTCCATGACTCTCTGGTTCCAAGAACCACCGTGAGCACACACTCCGGGTCGCAGGGGTCCAGGGCTCATGGAAGCCAGCTCCCCCATCCCTACCCCCACCCCACCCCCATCCCCACCTCCCAGGACTCAGCCTGAGTGCTTCCCACTCCGGCAGCTCTCGACACCGTTTCTACAACCTTTCCTTCTGCTAGGCTGTGGACTACCACACAGTAGCTTGCACCTCTCAGGCCACCTGCTCTCAGGAGGATGAATACTGGGACCTTTGTGCTTGCTACCCACACTTGGGCATCAGTCACAACAGGGCAAGGCTTGTGAGAGGCCTGTGCCGGGCAGTGGCCCTGCAGGAAGGAGCAGGAGGTACAGGTAGTCTCAGGGACTAAAACAGAGAAGGCCACACAGGTCCAGGTGGCTGGAGCTGATGACGGCAGCAGGTCACACCCTGATGTCCCAGGCTGGCCAGGCCCCCCAGAGTCTCTAAGCCTGAGAGACAGCGCTGCTCCCATTAAGAATGCTTGCAGCTCAGTCTGAAGACCTTTGTACTGTGTGACGTGGGTACCACGGGATGCTGTGAAGAATGGCACCTGGAAAAGACACCGTGGTCCCTGCTCTTGCTCTCAGACTCCATACCCAGCATCTGCCTGCAGAAGATGGGTTTACAGAGCAGAGAGGAAGCCCTGAGCGTCACACAATGGGCTACAGGGCACAGAGATGAGATTCAAACATAGAGCATGTCTAGGGGCGCCCCTATCCACCACTCACATGGAGTCTGCAGCAGAGAGAATTCCCAGAGATCAGGCTTCTCTGCAGTAGAGCTTACAGAATCTGGAATCAGGCAGATGTGGGTTCAAATCCCCGCCCCACTCTCTGTCTTCAGAAAGTCTCTTAATCTCTCTCTACCTTAGTTTCTTTGCAAAATGGAGACCACAATACTCTCTGCCTTGCAAGCTTGCTGTGAGAGTTAACCGGAATATCATGGAAAACACTTGAAGCAGCAACCATGGCCACTGCTGCTATAAATGGTTCTGAGGGACGGACACTAGACAGGAAGAGACGGGGACCCATGGGTGAGAATGCTGTGTGACCCCTTCCCTCTCAGCAGACCAAGGAGCCAGACTAGGCTCACGACCACACAAAGCAGCATCTCCAGCAGTGACTGGTGTCTACCATGGCAACATGCAAGAGGATTAGGAGTTCAAGTCCAGCCCGGCTTCTGTAGCAAGAACCGTCTTAAAATAAAGAAGCAAATAAAACCAGGGAGTGGGGAAACGGCCTCACTAGTAAATCCTTGCAAGTGAATTCAATGCCCAAAACTCATGAGCTGGAGAGATGGCTCGGTGATTAAGCGTGCTTACTGCTCTTGCAGAGGATGAAGGTTCAACTCTCAGCTCTCACAGGGCAGCTTGCAACTGTCTGTAACTCCAGTTCCAGGGGATCTGATGTCTTCTGACCTCCTTGGGCACTGTATGCATATATGTGTGTATGTATATAGGTGTATATACA
>NW_022196900.1:97425699-97438453 GCF_008632895.1 Mastomys coucha
TATATATATATATATATATATCCAGACAGAGCACTCATAAGAAAAAAATAAAAAAATAAAAGCCTGGGTGAGTCATATACTCATATACCCAGGAAAAGTGGACAGGAAGATCCCTGGAGATCACTAACCAGAGAATCTACTCTAATTAACAAGTCCCCGGTCCCTGTCTGAAAAGAGCCAGAGTAGATGGCTCTTGAGGAAATATACCCAAGATTATCCTCTGGCCTCGCATGCACAGTGCACACACAGGAGCACCAGTACTTACACATACACACACCCATGTTTTAAAAACAGCCCTCATGCTGGCTGTCAATGAACTCCCCACAGAGGCACAAGCCAGGTAGACTAGGGGAGCCAATCAGGTTGGCGAAGGGGTGCAGCTCAGACACCTCTCAGCCTCGGCCCTCTCCCTCTGTCCCTTTAGCTGTTTGCACCTGGCAGAGGTCATGGAGGACCATGCATGGCTGGTCTGGTACCACACGTATTCACTTCCCTAAGGTCTGTACCATATGAGGCGTGGCTGTGACCTCTCTTTCCAAGAGATAGTGATCGGTGGTTCATGGGCACCTTGCAACGCCCTGTCATTGCTCAGTGCAGGCTGCCTAGCAAGCCCAGGAGGATGGCCGGAGATGGCAGGCCTTGCCACGGTGGATACGGGGCTCCAGGTGGCAGCTGACACTCCCTGTCCTTCAAAGCAAAGGAAGACTGGATCCTAGGACCAAAGTACCCGAGAGAAAGGGCCCTTATCTAAAATGGGCGCACTGAGTCATTTTCCCCTTGCCAAAGTAGATCCGAGACCTGAGGGTGATGAAAGTCCTCATTAATAAAATGGGGAAACTAGAGATGCCAACTGTACAGGCACGCAATATTGTGACGTCACCCGTACCTATCTAGGCTGAGAGAGAGGGCAAGCTCAGAGGGGCTAAGTGATTGGCCCAAGGTCACACAGCCTTCAAGGACCAATAAGACCCCCAGCTATTGTGTTCTGAGAAACCACCAAATTGGCCAGCCCTGGGAGCTTCTCTCAGTGGAGCCAGGTGAGTGTTGGCTAGGGTAGGGCAGGGGAGGGTCTATCCCTTCTCTCTCTTCACTAAGTCCAGAGGTTGGGACCACACACGCCCATGTCCAGAGCCTTGGTGACCATTCTGTCTCACAGCATCCCTGCTGCCCCTCTGCTGAGTTCCTGTGGTGTCAGTGACCTGTCTTGCATCCAAACTAACTGACGCTATGCCAGAGGCCTAAGCCAGGAGCAGTTTGGTCAGATGTATGGCCCCCAAGGGCTCATGGGAAGTACTTGCTAGTAGTGTTTCAAGGGGCCATGAACTCAAACCCAGAATGGGGTCCTGCTCTGGGGCTCAGGGTGCATTTGGAGGCCCAAACTCAGATGTGTCTCTTCTACGAGGCCAGGCTGGCTCGTGTCCACAAGTCCCAGTTTTCTCAGTGCCAGCCCAGACTTGCTAACAGCTTTGGAATCCTCCTGGCCTTTCTCCAGCCAGCTGAGCATGGGAGGCGACAGCTGTGTCTGTGGAGCTGAGAGATCAGAGCTCTGAGACAGATAACAAATCGGGTCTTCCGTTTTGACAGCGCTGAGGGCCTCCTGCATGTTAGGCAAGCACTCTACCACTGAGCCACAGCTTAGTTCCCCTTTTACTTTCTTGTTTGTTTGTTTTTTCCACACAGGGTTTCTCTGTGTAGCCCTGGCTGTCCTGGAACTCACTCTGTAGACCAGGCTGGCCTCGAACTCAGAAATCCACCTGCCTCTGCCTCCCAAGTGCTGGGACTAAAGGCGTGTGCCACCACCGCCCAGCTCCCTTTTTACTTTTTATCTTCAGACAGAGTGTCACACAGTTGACCAGGCGGCCTTAGGCTTGCAATCCTCCTGCTTCAGTCTAAATGATGGAGTGACAGTATGTCTCTGCATCCTGCCTGATGCCCTTTATTCTGTGAGGTTACCCACTGTCCACTTACTGTCCTCAGGCCACCAGGCCACCAGAGCAAGGCTTCCTCTGTGACCTCATATAATCCCAGAACTGGAAAAAACGTAAGCATTCGAACATCACTTCCAAATAAGGGCACTCTTCCTTAGGCAGGAACGTGGACAGGTTGAATGGAGATGGAGGAGAGCCGGTGCCTGGTCCCAGCAGTGCCTGCAGCCTGTCAGTCCCTCAGATTGGGATCCTATCAATCACATCATCCTTCCCTGCTAGCCAGCTCTGCCCCCCCCCCCGTCGTCCCCCCCACCCCGCCCCCTTGAGGCTGACAGCATTTATCTACATGGCCAGGGAAACAGCCAGACAGATACACTGCAGGGCATTGTTGGTTTTGGAATTCAGGAAGTCCAGGAGATGGTCAGGCCTAGTCCTTCCTGTAGCTTATTGGAGAGTTTCATGCCACCATCCCCCCATACTCCTGTGCCCCAAATCCCTGAACATCCTACTTTCGCTTTGCTTAAAGTGAAGTGAGACTGTTGATGTAGCCCACCAGCCTGAAGGGGTCAAGGGTGTTGAAGCAGCCTATTGGGGATGGGAGTCAAGATGGTGAGATAACCCACCAGGGAGAGGCATCAGGGTACTGAGATAGCCCATAAGGGTATTGAGCTACCCCCATAAGGGATGGCCCTCAGCATCTGTTGAGACTAGTTACCCCATGGCACACAATTAACCCCACATACAAACATCTTTTCAAATGGCCAGGCCATGTGGCCTCTGGGGGCTTAGTCATCTGCTCTGATGTCACCTTATACACTATCATCTGGAGGTTCAAACTCTGGGCAGCTCAGGTGACCGGCATACCTCATACTTGGGGGGGCCTTCCCCAGGCTTATCAGCAAGCAAGACCAGTTCTAAGCCCCTTGGTTGGCCTCAGCTGGAGCCAGTCACCAAGCAAAGGGAGGGAGGAACCCCAAGTTCATCACGTCATCATGTGTGGCCTAGCTCTAACCCAGCCCCTGGGGGAGCCTCGGGCTCCTGGAAGTCCTGATGGCTTGTCCATTCACGGCACCTTTCCCACCGCCACTGCCTCTGGGCAGGAGAGCCCTCCTCAGTGCCACAAAGCAAATTCCTGTGGCCTTGTAAACTCTGGGAGCTGTAGGACTAGACAGCACTCGGGGTGCAGCGCTAGACACTACTTGGGGTACAGTGCTCACACACTAGTCCCTCCCGGAGCCAGTCAAGCGAAGCCACAGCCAAGCCAGCTCCCTCTGCCCTCATCTGGGCCAGCCACACTGAAGAACGATGCTAAGGGCTTGGTGTTCCCCGCCCCCATAAGACAGCCTGTGCTTTCCTTCTCTCCCCCACCCCGAGGAGCAATGGGAAGAACAGATGTGGGGAAGAACAGATGTGGGGGTGCCCACAGCTGGCACAGCCTATCAGTCACCTACCATGGACAAGCACATGCAGGTCTCATTCATCCCCCAACCCACGATGGTGGCACTGTTGAGGTCACTCAGAGAGGCAGAGACAGGCGCACAGAAGGGCAGTGGCAAGCCCCAGACCACACAGCCAGGGACCAACAGAACCAGGATGCCCCGGCTGTATATGTAACCTCCATGCTGAGTTTCAGAGGGGACCCAGTTCATCCAATCAGGATTCAGGGTCCTGGGCAATGAGAAGCTAGGGACTCTGGAAGTAAGCTGAAGGAGGAGGGGAGGTCAGGGTAGGGATGGTGGGAGGGATGGGACTGGATGGGTATGAACGGATGACAGAAGGTAGGCCTGGCTCCCTGCCAAGTGCCTTACTAGAGTAACCCAGTGCTGAGGGTTTTGCTTTTGTTTTTTGTTGGTTTTTGGTTTTTTGTTTGTTTGGTTGGTTTCTTCTTCTTCTTCTTCTTCTTCTTCTTCTTCTTCTTCTTCTTCTTCTTCTTCTTCTTCTTCTTCTTCTTCTTCTTCTTTTTCTTCTTCTTCTTCTTCTTCTTCTTCTTCTTCTTCTTCTTCTTCTTCTTCTTCTTCTTCTTCTTCTTCTTTTGGTTTTTCAAGATAGGGTTTCTCTGCGTAGCCCTGGCTGTCCTGTAACTCACTCTGTAAACCACGCTGGCCTCTGCCTCCCAAGTGCTGGGATTAAAGCTGTGTGCCACCACTGCCCGGCAGGGCTGAGGTTTGAAAGAACTTTCTAGAAACAACCTTGTCCCTAGTGAGAGTAGGGCCCTGGGATCAGGCAGGCGGGACCCATGGGGGCTCTCCTCCCCTGACATCGGTGTCAGAGCAGGACTGCCAGATGCAGGACAGGAAGGCTGGTCCCAGCTGAGCTTCAGCTCAACTGCAGGCTGTAGGATATGGATATTCCATGCCATAGCTAAAAAAAAATTACTGGGGCTGGTCCTGGGGTAGAACTTTTGTCTAGCATGTCTAAAGCCCCAGGGAGTACCAAAAATTCTGGTTTTCTCTGTCTTCCTCTTTCTCTCTTTCCTCTCCCACTCCCTCTCCCTCCTCCTCTTCTTCGTTCTTCTTCCCCTCCCCTCTTCACTCAATGGACTCTGTTCATTAAATCTAGAATTGTATGCTGAACTGGCAAGAGTGGATATAATTCCATTAGCCACTCTGGTCCCCAGTGGAAGGTAGTCAAGGTCTGGCTTCCAGAGCATCTGTCTGTCCCTCCCCGGCCCTGTCCCTGGGACCCTACACCGTCACTTGAGAGGGGAACAGTAAGACACAGCCTCAATGAAGCTCAGCCAGGTGACAGTTACAGCATCCCCACACCCGGCTGGACAAGTGTGGGTGCCGAGCCCCAAGGATGAACTGAGTTCAGAGGGTGCCTGGGAACCCCCAGCCCTCAGCTCCCTGTGGAAGGCACCTCACCTAGAGCTCCACAGGCCCCAGAGATCAACAACTTCCTCGGTGGCCAGGTGAAGAGCTGAGGCTGCTCAGGTCCCTGCATCCCTATCTAAGCAGAGCCAGGACATGGAAGATTTGGGTCAATGGGGGAGATTGAAGTCAGGGGTATCCTATTCAGATGTTGATATTGCTGCTATCACGACCACCATCATCACCACTGCCATCATCACTACCAGCACCATCATCATCACTGCCATCATCACCACCATCATCACCACCACCACCACCACCACCATCATCATCATCATCATCATCATCATCATCATCATCATCATCATCATCATCATCATCATCATCATCATCTCTTGCCAGCCCAAGTCCCAGGGCTCTGCTCCAGGATCACTTCTTAAATTAAGTCATCGAGTTATGCCTTGACTACTCCCTCTTAATCCCAGTCACTCTGGTTGTCTCTGGCTGGCCTCCAAGGGTCAAGATGTCACATGCACACCCCTAACCGCAGAGAGGTGGAAAACTGGCAAGACATGGAGAGAGGAAGGGGGGCCCAACCCTCTTCCCTGGCTCGAGCCCCACTTCCTTCTGCTGCTCCATTTGAAGACTGTCATGTAGAACCCAGACAGAGCTTGGCCCCAGGCCTCAGGGTCGTCTCCTGAGCCCACCCTCAGAGTCCCACAGGGACTGGACCGAGTATCCTGACCCCAGTGCACCGGGGCAGACCCTGTTTCCTTTCCTCACAAGCTCTGAAGCCAGCTTCACCTCCTCTGGTGTCCGATATCACCCTGCCAGAACCCCCCCTGCATCCTCTTTTGCCTGTGGATCCCCTGACCCAAGCATAGGAAAGCGTCCCGGATCTTACCTGTAGACGTTTACAGGTGTCTCCACACCTACCACGCACACAGCGCGAGTCGGCTTTCCCAGAGACAGCTGTACAGCTCGAGGGGAGGCCATCCTGTGCCCAGCTTCCCGTCTCCTGGTCGGGTGAGCTTGGGTGCCCAGCAGCCACAAGCCCCGGCTGCTCCCCGGTTCCCCCAGTTCTCCTTGGGGACTCCCGGCTGCCGGGTAGGAGCGTGCGTTCTGATGGGCTGGAGCTCCCTCCTCCTCCCTTTTAATTTCACCCTGCAACCTGGGGAGCCTGCCTGAGCCTGGTCCCCACCTCCTGGCTCCATGCCCGGTCACCTAAGTCATGGGCTGTCAATCTAGGAGGCAGGGAGGGAGGTGTTTGAAACACTCTGTGGGGTGAGAGGGGGCCTGAAAGCAGCCAGGTGTAGCTGCCCACAGGAAGCCCAGAGGATCCCAGCCTTGCCTTTCAGCCTCTTGGTGCCTGAGCCCATCCCGTGACTGCCTTTCTGAGGGCTCACACTAAGAAATGTGTAGGTCCTATCTCCTGAGGGTGGCAATCCAGTCCTCACAGTCAGCTCGGTGTGGATGAATATTGTGTGGTTCAAATCCCAGGCCTTGCACTCAGAGCCACTAAGGGCATCGAGGTTCGTGAGCTCCCCTGGACTCAGTGACCCTGTGTGTGTGTGACAGCTGCTGAGACAGGAGGACCTCGGCATGGGGTGAGAGTTCAGGGCAGTGGAAGAGAGTTAGCCTTCTCTAAAAGATGTGCTGGCAGCTAGTCAGGGCTCTAGTCACATTGCTAGTGAGTGGCAGAGCCGCCTGCACACAAATCCACCATGAGGTGATGTGCTGGTAACCAGAATTCAGAAGGCACAAAGTCAATGGGTGATCACCTTGACCAGGGGCTCAAAGAGGTAGGTCAAGATGCTCCACCCTCCCTCCTTCATTTATATGTCTTCCTTTCTTTCTTTGTTCCTTCCTTTCTTTTTTCTTTTTTAAATTTAATTTAATTTCTTTATTTAGTTGTTGTTGTTGCTGTTCCTGGAACAGCACTCTGTAGACCACTCTGTAGAACTCACTCTGTAGACCAGGTTGACCTCACAGAGATCTGCTTGCCTCTGCCTCCCAAGTGCTGAAATTAAAGACATGTACCACTGCACCCAGATCACTTACACATCTTTTATTCCCACAGTGGCCCTGTGAGGAGGGATGGATGGATGATGAATGGATAAGGATGGATGGATAGATGGACAGATGGATGGACAAACAAGTGGACAGATGAACATATGGATGAGTGGACAGATGGATGGATAGAAGGATGGATGATGGATGGTGAATGGGTGGATAGATGGATGATAGACAGTGGATGGACAAACAAGTAGACAGATGAACATATGGATGAATGGACAGATGGAGGAATGGATGAGGGATGGATGAATATATAACTGGATGGATGGATGGATGGACAAGTAGATAAATGAACAAAGGGATGGTGGGCAGATGGATGGAGGGATGAATGAATGACCAAATAGGTGGATGGATGGATAAATGGATTGATGGAAGAGAAAGAAGGGAGGGAGAAAAGGAGAAAGGTGATTGGTGTCTAAGAAGATGGTGGCAATGCTGGATGAAGACAGTGGCGGTGCTCATGACAATGAGGTATGCCATACTGGTAAGCACCCATCAGCCTCCCCTGTGCTGGACAGTTTATAAGACTCTTCCACACACTTACTCATCTGATCTTCCCTACAATTCCAGGTGACAATTTCCAACCAAGCCTGGAAACCCAAGTTCAGACAGATCATGACTTGGCTGGGCTCTCGGCCAGTGTAGGTAGGGCAGGGGGCCATGAGGATCTACTTTCTCCAAGAACTCACTCTCGGGCTTGAGAAAAATGAAGGGGATGAAGAAAGGCTGTGGAGGGATGGGCAGGGATGCCATAGGACGCACTTCTATTTTATAGAGAAAGGAGCTGAGGCCAGAGCTTTTTGCATACAGACTGCCTCGCCTCCCCCGCCCTCCCTCCAGCCCTCTTCCCCCTCCACCCCCGGCCACTCTTGGTCATCTGCAGGTCCCTGCCAGGGAAGCATTAGGTCCTCTTTTTCTGTGCGCTTTCTCACGTTGCTCAAATAAAGTCATGAGCAATCTGACCAGTCATCTGCTCTGTTTTAGAAAACACTTCTGTCACTGTTCTCTCGTTGAAGGAGACCCCCGTGCCTCCTCTCCAGCCCACTCTACACCCCTCTGGGACCCCCTCATCCCTCTTCCTTTTCTTCTACCTGAGAACATTTCCTGGGAGACACCATGACCTGCCCAGGCCCGTGCCCTACCCACAGCCCACAGTCACATCCTGCACACCCAAGCTGTAGTCTCTTTGAACTTGAGACTCCCAGCAGGATAGGTCAGGTCAGATGTGGGAGGAGCAGGGGTGGGAGCTGGGTGACTGCTTTTCCCTCCACAGATGAAATGCCCAGCTCAGAGCTCCTGTCCAGGGGTACGGCAGCTGGGCAGCGTCTGGTGCTGGGCTCTGGCATCCATGTCCCGTTTCCCCACCCCGCTTCTTCACGAGCTTTGTGGAACACTGATCATTGTTCTTGGTGCTGGGGAGACAACAGGGAGCCAGACAGCAAGACCCTGCTTTTGTGGGGTGCAGACGGCATGAAGCTGTACACGCAGTGACAAGCAGCAAGTTTATACAGAGGGAGGTGGTAATCAGAGGAGGCTTGGCTGGAAATGACTGGAGAATAAGTCAGAAACACACACACACACACACACACACACATATCTTAGTAAATTCCAGCGTCCTGCTAAATTATTACATCCTGTAAAAACCCCCAGCTTCCCATGTGTGGAACTAGATCAGAATTCTCATCCAAGACACCTTTTAGGGGTCAGGAAGGTTGTCCAAATGAGAGGACTCTCCAGAAGTGATATAATAAGGCAGGGTGGCAACTGTGGCCCAGGGACACAGTGCGCCTGGGCTGACCACAGTTCTTACCCCCTAAGAACAAAACCCTGGCATACTAAAGGCAGGTCTGCGTGGGGTTTGGGTAAGGATATGTTTAAATCGGTTTCAGGAGGTTGCTGGATGCCTGTGAGGATAGGCTACCTGGGCCAGGGGAGCCTTGGCAACCAGCAAAGCACAGGAATGGCTGGTCTAGGCCTTGTGACAAATTTGAGGGATTCTGAGGCTGCCAACCCTAGCTGTGGGCTCTGCCAGCCTGAGAGTCACAGCTCTGGCTATTCTTCAGCTTAGCCAGGGCAGCCTCCAGGGAGGGGCATCTGTAGAGGCCCTAGCTCCAGACCTCTTCCCTTCCCTTTTGTCACCTTCCCTCCCAGGACGCGTGGGAACAGCAGGGACAGTACCACCTGCTTCCTGCTGTTCCACCTTTGCTCTGGAAAGATCCTCCGATAGATCATGGTCTCTAGGCTCATTTTCCAGTCAGCCAGCTGAAGCTTGAAGGGAGCAACGGCTTACCCAAGGTAACATGGGAGAAATCACAGGAAGCTGAATCAAGACCCAGCTTGTTGCTTCATTCATTCATTCATTCATTCATCCATTCATGTACTCATTCATCCAGCAAACATCTAAAGGGAACTTGTTATTTATGGTGCCACCCTAGGACCCAGATTTCCAGACAGTGGGTGGGTGCTCTCGACTCTTGTTCAGGGGGGTCTTCCTGATACTCCCAACCTCTTTCTGAACCCCTGTCATCCAAGGCAGGTTTCAGGGCCTGCTGGTCGACTGGGGAGTGTCCCCAGGTGCTCTGACTCTCCAGTCATGAGAAAGCAGAATACCCACCAATTCCCTCAGGGCAGGGGACCCTGGGGCCAGGAGCTATAATGGCAGGAAGGGGTGAGGGCCACAAGCCATGTGACTCTTGTCGGCCCTGTTCCCACAGAGCCGAAACCCCAGGCCCAGCTCTCTGCTGAGGGTCACCTGAGTTCCATGCAACCACACAAGCAGTGCTAAATGATAGCTTTGTCGGGGTTGGGTCAGGCTTGGATACCAGCTGAGTAGACATGAGGATGCCACCCTCAGGGGCTCAGGATCAAGAGTGCCACCCCACAGGTGGCCAACTCAGTGACCTCAGATCAATCAGCCCTGTCCTGACCACACTTGGCCTCCACATCTCTCAAAATGGTGGCACTCATTAAGGGACACTGGGGCCACATCGTCAGTCTCTGCTTCTCTTAGCTGCAGACTCTGAGCAGTTGCCTGTCCTACAGCCCATCTTCCCTGCCTCTGGATCTGGGTCACAGGCCTTCTCCTTCACACTCCCCTGTCCATCACCATCAGCCGACCCAGACACCACTGTCTCTCTGTAAGACCCCAGCAGCTCCTGGTGGCCTGCTGTAGCCTGATCATGACATTCCTATACTGAGAGCCTCCTGCATAGCCTCAGATGTCAGGCTGTTGGTAGAATGCTCACCCAGCATGCCTTTCGTCTGAGGTTCAGTCCCCAGCACCGGATAAACAGGGTACAGCAGTGCACACCTGTGATCTCAGCACCTAGGAGGAGAAGGCAGGAGGATCAGGAGTTCAAGGTCATCCTCAGCTACTTAGGGAGTTTGAGGCCAGCCTGGGCTACATGAGATTCTATCTCAACTAAATGAACAAACATTAAAAAAAAAAAAAAAAATCCTCCCCTAGCATCCTAAAGCCCAGAATAGAGAACATGGCCAAGTGGGAAGCAGAGAGACTTTGGGGCCTAGCCCTTGTATTCCAAACTGGGGTTGGCCAAGCCAGGATCTTGGGCACACGACTGAACTTCTCCAGGTTCCTAATCTTCTAAATCTAGATTTTAGGATCTCCTGATCCTTAAAATCTTCAGTAATGCACAAGCTTAGAAACATACATTAAATAGTGGCTGGCGGGGCTGGAGAGATGGCTCAGCAGTTAAGAGCACTGACTCTTCCTAAGGTCCTGAGTTCAAATCCCAGCAACCACATGGTGGCTCACAACCATCTATAATGAGATCTGACGCCCTCTTCTGGGGTGTCTGAAGACAGCTACAGTGTACTTACATATAATAAAAAATAATAATAATAATTCTTAAAAAAAAAACAGTGGCTAGCTTATTGCTGATGCTCAGGAGTTTGGGAAATACAAGCTTGGCCTGGCACTCAAGGCCCCCAAGACCAGTCCCCTCAGTGACCTTCCTGACTGGGTAACTGATCTAAATCCCTCTGGGCCTTCCTGCTGCCTCCACTGGGGACCTAATTCCTGATCTCAGATTTCCATGAGATTCATGCCTTCTGGTCCCCAGCACTCCTCTCTTTCCCCCTCACCTATCAACCCTCCCACACCTTCCCCCCCCACACACACCTCTCAGCCCCTTACACATCCTAGAAGACTCAGAGACTACCCTGGTGGGGTGTTGGCTGGCTTTGTGTCAACTTGACATAAACTAGAGTCATCCGAGGAGAAGGCGTCTCAGTTGAGGATATGCCTCCATGAGATCCAGCTGTTTAAGGTATTTTCTCAATTAGTGATCAATGGAGAAGGGCCCAGGCCATTGTGGGTGGTGCCATCCCTGGGCTGGTGGTCCTAGGTTCTATAAAAAACAGGCTGAGCAAGCCAGGGGAAGCAAGCCAGTGAGCAGCATCCCTCCATGGCCTCTGCATCAGCTCCTGTGTCTAGGTTCCTGCCCTGTGTGAGTTCCTGTCCTGACTTCCTTCAGTGATAAACAGCAGTGTGGAAGTGTGAGCCCCATAAACGCTCTCCTCCTCAACTTTCTTTTGGGTCCTGGAGTTTCAACACAGCAATAGAAACGTTAATTAAGGTGGTGGGCTTACACTCATACCCTAGGAAAAATGATTTGAGAATGCCTACAGAACACACCCTCTGGGGCAATGCTTCCCCACGTGAGGACATTAAGTCAAATGAGAGAGAGAAAGAGAGAGAGAGAGTTCCCTAGTAGACCAGGAAAAAGGTAACAGAGCACGGATTTCATGAATCATGGGATTCACTCCGTAAAACCAAGCCAGTCGAGGCAGAGAGCCCAGTTCTTCTGGACCTGGACGTCTGACTCTGCTGTGTGGAGTTTGATGGGTCAAAGGTAGCCTCCTGAACCACATGGTTTGTGGGAGCCATACAGCTGCATCTGTCTATAGACACACACGCTCTGCCTTTGATAACGTCTTCTCCTTGGTGTTTTAAGCCAACTTCTGGGTAAAGAGAGTATGGCAGGCACTCTGAAGCTGCTAGGACAGAGAGACCTAGGCTCCAGGGATATCCCACTGAAACATTAGCCCAGGTCCACTGAGACAGAGCATCATTCGAGAAGTACTAGAACCGCTGCTGGGCATCCCTCCAGAGTGAGGACTTCACGGCTCACCTGGCACTTCTGTGAAACTTGCCCCATTTGTTTTATGGGCCTCACAGACACAGGAGAGCCATGTGACTTGCCGTAAAATACACAGCAAAGGAGCTGGGCACATGGCTCAATCGGTAGAGCACTTGTCTGGCATGCATGAAGAAGCCCTGGGCTGCATCACTGGCATCTGGTAAACGAGGTACCATAGGGAATTCCACGGGGGTGGGGGGTGGGGGGGCGGCCTCTGCCTGGTGGGGGGGTGGCTCTGCCTGGTGGGGGGTGGCTCTGCCTCCACGGGGCGGGGTGGCTCTGCCGGGTGAGACTTCTTCCCATCGAGGTCTGGGCTCTTGTCACCCACATGCTCTGTCAGTCTCCTGAACTGACTCATCGCCTGTGTCTACCTTATCAGAACAAATCCACAAGCTTTGCCAACGTTATCGGCCACTCCGGATTCGGCTCATTGTGCCAGTTAATATTGATTATCAACTGTCTGTGAGGGATTTGCTAGATTAGTTTAGTTAAACTCGGAAGAGTCACTCCGAGTGTAGGTGTCACTCTTCCCTGAGCTAGAGTCCCAGACAGAATAAAAAGGAGAGAGTGCATGAGTACCCCTCTCCCTTCCTTCCCTCTGCTTTCTCACGCAGATGCAACATGGAAGCTGCCTCACAGTTCAGCTGCAGCGTCCACCCTGCCAGGACAGAATGTACCCTCCAAATGTGAGCTCAAATAAAGAGCCCCCCCTTTGTTTTGTTTATTTTGTTTTGTTCTTGTTTCCCCTTCCCTTTCTCCCTCTTGCTCCGCCCACTCA
>NW_022196900.1:97438463-97461990 GCF_008632895.1 Mastomys coucha
TTTATTTGTTTCTCATCACAGGTGGTTGTGAGCCACCATGTGGTTGCTGGTATTTGAACTCATGACCTCTGGAAGAGCAGTCAGTGCTCTTAACCGCTGAGCCATCTCACCAGTCCTTGTTTTGTTTTTTTTGAGACAGGATTTCTCCGTATAGTCCTAGTTGTCCTGGAACTCGCTATGTAGACCAGGCTGGCCTCAAATTCAGAGATCTGCCAGTCTCTGCCTCCAAATGCTGGGATTAAAGGCATGCACCACCGCCACCCAGCTGAGCTTTCCTTTCTTAAGTAGCTTCTTGTTAATTATTTGATTGTAGCAGCAAAGAGAGTGTGGCCAGGGCACTCGCTAATCATACGACCATAGTGTCTTTATTCCGTTGCCACTATAATTACTGATACTGAATACTCTCAGATCACGCAGCACACTGCAAGTCATGCTAACTGAGCTACAGAATGGCCAGGACAGAGTTCAGGAAGCCTCAGGGTTCAGACGGCTGAGCCTCTCCAAATGAGAAATCCAACAACCCGGACACAAAGGCTGTCGATGCCAACTGGTGGCAGCTTCAGGTGTTACTCTAACTGTGTCACACACACACACACACACACACACACATTCACACACACTCCACACACACGCACCTGAGCACACACATGCGAGCACACATACACACTCATACATGTACGCGCATACACGCACACACAGAGATACACACATGCACACATGCACGCACATACACACTTGCACACACACTCACACACATACACACACATGCGCGCACACACATACACACACTTGCACATACACACATACACGCACACACACTTGCACGCACGCACGTGTGCACACACGCGCACGTACACACACACTCACATGCACACACATACACACAGGCACACACTCACACACACATTTATACATGCACACGCACGTCACCATCAGGGATACCTCCCACCTGAGCTGGAGCTGCCCAGGGACAGCAATGGTCAGGCAGGTTGTGCACCTAGATGATGCTTTTCCTGGGAGGCGACAGAATGAGAGGCTGGCATGCAAGGCCACATGGCAGTCTTACAGTGTTCCTTGAGAGTCCTAGTGTGGGGTGACACCTGATACAGGGCCAAGCCCTTCTGCCTGGTGTTTCTGTACGATTGGGCGAGCTCACAGGTGCTATTTATTGTCATAGATGAACCATTTATCAGTTTGCCGCTCCTGCTGTGCTGACAGGTGGCACCTGTTTGCTTAGATAAACAAGGCGGAGTCCTTCTGGCTTGGCACTCGACGTGAAGTAACTCACGACAAACCGCTGCCTTGTAAACCGGGGTAACTGAGAGCAAAGCCATCCTGAAAGCCACCACACTATACACACAGTGAAACCCAGAGCAGGCAGAGCCCACTGTCCTGACATGTACCCCATTGCTCTCAACCTAAGCGAGACAGTGACTCCCCAAACTGCCTTGACTGAGATGATGAGCAAGAGCTGGTGATGGCCGGCTTTCGGGGTATGGGGTGTGTCCTCTGGGGACCCTGGGTATGAACATTTCTGTGTGTGTGTGCGTGTGTGTGTGTTGGCTGTCTTCCTCAGGCACTCTCTGACTTATTTTTTGAGACAGTCTTTCACTGAATCTGGAACTCACTGATAGGCTAATTAGCTATCAAGCTCAGGGTCCAGGTTGTCTCAGCTTCTCAGTGCTAAGATTACAGGCATGTGGCCCTGTGTCTGGCTTTTTACATCAGCGCTGCAGATCAGAAGTCAGGTCCTCAGGCTTGTATGGCAGCCACAATGCCAACTGAGCCATCTCCCCAGCTCTCTACTAGGACAGAATTTTTTTTTTTTTTTGGTTTGTGTGTGTATGCGTGTATATGTGTAACTGTGTGTGTGTGTGTGTGTGTGTGTGTGTGTGTGTGTGTCTATCTGTCTGTCTGTCTATGTCTGTGTCAGTGTCTGTGAGTGATGCACAAAGGTGGGGTATAGCATAATAGGCTTATTCTTATATTAGAGGGCATGGCTGTCCCCTGTGAGTGACCGTCTCCCCGAGACAGCATCCATGAAATGCTGTATTGGTTCAAATTAGAAGTGTCAGGTTTTTTTCTCTAACTGAGCTAGCTCCTAGATAAGTGAGACAGAGACTATTAGGTTTATTAACAAGCTTTATGGCACAATAACTGAGCGGTTACTAATCTATTCTAATCCTCTATGCTAATCTGGCTACTTCCCAGCCAAAATTGATGAAATACTTGCAGTTTAGTATTGGTCTGGCTCTCTTTGTTCCAGGTGTGTTCCTGTGATGGCTCCTGACCCCTTCACGTGGTGAATCCTCCCTTGTCTACTCCCTACCCCTCACCTTCCTGGAATCGGAACTCCAGCCCTATTCTCTCTCCTGCTCAGTCATTGGCTGATGAGCTTTTATTGACAAATTAGAGAATAAACAGGGAGCAACGTTTACACATGAGACTTGAGATTCTTAGAATAAGCATTACAAAGCCATGTCCTGGATTACAACCCGGATATGAGAAATCAGCATTTGAAAAAGACAAGGACAATCTCTACACAGGGCGCAATTACATTATGCCAATAATGGCGCTCTTCCTTCTTCTTACTTGTCTTGCAAGTTACTGACTTTGTCTCAAGTCCAGCCTTTCTGGTTACAACAGGAAGGCTCAGTCACCAGTCCCCAGGGACCTTATATCAGGCTGTCCATGCCCTAGCTATTCAATCCATCTCCCCTAGCAGCTTTGGCCTGGCTGAGTCTGGTGCTTGAGAAGTCAGCCTGGGTGTGAATGTGCCACAGAGAAGGTCCTAATGGCTGGGCCAAGAGGCTCTCACACACACCAAGAACATCAGAAGAGGACGCTTAGAGAGAATCCAGAGTCCAGGTGCTCCACAAACGGAAGACCTAAAGGTCAGGACTAAGCCTGGTGGGAAGTCCCTCCCCTACCCATAGTCCCTGTCAGGAGCCTGGGGCTCAGGAGATCCTCTAAGAAATCCATGGCTGTCTTGGCACTGATAAGAAAGTTCAGAGAGGGTGAGCAGTTTACCCAAGGCCACACAGCCCAGTCTCCTTTCATACTTAAGGAGAGAAGGGCACCAGGGTAGAGAGAGGAGAACGCAGGCTAGCGTTAGGGCAGGCAGAAGCAGCAGAGGGCAGATTATGGGCCCGAAGACAGGTGCCTTTGACTGCCTCAGCCTTCTGGGGATGCTTCAGGCCCATCTGTCCACGAGGCTGCTGAGTACAGCAGCTGCATAACTGGCCCAGGTATCAGGGCTTTATATCACTCCTTTCAACAGCTCTGAGGGAGCTAACCATTGAGCACACAAAATGCATGTTAGTCCTTCCACTGGCCCTTCAAGGTCCACTTCCTCCAGGAAGCCTTCCCATCTATCGCTGGCACCCACAAACTCTGCTACAGAAAGCTGCTGACTTTGACCGAATTCCATCGTCTTTCTAGCAAAACATTTCTCGGACGGATTGGGACAGGGCCAGCTTAGACAAGCTGGCTCATGTGAAAAAGTCTTAACTCCAGGTCTTGTAAGACAGAAACAGAGACAATACGCCTTGCGGGTAAAGGGTCCTGTCTGCCCCTGAGACAGTTAAGAATGAGTTCCTGTTTGTCCTATACAGGCTAAGGGTTCAGTTTGTCATTAAAGAATGGGTCCCTGTTTGTCCTGGTCTAAGTCCTTGCAAGTTAAGGTTTCTATTTGCAGTTAATAGTTAAGTTTCTGTTTCTTAGATCAGGTGTAAACCGCAGAACATGTTTTTCAGCCTACACTAAACTTTCGACCCCGTTCCCGTGGTGTATATAGCCTCGTTCTCTCCTCTCCATTGTTTTGTCTTTCTAACAATGTATGACAGCAGACTCTCCCGCCCCTGTGAACACTTCATCTCTTCTATAAACATGAACTCAAGGACCAGCAGGGGCTGCTCCCTAAAATCCTAACTTAAGGTGCAGCAGCTAGACTGGCCAGTCCTGGGTGCACACCAAATAAAGCTTGCTTCAATTGGGTCATCGTGGATCCGGTCTCTTTCAGGTGTTCTGAGCCAGCCACTGGGCAGCAGCCACCGCCCATAGTGGACAAATCCCCTAGGCATCCCCCGGTGCCCTGGGTAGCAATATCATCTGTGAGCAGGATCCCAGTGACAGTGGGTAGAGAGAGGGAAGGACAGAGGGACAAGTGGAAGGACAGACTGGAAAGCTGAGGTGGAAAATGAGAGGAGCTCAGAGCCGGAAGAAGGAAGAGCGGGAGAAAGGCCACAGCTGGAAAACTATCCAGAAGTGAGGCTCAGAGATAGGCGATGACTGGCTCTGGGTCACACAGCAGACAGCGACAGAGCCACCTCCCCTGGCACAATGCCTGGCTCCAGAGAAAACAAGGTAAAGCTCATTAAATCTCTGGCAAGGTCTTATCAGATAGGAATGGCTAATACCTTAGGTCTGTCAACAATTCCTGCCACGGTTCCCCCGCCCTGCCTCCTGCTCCTGCCTCCTGCTCCTGCCTCCGCTCACTTTCTGGAATGGGCACCCAGGACTGCCCAAACTTGTCTTCTCCCTGTGGAGCTGGGGCTGGGTCTGAGCTCATGGCAATGACACCTCCCTACCCCTGCCATTTCAGGCTAGCCCACCCATGCAGAGGTGGTGAGAGGCAGGTGGCTGCCATTCTATTCTCTTCAGGATGTGTCTTGGCTCCCCTGCGCCTGCCTTCTGGGGCCAGACAGGGGCCTGATCTGCCTTAGGCATCTTCCTGGGTTCACTGTGTCTCTGGTACTCCACAGGTAGGAACATGTGAATGGGAGGCACAGGATGCCTGTGTCGGCTTATACGGGTGCCACAGTACAATTGTCACACTCCGACGACCCCCCGCCCCTGCCATTTCCTGAGCTTCCCAGCTGTACCTCTGTGTCCTGTTCTCATTCTCATGCTGGAATAAATGTCAGGGGACCTAGCTGCAGCCTCTTGATCTTCACACACAACCAGACCCGAGATACACCGGGCTGAGACAGGGACTCATGAGCAGTGTCTCCACGGACATGAGCGGCTGGCTCCTCCTGGGCTGCAGTTCTGCTCACATCTCACAGGTAGAGGGGAGCCTCCATGGCCTCAGAGCTATGGGCCAGCCTCCCTTGCCCTTCACCCTGCTGGGCTTGGAGACCTCCCCTCTCTCCTTCAAGGGTCCTGAGCAGAAGAGGTCAGCTAGACAAGGGTGCGGTGGTCCTTCTGACTCTCCTAACGGCAGGGGGCAGAGAGAGGGCCGAGTGCCCAAGCACAGTGTCTGGAGATCTGTTGCAGACATCCAGCTTTGAGATAACTCGTCACAGGCATGCACAGATAAGGGGTGCCAGATACTGCTCAGGGAGGGGCCTTTCTGTGGGAGGTGACACTGGATGGTAGCCCGAGCAAGGGAGGGTTTATGACCTAGGTCAGGCATCCCCTTTACCTCCCTGTCCTCTTTCTAGGTGCTCAAGGTTGGCCGTACCTCACCTACCTGCCCACAGCGCCTCCTACTACAGCCCCTGAGTGACACACGGCCTAGCAAATGGGAGATGTTTGACATCTAGAAGGGAGTTGGTGGCATTGGCTCATTAGAAAGAGGCCAGACGCCGGGCAGTAGTGGCACACGCTTTTAGTCCCAGCACTTGGGAGGCAGAGGCAGGCGGATTTCTGAGTTCCAGGCTAGCCTGATCTACAGAGTGAATTCCAGGACAACCAGGGCTACACAGAGAAACCCTGTCTTAAAAAAAAAATAAGAAAAAGAAAAGAAAGAAAGAAAAGAAAAGAAGAGAAAAGGAAAGGAAAGAAAAGAGAGGCCAGACAAGAACCCTAGGCCCCATGGCTCCAGGCGCTCAATGTCTTTGTCCTGGCCTCCACATCTGCCCAGATGCTGGCCACTCAGTTACTAACTGGCCACAGACTTCTCTCTTGGACTGAGCCAACCATGCAGGCCATCCTATCTGGCATCACAAAGCCAATGTGTCTGCCCTCTGTGCTCTGTGTGTCTCACAACCTCTTTTTCAGCAGGGGCAGACACAAGGGTTCAAAGGAAGTTTCGCCCTCATCCGAAGTAGACTTGCACCAGCTCCTCAGAGCCCTCACGGGCGGGGCCTACTGCACCCCCGCAAAGCCTCCACCCTCCCCAGCTCTTCTGACTCAGCCCCACAGAGTCCCAGACACCAGGCTCTGCAGCCAAGGCCAAGGCTTCCACCAGGCTGGCAGGGCCAACCCCTGTCCCTCAAGCTGAGGAAAGCAACTGGTAAACAGAGCTCCCTCTAAGATCTGTGAAGAAAGCTCGCTTCTCAGCTCCCCAGAGCTTTGATGAAGTCTCCTTAAGGGGAGACAAGTGAACCCTTTGAGCTCAGGGGGCAAGAGCAGTTCAGTCAGGAAAGTAACCCCAACTCCCCTAGGACACCTAACTTCGGTAAGCACAACCCACTCAGCCATTCAGAGGACCCTGCGTGGTGCATTGTGGGGCAGGATTCAAAGTGCGCAGGGCTGCTTTGTTTGTGTGCTCATTTGTTTTTTGTTTGTTTGTTTGTTGAGTCAGGGTTTACTCTGCACAGCCCTGGTTGTCCATGTGCCTCTATCAGAAGGCCTTGTGGGAAAGCGTCCTCAGCCTTGCAGGCCCAGAGAATAACGACAGGAGGAGGAGGAAGAGGTCTGCAAACAGAATAAAAAGAGGGTGGCTTGCTTCCCCAGGCAGACCAGGAGAGGATGGCCGCCGGCTCAGGGCTAACTGCTGAGCCCACGGTGGCTTGGATCTAAAGTGTTCTCTAAAGGTTCCCGCGTGTGGGGTTCAGAGGCTTGGCCTGTGGGAGCAATGGATCACTGAGACCTTCATCTACTTGACTAATTAATCCATCGATGGCTTTAATAGGCTGTTGGGAGGTGGTGGAAGCTTCAGGAGGAGCCGCCGCTGGAGGAAGTAGGCCACTGGGAGTGTGCCTTTGAATGGGGACACTCATCCTGGCCCCCATCTCTTTGCTTCCCAGCCAGCTTGGAGAGAGCAGCTAGCTTGGCCATAGGCTCCCTGCGGCTTCTGTTCTCCCAGGTCAAGGTGACCCGGAAGTGAAACCTTCAGAGCCCTAAGTCAAAATAAATCTGTCGTTATGTAAGTTGCTTTTCTCAACGGTGGTTTATCGCAGCAATGGAAAGCTGAGTGAGCCAAGCAGACAAGGGAAGGATTCTACTCATCCTCAGACCGGAGGGGGCTCCCTCCGTACAAACTCGGCTCTCCAAGAGGTAGCTGGGCAGAATATAGGGAGCCCTGGGTCCCAGTTGTGAGATCCCCTCCCCACAGACTTATGGGGTCCTCTGTCGCTCTCTCTTCTTAGCCTTATTTTTCTTTGACGATGCACCAGGTAGGTATCGCTCTGAGGCCTGTAACTTCAACTCTGTGAGACTGAAGCAGACCCTTCTCCACCCTCTCCGTAACTGCCTCGGTGCTACTCACTAGAATGAGGTCAGTCTGAGTGGGGCTGGGTCTGAGCACCCACAACCCAACCCAGGCCTGAATCACCCCACCTAATCTTCTTGCCCGCCAGCCTGGCCGGGCAGGGCAGCACCTGCCACAGAACTGCTGCTTCCTGCCCCACTTCCTCCAGGGGATACGTAGCTCTCTTCTCTCAGACACCCAAGTGCTGGTCCCCAGTGCCAGCCACCTACAGAGCAGTGCATGCCTCCTGTGTGAGGGTGCCTGATGGTAGAGGCAGAGCTTTTGTGAGATCCCAGGCTGAGCCCTAGGAACCTCCTCGGAGAAACAAAGTCCCACTGATCTCAAGATTCTTGGTCCGATGGACAGGACTCAGGCCTGGTCCTTTGGAAGCCTCAGAGCCAACTGAGAGGAGACAGGGTCTCTAAAGGGTCATGGTCCAGTCACTCAGTCCCTGCCCGTCCCTGCAGGCTCCCTCTGGGCAAGTGTGGTCAGGGTTGGGAATGAGTACAAACCAGAGCTGCCATGGGAGACATGCTAGAGGCCACCTCCAGGACAGGAAGTCCCTTGTCCCATGCTGTCCCGGCTGCCCATGCAAGCTGCCAGCCAGGTATCCATGTCCCTGTTTCCTGACAGACTTCCAAAGAGGTGACACAAGGCTGAGGCCACACACCAAGGCCAGACTGGGGCCCAGTTCTACCACCACAGGGAAGAGGGAAGGACAGCCCGTGACTTAGGAAGCTGCTTCCTCACTTAGCTGGCCCAGAAGGCTCTGTCTGACAGGTACCCTCTGCCCTAGTGCACCGGAGATGGCCCGCCTCGGGCTGCCCAGACTTGGCCTTTCCCAACCCCGTTTGGAAAACGCTTTTTATTTGAGGGAGGCCTGCTCCCTCACCAGGAGTTTATGAGCCTGGTTTATGGGTCTGGTACAGAGAGCCCGGGGCATAGCTTCGGCATGTGCCTGCAAAAGTATCCGCTGAGGTGCGGCCTGGCCTCTGACTTGAGCTTCTCTGGAAGCCAAGACTGGGGATGAGTCAGCATTATGAAGGGAACAGGATGGACCAGAGATAGATAGGAACTCACTGAGGTCACACAGCTCACCCGTAACAGACCTTGGCCCTTATATTGTTCCCCTGTGCCAAGGCTAGGAGGGGACAGGCTTTCTGCTCTGAAGACCTCAGACCTATACTGAGGGCATTAGGGGCTTTGCCTTTCACAGGGCTGAATTCCAGGTTCTGTAGGAGGCTGCCCCAGGACCTTGGCAAAGCAGGGCTCGGGGAACATAGAGGATCACGCCACCCCTCCCTCAACCGGTCACCAGCGTCTTCTAAGATGGACAACTTATGACATGGTGGAAAGAGAACGCACATCCTGAGCGCCTCTGGACACAGCCAGGGCAGGGTCCTGGGGCATGTCACCCAGACCTCTGGCAGTGTGCAGCTGTTGAGAGACCATACACATATACAAGAGAACCCGGGGGGGGTCAGAGGTGACCAGTCATGTCCCCCGAGTTTGCATAGCACCTAGGTGGCGAGGTGAGGGCTCTTGTCTCTTCCAAAGACTGTACTTATGTCTTCGTCTGCCCCTCAGCTCCCTCCCCCTGGGGCTGCCTGTACCCTCCACAGAGGTGACCCTGTTACCGGCTCAGTGGCCTAATCATGCAGAGGCAGAATCTCATGGGTGGCCTTGTTCCCCGGCTTCATCTCTCCCCTGGACCCTGAGAAGAACGGCGTAGACAGAGATGCACTTGACCTTGGAGTTTGCCTGCGCAGTTGAGATTCCCAGAGAAGGCCAGAGCAGCAGAAGACAGAACACACAGTCCAGGGAGGGAATCTAACACTTGGCTTAATAGAACATGGCCAGGCATGACCTCCCGTTTGACTTTGGGTGTGGTTGGCTCTCTCTGAGCCTTCTGGCAGAGCCATGAGCCCATCTGTACCCAGGAAAGGAAGGAAAAGGAAGAAATGGGGCAGAGCAGCACACACACACACACACACACACACACTCCCAGCCTTGAGAGGGAGAAGCAGCAGGATCACAAGTTCTAGACTAGCCTAGGCTATACAGTGAAACCCCACCATTCATTCACACAAGTGAATGAAAAAAATTTTTTCGAGACAGAGTTTCTCTGTATAGCCCTGGCTGTCCTGGAACTCACTCTGTAGACCAGGCTGGCCTCAAACTCAGAAATCTGCCTGCCTCTGCCTCCCAAGTGCTGGGATTAAAGGCGTGCGCCACCACTGCCTGGCTATGAAATTTTAAAAATTGAAAAGAGAAGACAGAGAGCTGGGCCAAAGGTGACCCTGTGCCAGGGCCACACTTGGGTCATCCTCCAGTTACAGCATCTCCCAGAGTAGAAGGTAGCTTGGTGGGACCTCTTCTACAGACAGACAAGAGCTGTTGGAAGCCCAGGAGCTGCAGGAATGAAGGCCTGAGGATGTAGCTCAGCTGGCAGAGTGCTTGCCCAGCATACACGAAGCCCTAGGTTCGAGCCCAACACGGCATAAATCGGGCATGTTGGTGCATACCTGAAATCCCAGCTCTTAGGAGATGCAGGCAAAAGGCTTTCCTTGGCTACCCAGTGAATTTGAGACTCTGCCTGGTGAGTGCGTGTCTGTGCGTGTGTGATCTGAGGTCTCCAATTTTGCCTCACAGGCCAGCTCTGGGGAGCCGCGTCCATCGCATCTCAATGTCACATGCAGCATGGGTAGGGAGAAACTGTCATGGTGAGACTATTGGTCCGTGGAAAGTGGTCAACACGTACATCATGGTTGACCTCTGTGCGTTGGGCTGGTTACCTTAGATGCTAATGTTAAACATTCCTGGAACATCCTTGGTTGTGTGCGAGGTACCTTTCTAGAAGTGTGACTATGTGTGCTTGTTCGTTTTATTATCGTTGCAACAAAACGCCTGTCCAAAGCGGCTGAAGGGAGGAAGGGTCTACTTGGCTTACAGTTTGAAGGTGCACAGTCTGTCGTGACAGCTGGGTGTAGGTGCTAGGTGGGGGGTGGGGCAGGGCGGGGCGGAGGCCCAGTGACTGGAACAATGAGGTGGCTGTTCACATGGCATGCACAGTCAGGAAGCGGGGAGAGCATCCACAGACAGGAAGCAGGGAGAGCATCCATAGACAGGAAGCAGGGAGAGGTGGGTGCTGGCGCTCAGCTCACTTTCTCCTTTTTATTCATGCCAAGAACCCAGCTCGCAGGATGGGGTAGGGGTGGGGCGGGTGGGTCTTTTTTCCTCAGCTAAACTTCTCTGAGAATCTTCACAGATATAGCTTCAGGTCTTTTAGAAGCCACCAAGCTGAAGTGGCTCTGGTCTCAACAGGTGCCATGGCAGTTCTTCCATCTCTCAGTTTCATGTTTTCATAACCCACCCCTCCCTTTTCTCTCAGTCTCATGAATCCCAGGTTGGCCCGGAGCTCAGGATATAACCAAGGGTGACCTTGAACTCCCGAACTACCTAAGTGCAGGGGTGACAGGAGTGTACCACCACACCCAGCTTTATAAAGTGCTGGGGAGAGAACCCAGGCTGCATGTCTGGTAGCAAGAACTCTATCAAGTAAGCCACATCCCCAGCCCCGGAGATTGGCTAGTGTTTTTATTTTATTTTATTATTTATTTTAGATTACACATTTTATGTGTGTATGAATATCTTGTTTGCTTTTATGTATGTCTATGCTGCACTTGTATGCCTCATGCCTGAGGAGGTCAGAAGAGGGCATTGGATACCCTGGAACTGGAGTTTCCTGGGAACAGAACCTAGGTCATTTGCAAGACCAGCGAGGGCTCGTAAGAGGCGGAGCAGCCATCTCCCAGCCCCTGGTTATATTTCCTTCAGTAGTGGGGATTGAACTCACGGCCTTGCGCATGCTCGCTATACTGAGTTACATCTGCGTGTGCTTTCTCTTAAGCTCCTCTGTTTGGACCTTCTCTTTGCCAAGGATCCCATTCTAGATATTCATCGATTTCACAAAGTCTTTCCCAAATTGTTTGACTGTGAAAGAAACTTTAAAAAAGCAACGACTTTCCCTCATCAGTTTCCATTTTAAAAACTGTCACTCTCTTCTCTGAGTTCATCTTTCAGTTTTCTTACCTTCCCCAATCCAGGGCTCACTCCTTCTCTCCCTGCCCTCACCCCCTGCATCCACCCACCCACCCACCCACGGCAGCATCCACGCCCCCGGACTTCCGTTCTCTCAACCCATTTGCTGAGTGCATGCGTTCTCAGGTGCCTCTCTACCACTGCAGTTTCTGTCCTGTTCCCTTCTTTGAAGAATGAGTGACTTCAAAGGCCGCCCTTGACATTTCCAGGCGGATGGCCTTTCGTGTCATCCTGCTGAGCTCCGGGCTAATTGCATCAGAGGATGTGGTCGGGATGACAGCATTTATTTCAGTTTTGTTGAAACTCGCTTCAGATTTCAAGGCTATCCCGTACCCAGCTCCCAGCTGACATGGAGTCTCCCTCTTGTTGACTGGGTGGGACTTGTAATGTGTGTTCATCAAATCTTCTGGGACTAACTACTATTCTTCCAAGAACGGGACAAGCTGACCAGAAGTGTGTGTGTGTGTGTGTGTGTGTGTGTGTATGATGCATGTGCATGCTTGTGTTTTTTGAGAAATTAGCCCATTTCATCTAACCCGTCAAGCACGTTTGTGAGCCTTTTTGTGGAACTGAAGCCAGATAGATGGGGAATTCAAGGGGATACAGGAAGGGACCCCTTTAATAAACTGTTGGCTTCAGGCTTCGAGAGCGCATACAAAGTAGGCATCTGAGCCCTGGGATCCCTGGGGGCTGGTGCCAGGCGGAGCTCATGTTTAAGCAGATGACTTTCCAGGCCCTGGGGATGGTGTGGACCACATTCAGGGGGTGCCTTCCCCCCTCTGTTAAACATCTCTCGAGCTCGGCTCTTCACACAGATGGCCCAGCCCACTCCTGCCGTGGAACTTCCAACTTTGGGGAATGTGATCCTCAGCAACAAGTTGACTGGATTTGCAGTCACCTAGGACATACCTCTAGTCATTTCTAGAGAGGCCTAACTGAGGAGAGAAGACCTGCCCTGAATGCGGTGGCACCATCCCATAGGCTGGGGTCCCCAACTACATAAAAGGAGGAAAGCGAGCTGAGCACCCACCTCTAGAGAGAGGACTGCAGATACCATGTGACCGGCTGCCTGCCTGCCTGCCTGGTCATGCACTTTGAGACTCTGTGCAGGGTTCCAAGCCAACCAGCTAAATACCACCGGGAACCTCAAAGAGAAGACAGTGGGTAGAAAGGATCCCCCCTTTAGGCCTCCACACATAGCTGCACCCCAGTTTCTTGGAGATCAACATCAAGTTTCTGGGGTGACAGTAGTGGCCATAATTAGTTGGTATAGAAATATGATGCACAGAAGGGCAGCCAGCTAGGCCCACAGGTAGAAAGGTGGTATCCTGTGATTCACCGCACGGCTGAGGAGCAGCCGGCCTGGCCCAGGTAGGCTTCTGAGAGAACACAGTAGATCTGAAAGATATTTCCAGTGTGGGCATTATCGAGGTCATATCTTTGAGAAAGGGCTTGACTCAGTTCTAGTCAGCATCTACAAAGACTTGGGCCTAGTCAGCATCCACAAGGACTCAGGTCCTGTCAGCATCTACAAGGACTTAGGCCCAGTCAGCATCCACAGGGCCACAGGGCCTCAGGACCAGTCAGCATCCACAGGGGTTCAGCCCTAGCCAGCATCCACAGGGACTCAGGCCCAGTCAGCATCCACAGGGACTCAGGCCCAGTCAGCATCCACAGGGACTCAGGACCAGTCAGCATCCACAGGGCCCCTGGACCAGTCAGCATCCACAGGGACTCAGGACCAGTCAGCGTCCACGCTGACTCCACAGGGACTCAGGCCCAGTCAGCATCCACAGGGGTTCAGCCCTAGCCAGCATCCACAGGGACTCAGGTCTAGTCAGCATCCACAGGGGTTCAACCCTAGCCAGTGTTCACAGGGCCTCAGGCCCAGTCAGCACCCACAGGGCCTCAGGCCCAGTCAGCACCCACAGGGCCTCAGGACCTGTCAGCACCCACAGGGCCTCAGGACCCATCAGCATCCACAGGGCCTCTGGTCTATACCAGGGAACAAAATCCACACCACTGGCTTCACTGGCAGCTGACCCTGCTCTTGGAGACCAGACATGGAACCATGCCCTTCACCCACAGGACTAACCTGCAGACACCACCCAAGCCTCACCTGTCTCCTGGGGCAATGGGAAGGTCCAATTAGCCACTGTGTAAAAGGCACTTAGCACCTACCCGCCATTATCATTAGCCTACCCCCACCCATTTTACCGGTGAGGTAACTGGAAAGCTATTCAGGGATCTGTCCGGAGTCACACTACTACCGGGTTGCGAAATGGGTACGCCATGGTCTAAAACCTCACAAGATGGTCGTCTGAAGCAAAGCCTTGCTCAGAGAGACGGTTCTAGACCTAGAAGGGACTTAAAATATTACAAGGATATCACTGTGGCTCTCCTGTACCCCTCCCACACGTAAAGCTGGCCATGATTGTAAACAGCAAGGCTCTGGTTCACAGAAGGACTGAATAGCTGCTGACCTGGGCTTGCTCTGAGCACCACTACCAGATCTACACTCCTCCCCACCCCTCTCCACCGCTGCCACCCTCCTCACTGCATCCCCCTCCTCACTGCTTCCCCCTCCTCACCGCTACCCCGATTTCTTCCACCACATTTGCTTCCCACACTGAATCAACCCCTCCTCCAGGGAGCCCTCCTTGGCCCCTCCCCCACCTTCCTCATTTCAAAGCTCAGAGGCCTTGGTTGTGTAGCAGGGACCCTGTCTCTCTTGTCCTCAGGCAATTGATTTTCTAATAGAAAGGAAAGGTCAAATTTAAAGCAGGAAACTCAGTTTCACCCTGTGGATTCTGTCTGAGGCCCTGTGGATGCTGACTGGACCTGAGCCCTGTGGATGCTGACTAGACCTGAGGCCCGGTGGACACTGACTGGCCCTGAGTCCCTGTGGATGCTGACTAGACCTGAGTCCCCATGGATAGTGACTGGTCCTGAGTCCCTGTGGATGCTGACTAGGCCTGAGCCCTTGTGGGTGCTGACTGGTCCTGAGCCCCTGTGGATGCTGACTAGACCTGAGTCCCCGTGGATGCTGACTGGTCCTGAGTCCCCGTGGATGCTGACTGGTCCTGAGTCCCCGTAGATGCTGACTGGTCCTGAGGCCCTGTGGACGCTGACTGGGTCTGAGCCCCTGTGGATGCTGACCAGACCTGAGTCCCTGTGGACGCTGACTGGGCCTGAGCCCCTGTGGACGCTGACTGGGTCTGAGCCCCTGTGGACACTGACTGGGCCTGAGCCCCTGTGGATGCTGACTGGGCCTGAGGCACTGTGGATGCTGACTGGGCCTGAGTCCCTGTGGACGCTGACTGGGCCTGAGTCCCTGTGGAGTCAGCGTGGACGCTGACTGGTCCTGAGTCCCTGTGGATGTTGACTGGGCCTGAGTCCCTGTGGAGTCAGTGTGGACGCTGACGGGACTCCTTCTCTCATTCTGCTGCTGGCCAGCAGCACTGCCACTCCTGCACATTAATTTCCTAGCTCTCAGCACCTCTTCCAGGAAGCCCTCCCCAATTCTCCAACCCCCTGCCATAGAGGAGACTCTCCCAGAGCTTCACACACCCTGTTCCAGATGCCACCCTCCCAACTACAGGATTAGCAGCTTCAGTTGGCACTGAAGGAAATGTCTCAGGTCAGGGCTTTAGGGCAGGCTGTCTCCAGAGGGGCCCTGATTTCCAGACTCCTTAGTAGAGGGCTTGCTTCATATCAGGAGCCCCGAGATTCTGTCTCCAGCCCTGCATCAAGCAGGCAGAGACTACACCTGTCATCCCAGCACTCGGGGGAAGCAGAGGCAGGAGGATCAGAAGTTCAAAGTCATCCTCCTCAACAAAGCAAGCTGAAGGCTAGCCTGGGCTACGTGAGACCACTGCAAAGCTAGAACTTCCGCTCCTGTCCCCAGATTGAGGGCAGCTTGGTGCCCCTCGGGCCATGGTTCTAACCCCCGTGCAATCTTCTTCATCCATCACCTGCTTCCTTAGTTCTCCTGAGCTGGGTCCCAAGCTAGACCCAGAGACCAAAGAACCAGGCATAGTTCTTTTCCACCCATCTGGAAAGACGAATGGATGGACTGGTGATGGTGGTAGGGATGGAGACGGAGGCAGGGGGATGACAGTGATGACGGTAATGACATGGTTGGTAAGGATGGTGACCGTGATGAGGGAGGGTTCACACTTTGCCCTTCCTGAGTGCTCACCAGGATCTTAGCACGGTACTAAGCCCTTGACAGCAATCCCCATGCCAGCCGGATGAGGTAAGCGTAATCTCGTTAATAGTGGGTGATATTTACCACTTAGCGCATAGCAGGCATTCCCTGAAAGGCTTACAAGTGTCAACCCATTTGTAGCAGGAACCATTATGCGCTGTGGTTTACAGAGGAGGAAATCGGGAACTTTAACAGCTCTCCCGAGGTCTTCCAGCTCGAGCTTCCACTTGAGCTCAGGTGCTGTGCTGGCTGTAGACAGGAGTTGCCTGGCTTCTGGATAGACTGGGAAAGACATCCTGTTGGAGGCTATACTGGTCCCGTCTTAGGGATCTGATGTTTCCCGGGTGGGGCAGGCACGAGGCGAGGACCGTACTGGTTGGTACGGAGGTACCTTGGCTGGGTTCCTGTAAACCTGGGGGATGGGCAGGAGTCCTGGGCTTAGAGAGTAGGGAGAAGCCAGGTGCTAATAGGCAATGGGCTGGCCATGTTGGAAGACTCGAGCTGCATTCTGTGTGGGGCTGGAAGCCCTGGGTTCTTCCTGGGGAGCCTCTGAGATCTAGTCTAGCCTTCCTAAAACCAAGCCCTTGGCAGCCTCCCCCACCCCGAGAAAGTGTGGGTCCTTCTCATCCCACTCTGGCCACGCCCCCAGAATGCCAGACTGCCACTGTATACTGCTCCTGGGCTCAGCACGACACTTCTCCACAGTCATGACAATTACTCCTTTCCCTGTGGGTTTTCGGTTCTCCATCAACCTGTCCCCAGTTCATCTCCCTCTAGGGGTCCTCTCAGAGGCACCGTCCTCCAGGACCCTACCCCCACACTCACTGCTTACCACATCGGGCCCACCCAGGTGAGCTGCCAGCAGAGGTAGTCCTCTGCTGCCCTCATTCGGGACCCACATCATAGTGGGAGTGTCGGACTCTGCTCCCTTCCGGCTGGTCTAGCTCTCAGGTGTCCTGTGAGTTCCTTGAGGGCTGAAACCAAACTTTGTAATTAGGCATAGGGCTGGGCACTGCTTCCTGGACACTCGGCTGGTGGGTCAGTCTGATGAACACGGAGGTGTCCCCTCACCCTGTCCTTGTGGGCACCTTGCCACTTGGCAAGGCTGAGGCTCTAGAGTTAAAGAGATCTCTCCACGGTCACCAGGTCTGGAGCTGCCACACAGGCAGCCACCTCTCTCTGCTGACCAGAACCCTGTCCCAGACAGCACACAGCAACTTGGTAGAAACTCAGACACTGCTGGGCACTGCCCAGGACCCAGGACTCACCACTAGGGCAGTTCTGTGCAGCTCTGTTCTTTAGGACAGGGTCTTCCAGGAGGGACACTGGGCTTGCTTCATCAATGCAGTGGACACTGGCTGACAACCCTGGGGTCTCGGTGGCCCTCAAGTCCTCAGAGAACTAAGATGTTGGACAGAAGAGGGCCCACCAGTCAGGCAAAAATGCGAGTTCCTGACACCCAGACCACAGTCAAGGCAGGACAACAGCCAGCAGGCAGCACTTAGTCCTGACCCACCCAGCACTTCCCTCCTTCCTTCCCCATGGGCCCTCTACACGTGAAGATGCCCGAGGCACTGGTCTCGTCATGCAGGCACTCACAGTCCTCAGATACTTACTGAAGACCTAGAATATCATAGTCTGGAGCCCAGGACAAGCCCCTATGAGATACCTGCGCTACCAGATCATTAGCACAGCATCCCAACGGTGCCTGGCCATGAGGCCCTTGGGTAGAGACATTCAAAGATCTCTGTCACGATGGAGTGTGGCTCCAGATCTAAACAAATCAACCTGCCACATCTGAATGGCTTGTCCTGTTGGGCAAAGCCCATGAGGGGCTGGGAGAGACAGCTGAGAGTCCACCTGAGTGTCCCCAACCTTATACCCTGATGGTATGAAGAGGGTGATGGGACACAAGGATTGACCCTAGGAACACCACTAATTCAGAGAAGAAATGGGTCATGAGGACAAAGCTTTATGGAGGGACCTATGGCTTTGACAGCAAGGACAGCCTCCAAGAGGCCACACAACAGGAGGTCTGGGGAGATGGCTGACAAAGGACCCTGCACCCCAGGCACGGCCCTGCTGGGTAGTGCTGAGTCACCCCCTGCCAGGGGCCCCATGAGGCTTCCTCATGAGGCCCCATCACATCCTCATGACCAGCCATTCAGCCACTAAGCGGTTACTCATTGTCTAGAGGCAGGAGCACTGAAGAGAGGGAGGCCTTGACCTTGCCTCCCCCTCATCACCCCCCCACACAGCAGGCAACTTTGCCCTACCACCATTCCTCTTTCCTCATTAGAGCAGGCCAAGTCTCCTTGGGTAGAGGGATCCACTCCTAGGCAGAGTCAATCCCTCCCTCTATACTGGTACCCCAGAGCTGGTTCAGAGCTGGTTCTCAGAGAAGTCCTGCCACCCAACAGTGCCAGGAATGTTCTAGACTCTTGCCTTGAGATTAAGCTAAGCTTCTGTTGAACGTCACCATGGGGACTTGGGTACAGCTACAGGGCACAAGGCCAGAGTCAAACTCTTTCATCTGTGGGACCCCAGGCAATCTGCTACCCCACCCCCACCCCCATCCCTCAGAGCCTGTAACCACCACCCACTTCAGAGGGCTGGCAAGGAGCGAGGCAATGTTTGTGGAGTGTTTAACTCGGGCCAACCCCTGGTGAGTGGCTCTCAAACGTATACTGCGATTATCATTAACAAGGAATCATGAGGTGACCACACCTCAGTGGTGGCCAGCACTCTAGTTGACAAAACATAGGGTAGAGCCTGGAGCCTTGAGGAGACCTAGGAGGTGACAGGGCGGAGGCTTGCTGCAGACTCACACATGCCTGGCCTGGCATAGCGTCGTGCTCCCAAGCCAGCAAGTGGCAAGTGACAGCTCTGTGGCACAGGGATCTCTACAAAGCAGGGCACCTGGAAGGCCTTACCCCACCTCATTTGTCAAAATGAGAGAACAGCCTCTCTCACAGCAGGGGATGGATGGGGCCAGACCCAGCCACCTTCCACTCAGCTGCTCCCAGAACCATCCTTTCCTGAGCAATTGTTTGACTGTGCTGCGCATTTGACTGAAAATGTCACGTTTCCACCTGTGATGATATGGCCACGGATGGAGGGAGCCATCTTTCAGCCCGGGTTCCTGGGGGAAGAGGAGGAGAAGGACATTAATTGGTAGGTGTATTCGGAATCATCACCCGGGAGACGGGGTGGGGGGGACAGCATGGTGGGTGGAGGAGGAAGCTAGCTCTGGGGACTCAGTCACACCAAAGAAGTCTCTGGGCTGTCCTACCACTAGAGGTGACCTACGTGAAGGAATGCACGAGGTTGTCCCATGGAGAAGCCTTTTCTCTGTATCTGTGGCAACCGGCCAACCAGGGTATGTCTAAGACGTGACAGGAAATGACAAATACGGTTTCTCTCTTGTGTCCAAGAAAGGAAGAAAGGAAAGGAAAGAAGAGAAGGAAGGAGGGAGGGAGGGAGGGAAAGAGGGAAAGAAGGAAGGAATCACTTCACCTTCCCCCGTTTCTCCCTCATTAGTTAGAACGTGGATGTGATATAGGGACCTAGGCAGCCACTTTAGATCATGAGGTAGGGGCCTAGTATAAGGTGGGTGGAGCAACAAGAGAGACGGAGCTTGGGTCGCTAGCACATCACTTAGCTCCCTTGTTCTAAACAACACAGGTCCCACTCTGTCATCTCCTCTCGTATTAAAGCCATTGGCTTTCTGGTCTTGGCAACAGCTGACTAACAACCATTGGCTTCCTGGTCTTGGCTACGGCTGACTGACAACCATTGGCTTCCTGGTCTTGGCTACGGCTGACTGACAACCATTGGCTTCCTGGTCATGGCGATGGCTGACTGACGACCATTGGCTTTCTGATCTTGGTGACTGCTGACTGACGACCATTGGCTTCCTGGTCTTGGCGACAGCTGACTGGCGACCTGTTTGGGAGGTTTATTTGCTAACTCTCCTTTCTTAAAAGTGTATCTGTGCAGGGAAAATACAGGCTTTTGTCATATTTCCTAAACAGTGCAGGGGAATAGCTCTCACCACAGAGTCTACCTTGCACTTGCCATCTAGCCTAAGCCATCTAGAGATGTGTGCTGGCTGAATTCCTGTCAACTTGATACAAACCGGAGTCACCTAAGAGGAGGAAACTTCGACTGAGAAAATGCTCCCATAAGATCAAGCTGCAGGCAAGACTGTAGGGTATTTTCTTAACTAGTGATCAATAAGGGAGGGCCTGGACCACTGGGTGGGGCCACCCCTGAGCAGGTGCTCCTGAGCTCTGTGTGAAAGCAGGCTGAGCAAGCCATGAGGAGCAAGCCAGTAAGCAGCACTCCTCCACAGCCTCTGCCTCAGCTCCTGCCTCCAGGTTCCTGCCCTGTGTGAGTTCCTGTCCTGACTTCCTTCAGTGATGGACCATGTTGTGGAAGGGCAAGCCATATTAACCCTTTCCTCCCCAGCTTGCTTTTGGGTCATGGTGTTTCATCACAGCAATAGTGACCCTAACTAAGACAGATACTTTATAGTCTTCAGTCTTTTCCAGGATGTTTGAGGGTTAGACAGACCAACAGACTACACTGTTTTAGAAGGGAGACAGACCTGTTTGGGTCACTGTGTTTGCCCATAAGTTATCTCCCAGGGAAACAGAGGCACAACTCCATCTGGGTGCCCATACCGGTGCCCACCTACTTACTGAGGTGTGCTTCCTGACAGATATGTGTATGAAGTCTCAGCCTTAGGCCATTGTGTTCGTGTGCAAAAGCATCAGAGAGCAGTGCCACAACCAGGAAGACTAACACAGGGGCATCACCCTCCTACATATAGTATTTGATCAAAACCACCTTAGCACAGCGCATGGCTGTGCTTGATGTGTGCTGGGCTTGGGATTCCCAGGGGGCAAGCTCTAGTTTGGGGGGGCAGGACAAGAGCAGGCACAGCTCAAGCCATTGTCCCCACACTCAAGGTGCAAGTGTCCACAGCCCATGACCTGTTCCATTTCAGATCCGCTTCAGCCAAGCAGGGTGCTGTGCCTTTGACCAAATCAGTGAGCTGCAAGGAGGGCCCTCTCTTGGCCTCAGCTTCTTCTTCATTTCCCCAAAGCTCCCAGGTTCCTGTTGGTGACTTAGCCCAGTGTCACTGAATGGATCTGGGGACATCCACAGCCAGATGGACTCAGAGGATCATGGTATATGGTTTGTGATCCACCTCATGTGGTTTGTGATCCACCTCAAAAACAAAACAAAACAAAACAAAACCACAAAACAAACAAGAACAGTCTTATGCAGCCCAGGTTGGCCCAAACTCACTACACAGCTAAGAATGACCTTGAACAACTAATTTTCCTGCTTCCACCTCCAAGTGCTAAGATCAGAGCCACTCACCACCATCTGGGATTGAACTCTTCCTGTCTTTGTGCACAGTAGGTAAGCTATCTGAGCCCAGATGGCTTCCTTATTTATACTACTTAAAATAGTGTTTCTCAGGTCTGGAGAGATGGCTCAGCAGTTAAGAGTACTGACTGCTCTTCCAGAGGTCCTGAGTTCAAATCCCAGCAACCACATGGTGGCTTACAACCATCTGCAATGTGATCCAATGCTCTCTTCTGGTGTGTCTGAAGACAGCTACAGTGTACTCAAATACAATAAATAAGTAAATAAATAAATAAATAAACAATTAAAAAAATAGTGTTTCTCTGTCAACTGGTGGAGATGGGGGGGTCTCTTCTGAAGGATAATTGAGATCTGACAGCACGAGCCTGAAGCCAGGCTCCCTGGTTCCCAGGTCGAAGGCAGAGAAGGGGTGGGGAGCAGTATGTGTGTCTAATACTCCTTTGGTGTAAACTCACCTCTCAGAAGAGAGACTCTGGCCCCTGGGAGTCTGTTAGCTGGGGACGCAGACTATGTCTCAGTAGGTCCCAGTCTGTGCCCGTGAGGGGAGGAAGGGCTGCAGGTTTTGTGGTCTGAGCCGCAGCTGGATTCTCACATCAGTCTTGCAGCCCCGTGCCTTTAACTGGAAATAGGCTTCTGGAACCTAACCACAAGCCACCTGTCCCTGGCGGGTCCTGCCCCGGCCCGCTTCACTCTTCCGATCTTCTGTTGTAGCATAGATCTTCCACAGAAGGAAGGCAAGGAATGGGTGGAGTAAGGAGTCCCCATTTTACAGGGAGGGAAACTGAGGCCCACAGAGGGATCCCAGCCTCAGTGACGTTAGGGCACTGTGAAGTGAGGTCTAGACCCAGATGTCCCCTGTAGAGGGTTCTGTCCTTGACCTGTGACACTGCCACCTCCAGACCCTCCTACACACCCCTGCCCCCATGGCATGTCACAGGAGGACGCAGCCACAGCAGAACCGACCTTGTCTTCCCCTGTGGCTTCATCTCAGAATGCAAAAATCATTATGAGGCTCTCGCCCTCTGCCTGCCTCCCTGGAAGGCACTTTGGGCAACTGGCAGAGAAAGTTGAGCTGAGGAGCCCTGACTCACGCTCCACCCCAATTACCGGGAGCAGTTTGGGAAGGGCTGGTCTTTCCTGGAGCCAGGAAGAGCAACTTCAAACGAAAACCACAGGCAAGTGCGGCCCTTTAACCAGGAAGCAGCTACTGTGCTTCGGGTGTGAGGGCAGAGGTTGTGGGACCCACCCAAGTGCCCCGGGGCCTTCTGGGTTAAAGTCCTCCACCTTTAAGCAGCTTTGGGAAGGACATCATCCGTCTGTGGCAGGTGCGGCTGTTCCTATGACACCAATGTCTTTCAGTTACTGTGATAATCCCTCTAGGTCCCCAGATTCAAGGATCTGTTTCTGCCCGGCCCATCACTGGGTCCTCAGGATGAGGCATGGGACACAGCAGGTGCTTAAGAAATGGTGTTGAATGACCAGACAGTCCCTTCTATCTACTTTTACAAACCCCTCCTCTAGATTTCAGTCCAGGGATTTGAACTCTCTTTTTACAGACGCTCAGTCAAGGTATGTGCATGTGACTCTCCCAGGTTTTATTCTCCTTAACGCCGCCACTGTCCCCTCCCCGGTTTTCTTATTGTCTGAACTCACATGCCAGTGTCCACAGGTAGTGTCAGTCAGGGTTTGTTCTTATAACCAGGAAGCCAAGGAACCCACTTGTGAAGAGGAAGGTCCCATCATGGCTGCAGGTGATGTGGACCCGCACCTGTGGACCTAAAGGACTCATCTCTCCCAACAGCGTCACCCCAGAGACCAAGTTGTCAGCACATGAGCCTTAAGTGACATTCAACATCCAGAATTTCCCTGCTTAGAGGGAGTAAAGCTGGGTGACTTCCCAAAGAGACATGATAGCTGAGAGGACATGAGACCACAAACAGATGACCTGAAGTGCCACACACACAGGCTGATTGGGACAAACATGGTTTCATCCCAAAGGTCTTTTGAGTCATCAATGAGGTAAACGTGTTTGTTTTTGTTCGTGAATCTAGAGACAGAGTCCTGATCAATGTTCCTTGCAGCTGTCTTAGGAACCCAAGAAGTGACTCTGCCTGAGGATAAAAAAAAAAAAAACCTGACATTAAAGCTGCAAAACAGGGGATGAATGAGCTGTGGTGTGGGATCAAGCTGTGCCAGAACCACTCACTGGCTTTCAGTACCGTGAGACGTTACATACCCCTCAGGAGCTAAGCAGAGTTTTCTAAACCTGGCTACTGCTGAACGTACCCAGCACACCTAAGTGGCTTCAAGCCTGTCTCTGTGCCAAACACATTGTCTTACAGAGGTCTCAAGACTACCAACTTAGTCCCCCTCCACCACCACCACCACCACCACCACCA
>NW_022196900.1:97462550-97482270 GCF_008632895.1 Mastomys coucha
CCACCACCACCCCCTCCACCACCACCACACCACCACCCCTGCTGTTTTGAGACAGGGTTTCTCTGTGTGGCCTTGGATGTCCTGGAGCTCACTCTGTAGACCAGGCTGGCCTCAAACTCAGAAATTCGCTTGCCTCTGTCTCACTAGTGCCGAGATTAAAGGGGTGTGCCACCACCGCCCGGCTTCAAGACTCCTCTTATTGTCAAAGTCCTAGGTAAAAGAACAGGAGGGGGGACTCAGCTTTCCTCCAGCTCCACCCCCCTCCCTTACATTGCCATCTTCCTCTACGGCTCAGAGCAACCAACAACCTCAGATGCCAATGTCCAAAGCTGGGGACGAAGGACCTGGGGGTGGGGCCAACCAGGTTTTCCCACTGCCACCTGCAGGGAGCCAATTTTCTCTCTCACAAAGGCCCTCCTGCCTTTAGCTAGCCTGGTAGAGACAGACTTTATGTGGCTCTGAGGCAGGCTGGCTCCTCGGTCTTCAGGGTGCCTCTCCTCTGATCTCCTGTCTCCAGGCCACCTATGAAGGTGTCTCAGTTTTCACAAGTTAATTGTCAACTTAGGAGAGTCCTGTGGGCACTTTCCAGTAAAAACCAGATATCAAAACCAGAATGGGAGAAGTTGGGGAAAGGGGCTGCCGGCTGCTCTGCTTCTGGGTTGTTGGGGTGGGGGTGGCGGTAGACTGCTTAACCTCTCTATCCTAGGCAGAACAAAGATTCATCAAAGAGGCCCGCACCCAGCTAAGTTGATAGATTTGCTGCCTAGCACAAATGAAGCCCTGGGTTCGAACCCTACTTCTACTGGACTGGGTAGCCCATGCCACAAACATCAGCACTTGGGAGGTGCCAGTGGGAGGACCAGAAATTCAAAATCATCCTTGATGACATGTGAAATTCAAGACCAGCCTGGGCTAAGAGATCCTGTTCCCTACCACTGCACAAAACAGATGTGTACCTCCTAATTCCTAGGATCTCTGAAACCTCCAAAGGGGATTTTGTGATCGGGATTAAGATTCGGTACCTTACCCTGGCAGTGGTGGCGCACACCTTTCATCCCAGCACTCGGAGAGGCAGAGGCAGGTGGATCTCTGAGTTCAAGGCCAGCCTGGTCTATAGAGTGAGTGCCAGGACAGAAAACCAAAACCAAAAAGACTCACTACCTTGGTACAGGAGAGGTGACCAAGTGGGCTCAATCCCACCACTGGAGGTTCTGAAAGCAGAAACCCTCTCGGGTGTAGTAGAGTCAATTACATGTCGGTACTAGTGAGACTCAGTTGTGTTCACTCCGAGGCTGAGGAGGGCTCCACGTGGGGGGCGGGGTCTCCGGTTCCACATGGGGGGGGTCCCTAGAAGCAGAGAGAAGGGACCTGCTGACAGGAAGATATTGACCCTAATCCCAACCCAAGTTGCTACAGAATTGCTACAGAGCCACCAAATCAATCTGTGGTTATTACGAGAGCCATAGAAACAAGCCCGAGTGCCCAGCCGCGCCTTCCTCACTCGGGAAGCGTGGGACCTTTACCAACACTGCCATGGGATCCTACAGGGTCCATGTGAGCTCATCTCCACCAAGCTTGAAGCTTAAATCCAGGCTTCCAGTAGATGTTCGTTGCCAGGCAGTCCAAGGGTGTGGCCTCTGCCTGCTCCTGGGCCAGACATGGAGCCCAGCACCACCTTAGTCTTTCTTTGGACCTTGATCTTGAGCCAGGCAGAAACAGTAAGGATTAAGAGAGGGCTCTGACAGCGACTGGAAGGAACGAGGGCCAGGCCAAATGCCAGCAGCAGCCAGACTGCTGGGGTAACTGGATCTGTCAGGATCAGAGCCGGAGCACAGCTGCCCTAACAAGCTAGGCTCAGCCACTTGTCCCCAATATGCTAATTAAACATAGACCAAGTCATGTAAAAGAAATTTATTCCATGTGGCCATGTCGGGGAAAGGAACTAAGAAGTCTAGGGACTCTCTCCACAGACATTTCTCACTCTAAAATGAAGTATAAATAGGAGGCCAGAGAGATGGCTCAGCGGGTAAAGGGCTTTGCCACCAAGCCAGACAACCGGAGTTTGATTTCTGGGACCCTAATGGTAGAGGAAAAAATCCGACCCCTGGCCCTCATATGTGCACCGTGGGGGGATCTGAATGTGTCCTTTAAGCAGAGAGACAGAGATAGGCTCAACTAAAGCTTTGGTCCAGGTGTGGCCACGCTGAGCCACTCTTATGTCAGCTTGTCTGTCCTGTAAGGTGGTCAGACAAACTGTCCAAGGGTGTGGAGTCTCTGCCTAGGAGACAAGGGCCCAGCCTGCGGCCTTTTCCTTCTCCTAGTGTGAAACTTCCAGGGGAAATTTGAATTCCTTGGGGACAACTACCTGGGCAGTTAGTTACACTGGGGGACAGAAAATGAGTCCTTCGAGGAGCAGCTCAGTGGGTCCCATGGACTTTTGGCTGTGGGATCCAAGTGAGGTTCAGCCTCAGTTACTAACCTGCAGAAAACCATTGCAGAGTCATCTGGTGTTAGAGATGGAGTGTCTGTTCTCTGTCTCTCCTTCTCTCCCTCTCTCCCTCTCTCCCTCTCTCCCTCTCTCCCTCTCTCCCTCTCTCCCTCCCCCCTTCCTCCGTCTCTCCCTCCCCCCTTCCTCCCTCTCTCTCTCTCTTTCTCTCTCTCTCTCTCTCTCTCTCTCTCTCTCTCTCTCTCTCTCTCTCTCTCTCTCTCTCTCTCTCTCTCTCTCTCTCTCTCCTCCCTGCCCTGCTTCCCCATGGCTGAACAAAGGAGTATGAGGAGAGATTCAGACTTTCCAGAGCTGTTATGAAACACATGTGAACAATCCCAGGAAATAGTTAACAAGGATCAGGCTATGGTGGCTCATGCCTTAAGTCCTGGCACTCGGGAGACAGAGGCAGGTTCAAGGCCAGGCTGGTCTGCAGAGTAGTGAGTTCCAGGACAGCCAGGGCTACACAGAGAAACCCTGTCTTGGGAAAAGAGAAAAAGGAAAAAAAGGGAAGGAGGGAGAAAGGGAGGGAGGAGGGAGAGAGAGAGTTACCAAGGGTTAGAAAGCCAGAAGGGCACTGGGGACTCCAGGAAGGCTCTCATTAGTTCCCTGAGACCCACCTGGACACTGTTGTCTGCTCTGACCACTCCAGGTACCGTGTAAAAGCCCTAGTGTTCAGTCGTCAGGGAGAGGGGAGGAGAAGAGAGGGGAACTGAGTCCTAGAGGGACAGGGACCTTCTTCCCAGGAGAGAAGGCAGAACTGGGTGAGCCAGGGCCCCTTCCTTAGTCCCTGAGTTATATGTGAGGTACCTGCCTTGAACAAAACACTATTTATGGTTTTTCTATTTTTAGGTTGTATTAGCCCATCAGCTCCTGCTGCATACACACACACACACACACACACACACACACATATGTGTGTGTGTGTATACATATATATATACATACATATATATATAAATATATATAAATTTATATATATACATATATATATAAATATATATATATATATTTGCACTAATCACTGGTCTCTGCTTTCCAGAGGAGGACGCCACACCCTGGCATAACCCAGGGTAATCCAGCAGGTGTCAGAATGCAGAGCCTGGGACTTGGGACTCCAGCACGCACACTGTGCTCCTGGGCCCTGGGGATCTTGTTAGGAGGCAGTCTGGCTCTGCAGGTCTTGCAGAGCTTCTGAGGCTGCACCTCCAGCCGGGTGACTCTGAGGGGATGCAGGATGCTGGTCCTTAGGGGGCGCTCTCCACTGAGCCTGCTCGTTGCATATTCCCACTTCCTGCTGAGGCTGAGGGATCAAACCTGGGTGCCCTTGTTACTCTACCCTGGCCCTGTAACTGTTATGCTGAGATTTACCTGAGCTGTGTTAAGGAAGCTGGGGCTTGAAACGTTCAATGTGTGGAAGTGATTGGAACCAGTCTGTGTGCTGGGCGGCTGCACCGCCCATGGTGGGGTGGGCCATGCCGGGCATGAGAACCCCAGCTTTCTCTGGAGGACCACTGTCATGCAAGGCATCTCTCCTTCAGGTTCCCGCCCTGGACTAGAATGGTAGCATTAGTCACAACCAACCTCACAGCCAGCCCTGATCCACCTAATCCCCACTAAGTACCCCTGCCAGCTCACGCCCAGCCTGCTGCTGAGGATCGTCACGGTCACTACAGGGCCAGGCGCACAAGACTTGTCCTGATCACAGCACACAGATCCCCCTCCCAAATCCTAGAACTTCAAAAGGGAAGCCCCACCCCACGCCACACTATGCCACAGCAAGAATGACATCATTCCCAGGTCACATAGGGAAAACCAAGGGACTTCACTATGGTTCAAAGTGCTGGACACCCTGCAAGCCCTGGAGAGCTGACCGGCTGACTGCTAGAGGCTAAAGGAGTGCTCAAGGGGCCGGTCTCAAGCCACACAGTTTAGGCTTGTGCCTGGATCCCAGCATTCACTGAGCGTCAAATGAATACATCTGACTCTTCAAGGGATATCCCAGAAACCCACAGTACACTGGTAAAGCAGAAAAGAATGTGGTCTAAAGACTTAGAAGTAGGGGATAGAATATTCTGGAATGTGTAGAGGGCTCTATAACCCTTAGTGTTTACAGGATTCATTTTTCAGTTTCTAAACTTTTTGGTTTTTTTTAATTGTGTGTATGGGTGTATGCACACTTTGTGGGTGCAGTGCACATGGTATCCAGAAGAGGGCATCAGATGCCCTGGAGCTGGAGTTGTGTGGCTTGCGAGCCAGCAGACCTGGGTGCTGGGAGCTGAACTCAATCCTCTGTAAGAGCACTGGGAGTTCTTAACTGCTGGTCGTCTTTCCAGGAGACTAGGTGGTACTCCATCTATCCAAGGCTGAGATCTGAAGCCAGCTCTGGGCTTTGTTTCGGCCTCATTGAGTTCTCTGTGTCTAAGGAGGGCTTTGGTGTTGTGGTCCTGATGTTGTGTTTATATCATTGAACTGATTCTTCCCATCGCTGGTCAGCATCAAGTCTCCAGGGCCAGGTCTGCCACAGCTGTTGGCAGAGCTCTCAGTGCTGAGAATTCCCTCTGAGCTGGCCGTGCTGACAGCAGCCGCTCTCATTCTCAGAAGTACCTGTCTCCCTTTCTGTCTCTCTCTGTCTCTCTATCTGTCTCTCTTTCCCTCCCTCCATCCTTCCCTCCCTCCTCCTTCTCTCTCATCTTTCTTGTAAGATATAATCCTGCTATGAGCTCAGCCTAGCCTTGAACTTGTGATCCTCCTGCCTCAGGCTCCTAAGTGCTGGGATTTCCACTATGCACCCCTACACAGAGCTTCTAGTCCATCAGGATTGCTCTGAGCATGAGGGGACCATTTCTGTGCATCATAGAGTACTGAACACTGTCCCTGGTCTCTGCTTACCAGATACCAGTAGCATGCACATGTATGCATGCATGTGAACACATGAATACACACGTATACACATTCACCAAACGGTCAACCCAAAGTTTCTCTGGACCCTGCCATGTGGCTTCTGGGAAGGAGCCCTCCAGGCCTAGCCTACCACTCTACAAGCATTCTCACCAGAACCCTCACAGCCACTGAAGGGTGGTCTCTTCGATTGTCTGCATTGAACAGGTTGGGAAACTGAGGCCTGTGCCTTGTAGCTCAGCTATCCAAAGCTGTGAGGTCTAGTGAGGAGTGGGGACATGTTCGTGGGCTTTTTGCTTCTGTGAGTGCAGTAAGCACTGGCAGACAGGCATATGCCTGTGATGGGAGCTGCTGCGGTGGATGCCTGGTGTTTCGATAGACTGTCACCACAGGACATTTGGGGGCACCTAAGGAAACCATGATACTTGTGCCTGCTAGCTCAGGTATCTCCAGTTTCTCTTCTGAATCATCCTCACATGCAGACACACAGAGACGGACACACACACACACATACACAGAGCAGACACACATAGACATACACAAACAAACATACAGATGCACACAGACACATGTACACACACATAGACATACACAGACATACAGATGCACAAAGACACAGAGACATACAGATGTGCACAGACACACACACAGACACACACACACAGTCATACAGATACGCACGCACACACACAGACACACACAGACATACAGATGCACACAGACACACACACAGACACACACACAGACATACAGATGCACACAGACACACACAGACATACAGATGTGCACAGACACACACAGACATACAGATGCACACAGACACACACTGAGAGACACATACAGAGAGACACACTCAGACATACAGACTCACACAGGCGTGTACACACACACACACACACACACACACACACACACAGAGTTGACTCCTGCCCTGTTTCTCTGTAAACTCCCTGACTGAGTTGTGAGGTCTGTGTATTCCCAGCCTCCTCTCCCACCAGCTGTTCCACCCGCTTCAACTGGCTCCCACGCCAGCATCTGGGAGAGGATCACATGGTCACTCTGTCCTCAAGAGCCCTCTTTGAGCTCTGGAAGATGGCTCTCCCTTTTCCTTGAGGCACTGTCTTTCATCAGCTTCCTCACAAGGCACAGCCAGCCTTCCCTCCCTGGAGCCTCTAAACATGGAGGTTCCAGCACATCCAGCCAGCTGCTCATCCCTGCTTACACAAAGAGAGAAACACAGACGCAGGCCCAGATCCTGAGGGTGTGGCTCAGTGGCACAGTAGATCCCAGGGGAATGGCTCAAATAGAGCTGGGGTTGTTGCTCTGTGGGACAGACCTTGGAGTCACAGCTCAGTGGAATAGCCCCTGGGGATGTGGCTCAGTGGCACAGTGCATGGCTCCATGGTACAGCTCTTTCCTTGCATGCAAGAGGCTCTGGGTTCAACCCCTAGCACCCACTGCAAAATAGTAATGCTTAGGAAAATCAGTTCTATACTTTGCCATAAAGTTTTATTGATGCAGTTTCAGGTGTACCCCAAAGTGCAAGAATTATACAACTTCCCAGTTACCCTCACTCACCTCTCCAGATTTCCCAGATTCTAACTAAAACATTCTTCCCCTCCCCCTTCCTTCCTTCCCCCCTTTTACATTTTTCTCTCTCCATCTTTCCTCTCTCTCTTTTTTTAAATATTTCTTTTTTTTAAAGATTTATTTTGTTTATTTTATGTGTATGAGTACACTGTAGCTGTACAGATGGCCGTGAGCCATTATGTGTGTGGCTGCTGGGAATTGAACTCAGGACCTCTGCCAGCCCCACTCGCTCCCGCCCTCTTGCTCCAGTGTAATACACTGTAGCTGTCTTCAGATGCATTAGAAGAGGGCATCAGATCTCATTACAGGTGGTGTGAACCACCATGTGGTTGCTGGGATCTGAACTCAGGACCTTTGGAAGAGCAGTCAGCACTCTTACCCGCTGAGCCATCTCGCCAGCCCCTCTTTCCTCTCTTTTGCTCTTCCTTTCTCTGCCTTTCTCTTTCTACTCCATTTATATTTATATTGACATTTTAGATATAGCACATTTTTAATAAGTCGCATATATTTATTGATTGAGAATGGTCCCCATAGGCTCCTGTTTGAATACTTAGTCTCCAGCTAGTGGAACTGTTTGGGAAGGATTGGGAAGCATGATGTTGCTAGCCATGATGTCCCAGACCCCCATGTCCTCCCCTCTCCCCACTGCCTGGTAGCCGTGACTCAATGTGAGCTCTGAGCTCGACGCCTGCCTGCTGCCATGCTCGCTGTCACGATGGTCATGGACTCACCCTACGAAAGCCCCAAATAAACCCTTCTAGAAGTTGCCTTGGTCATGATGTTTTATCACAGTAGTAAAAAATGACTAAGACATTTATGTCTATACCTCCTGTATATTAAGCCAAGCTACGTGCTACTAAGTTACAGTATGACATCCTTCATCAGGAAGGAATCTATTATGTATGAAACCAGAGAAAACTAATATGGACACACTATCTCAGCCACAGAGCTGAGGGTCCCACAGTTCTCTGCATAGTCTCCCTGTGAGCCGAAGAGCAGTGGGTCTCGTGCGACATCCAGACATGGCACTTCTTCCTTTTCTTGGTAGCTGGACAATTTCTTGGCCTCGAGGTTCAAGATCCAGATGACAGCATGTGTCCTAGTGAATTGTTTGTGGCTGTCCTGTCGGGTGCCCCCGCCCCCAGGTCACTGGCACACACATTCTTTCTCCTCTGAAAATTCCTGATGAAATGGTGGCTCAGCTTTTCTTGTCCCCTTTCCCATTCACCTTCTAATGCCAGCTCTTCTGAGGGGTCATCCGGGGAAGCAGGATTCTTTTTCCCTGTGACAACATCCTGGTTTGGGGGTGTGGGGTGTGGGGTGTGTGTCACAATTTCTTCTATTTTTATTTTTTCTTTTCTCTTCCATCTCCTCTTCCTCCTTTTCTTCCTCCCCCTCTTCTTCCTCTTCCTCCTCTTTTTTCCTCCTCTTCCTCTTCCTCCTCTTCCTCTTCCTCCTCTTCCTCTTCCTCCTCCTCTTCTTCTTCCTTTTAGGGCAACATCTTACTGTGTAGCCCTGGCTGTCCTGGAAGTCACTCTGTAGACCACGCTGTCCTGGAACTCAGAGATCTGTCTGCCTCTACCTGAGTACTGGGATGGTAATCACAATTTTAATGTGTCTTTTTAGAAATACAATTTAATTTTCTTCTGTGTACATGTATATGTGAGCCTATGTGTGGAGGTCAGAGGGCAATTTGTGCAAGTCAGTCCTCTCCTTTCACCATGTAGGTCCCAGGGGTCAAACTCGGGTCGTCAGCCTTAGCAGCAATCACCTTGACCTGCTGAGCCATCTGACTGGCCCCTTTAATATGAATGAACACGTGCTCTGCAGGGTGCCTGACCCTGTCTTCAGTCTCCTTCCTTCTGCACCTCCAGTGCTTGAGTTTCTGGTGTGCTTGGAACCTGTTGGTGCCACAGAAGTAGAACTTGGAGATCCTCAAGGCCAAGGGCTTCATTCTCTTCCCTCCAACACAGACCCCGGCTCTCCCACCTCAGCCCCTGCTGGAGACACCGTGACTGGAGTGTCAGCTGGAGAAGCAGGAGCTGGGACCCAGACCAGTGTGTGGAATCCATCTTGGAAGCATTCCCAACTGCTCACACCCCCAGACCACACTTACAACCCCGGGACAATAACATCCTTCTTTTTCTTTCCTTTTTTTTCCTTAATTTATGCTTAATTTTTATTCATGCATATGTGTTTGTCTGCATAAATATGTGTGTGTATGTGTGTGTATGTGTGTATGTGTGTGTATGTGTGTATGTGTGTGTATGTGTGTATAAGTGTTTGTATGTGTATGTATGTGTGTATGTGTGTGTGCATATGTGTATATGTATGTGTGTATGTGTATATGTATGTGTGTTTGTATGTGTTATGTGTGTATGTGTGTATGTGTGTATGTATGTGTATGTGTGTATGTGTGTGTATATGTGTGTATGTATGTGTATGCATGTGTGCATATGTGTATATGTATGTGTGTGTATGTGTTATGTGTGTATGTGTATATGTATGTGTATGTGTGTGTATGTGTGTGTATATGTGTGTATGTATGTGTATGTGTGTGCATATGTGTATATGTATGTGTGTATGTATATGTTATGTGTGTATGTGTGTGTGCATGTGTGTGTATATGTATGTGTGTGAGTGTGTGTGTGTGCACCATTTGTGTGCAAGGCCCACAGAGGTCAAAGAACTTTGCCTCCTTTGGAACTGGAGTTCCAAGTGGTTGTAAGTCACCCAATATGGGTGATGGGAACCAAACCTGGCTCTTCTGTGAGAACAGCAAAAACTTCTTTTTTGTTTCGTTTTATTTTTGAGATAGGGTTTCTCTGTGTAGTCCTGTCCATTCTGAAACTCGCTCTGGCCTCAAACTCAGAGATTGGCCTGTGTCTGCCTCCCGAGTACTGGGATTAAAGGTGTGTGCCACCACCACCCCGTAAAAGCTTTGGACAGCTGAGCTGTCTCTTCAGCCCTGGAAGCACCCTTCTGTGTCTCCCTCTAGGCTCACTCCTACCTGGGCCAATCCAAAGCCCACCCCTTTCCAGTGTGCGGGTTCCAGAGAGGGAACTCACTTCAGGAAGCCATTTACATCTGGTCTTGAGTGCTCCCCACTGGTCTTACAGTCAACATGTCAGCAAACAGGAGGCACGTCAGGAGCTAGCACGAGCTACACTCCCTCCTAACACTCCCTCTCTGTTCTAATGGGTTTACTATTGAAGCCTGTATCAGTGTCCCTCCAGACTTGGCACTCCTCCTCCTCTTCCTCTCTCTCTTCTTCCTCTTCCTCCTCCTCCTCCTCCTCTTCCTCCTCCTCCTCCTCCTCCCCCTCCTCTTCTAGAATCTAATGCAGTACCAACTGTATCCACACAGGAATCTCTAGTGTGCTGGCAGCATCTGTGGATAGGGAGGAAAATGGGCGAGACATATCCGAACATAAATTTTTAAAATAACAACATGCTTGGGGCTGCATGGCTGCTCTGCCAGAGGACCCAAGTTCAATTCCCAGCACCCACGTGGCAGCTCACACCCATTTGCCACTCCAGGGCATCTGACACACTCACACAGACACACGTGGGGGCAAAGCACCAGTGCACATAAAAGGAAATCATTTATTAAGAAAACGACAACGTGCTTAAGCTGCGTTTCAGGAGAAGCGTCTAGAATCCACCCAAGGACTCTCTGAAACTGGCTTTTCAAGAATAGATGTTGTGGAACCGGGGAAGAGCACTTCCTGATGTGCACAAGGCCCTGGGTGTACTCCCAGGACTGTAAGGAAAAGAAAACTTCTGGAAGATGTGGTGGCACATAGTGTGGGCTTTTCCCAGACTCGCCAGTCGTAAGCATAAGGACATGGAGTCGTCCGTCTGCGGAGTGTAAAGCTTAGGCCTTCTGCTGGGGCAGTCCCCAGCTATCTTTTAAACGTGACCTGATCATTCCAGCCTATGATGCACCACGTAGCTAATTCTATACCTCTCCGCTTATCTATTCTCCTCTGTGTCTGCTTCCAAATCTCTGGGTCCCTTCTTCTCTCAGCATCTCTCTCTGTGTCTGGAAGTTCAGGCCAAGCTATTGGCCATCAGATCTTTGTTTACAACTAGTCCTCAGCGTGACAGCCTCTGATTCAGTTGTAGATTGACTTCAGGCTGATGAGGAAGGATGAATGCTCAGAAATATCAGGCCGGCCATGGAAATGACAATAGCAAGAGCAGCTAGTCTCTGCTGGTACAGAATTAAAAGTTGAAAACACAGAGACATGCCTTCACACAAAGTTAAAAAGTCACCCCTACGTTGGCACACACCTCTAAGCCTGGCACAGGTAAGCAGATCGCAATTTCAAGCCTGGGCTAAAGAATGAAAGTGTCTCAAAACGGGGAAAAAAAGGGACCAAGGTGCTGTGGTTAAAAGCGCTCTCTGTGCTGGGCGGTGGTGGCACACGCCTTTAATCCCAGCATTTGGGAGGCAGAGGCAGGTGGATTTCTGAGTTCGAGGCCAGCCTGGTCTACAGAGTGAGTACCAGGACAGCCAGGGATACACAGAGAAACCCTGTCTCGAAAAACAAACAAACAAACAAACAAACAAAAAAGCGCTCTCTGCTTTTCCAGAGGAGTTTAACTCAATTCCCAGGCCCAAGTCAGGCAGCTCAGAACTGCCTATAACTCCAGCTCCCGCCAGCTGCTGGCTTTTGGCATCCCCACATGCACCTGCACACACACACACACACACACACACACACACACACACACAAACACACACACACACACACACACACACACAAATAAACCATGTAAGTGGCTAGTAAAGATAATATGATGCAGAAGCAGCAACTGAAACAATGTATTGATTGCTACAATGTACTTTCTCTAAATCTTTTTTTTTCTTTTTAAAGATTTATTTACTTTATGTGTATAAGTACATTGTAGCTGTCTTCAGACACACCAGAAGAGGGCTTCGGATCCCATTACAGAAGGTTGTGAGCCACCATGGGGTTGCTGGGAATTGAATTCAGAACCTCTGGAAGAGCAGTCAGTGCTCTTAACCGCTGAGCCATCTCCCCTCCCCCAAGTCCACCCCTGCTAAATCTTTAAACCTTTGTTTGACAGCTTTTAGTCCACTGCAGTTTGCTTCCAGCAGGATCATCTTGACATTTGTCTTTTTTGTTTGTTTGTTTATTTGTTTTGGTTTTTGGTTTTTTGGAGATAGGGTTTCTCTGAGTAGCCCTGGCTGTCCTGGAACTCACTCTGTAGACCAGGCTAACCTCGAACTCAGAAATCCACCTGCCTCTGCCTCTCCAGTGCTGGGATTAAAGGCATGCGCTACCACTGCCCGGCTGACATTTGTCTTTTTTAAATCAAATTCTTTTTTAAGGTTTATGTATTTTTATGTGTGTTGGTGTTTTTCCTATGTCTGTGTGAGGTCATCAGAGTCCCTATGGTTGGCGTTGCAGACACTTGGGAGCTGCCATAGAGGTGATAAGAATCAAACCCAGGTCCTCTGCAAAAGCAGACAGCGCTCTTGACGGGCTGATCCATCACTCCAGCCCCGGGTTGACATTTTTCTCTGAGGGGTATTTGGGAAGGGGAGTTTGGATCACAACATCTCTGGTAAAACCGTGGAGTTGGCTGGGTGCTGTGGCACGCATCTGTAGTCAGGACATTCCAGGGGCTAAGGCAGAGGACCCAAAATTCCCAGCCAGCCTGAGTTTCAGAGTAAGATGCTGTCTTAAAAATAAACAACCGCCATAGATAGAGAGAAAACAAGATATTCTAGGCAAAACCAAATTTAAACAATATCTACCCACAAATCCAGCCCTACGGAAGATACTAGAAGGAAAACTCCAGCCTGAGGAGGTTAACTACACACAAGAGAATACAGGAAATAAATAGTTTTACACCAGAAAAAAGCAAAAGAAGGGAAACACACATGCACACGCACACACACATGGACAACCACCACCAACATTAAAATAACAGGAATTAACCATCATTGGTTATAATATCTCTCAACATTAATGAACTCAATTCCCCAATAAAAAGGCACAGATTAACAGAATAGATGCAAAAACAGGGTCTGTCATTCTGCTGCTTACAAGAAGCACACTTCAATATCAAAGATAGATATTACCTCAGAGCAAAAGTCCGGGGGGAAAAATCCAAGCAATTGGACCCAAGAAGCAAGCTGGAATAGCCATTCTGATATCTAATAAAATAGTCTTTGAACTAAAATTAATCAAAAGAAATGGGGAAGGACACTTCACACACATCGAGGGAACATCTACCAGGTTGGCACCTCAATTTTGAATATCTATGACCCAAAGGCAAGGGCACCCACATTTGTAACGAAATATTACTAAAGCTTAAATCATACATTCAACCAAACACATTAATAGTAGGAGACTTCAACACCACACTCTCACCAATGGACAGGTCATCAAGACAGAAACTAAACAGAGAAATAATGGAACTAACATATATTATGATTAAAATAGACCTACCAGACATCTACAGTACACAAAAGAATATACCTTTGTCTCAGCACCTCAAAGGCCCTTCTCCAAAACTGACCATATAACAGGTCACAAAGCAAGCTTCATCAAATATCAAAAAAATTGAAATAGCCCCCTGTATCTTATCGGACCACAGTGGAGTAAAGCTGGACTCCAACAACAGAAACAACAGAAAGCCCACATGCTCATGGAAACTGAACAACACTCTACTCAATGACCCTGAGTCAAGGAAGAAATAAAGAAAGAAATGAAAAACTTTACAGACTCCAATAAAAAATGAAGGTACAACATACCCAAACTTATGGGACAACATGAAAGCAGTGCTAAGAGGAAAGTTCATAGCACTAAGAGCCATCATAAATTAGTGAGATCTCATACTAGAAACTTAGCAGCACACCTAAAAACTCTAGAGAAAAACACACACACACACACACACACACACACACACACAAGAGGAATAGATGGCAGGAAATAATCAAATTCATGACTGAAATCAATAAAATAGATCTGGTTCTTGGAGAGAAAACCAACAAGACACACAAACCTTTAGCCAAACTAACTAAAATGCAGAGACAGTATCCAAATTAGCAGAGTCAGAAATGGAAAGTGGGACATAACAAGAGATATCAAGGAAGTTCAAAGATTCATTAGGTCCCACTTCAAACACCTGTACTGCATAAAATTAGAAAATCTAAAAGAAATGGACAACTTTCTCAATAGATACCACTTACCAAAGTTAAATCAAGATCGGATTAAATAATCTAAAAAGACCTATAACACCTAAGGACATAGAAGCAGTCATTAAAAGTCTCTGATCCAAAAACAGCCCAGGGCTAGATGGTTTTGGGGGCAGAATTCTATCAGACTTTCAACAAAGAGCTCATACCAAGACACCTCAAATTAATCCACAAAATAGAAACAGAAGAAACACTGCCAAATCCATTTTATGGGCCACAGTAACCCTGAAACCTAAACCACACAAAGGAAGAGAACTTCAGACCAACTTCCCTCAAGAATACTGATGCAAAAATACTAAATAAAATACTTGCAAACTGAATCCAAAAATCTATCAAAAAATCATTCACCATGATCAAGTCGACTTCATCCCAGAGATGCAAGGATGGCTCAACATCAAAATTTATCAATGCAAGCTGGGCGGTGGTGACACATACCTTTAATCCCAGCACTTGGGAGGCAGAGGCAGGCAGATTTCTGAGTTCGAGGCCAGCCTGGTCTACAGAGTGAGTTCCAAGACAGCCAGGGCTATACAGAGAAACCCTGTCTCAAAAACAAAACAAAACAAAACAAAATTATCAATGCAATCCACCATTTAAACAAACTGAAAGAAAAAAAAAAACACATGATCATCTCACTAGATACTGAAAAAGCCTTTGGCTAAACCTGACATCCCTTCATGTTAAAAGTCTTGGAGAGATCAGAGATACAAGGCACATACATACTTAAACATAATAAACACAATTTACAGCAAGACTATATATCCAACATCAACTTAAATGAAGAGAAACTCAAAGTTATTCCACTAAAATCAGGGACCAGACAAAGCTGTGTCCGCTCTCTCCACATCTATTCAATATAGTACTTGGAGTTCTAGCTACAGCAATAAGTCAAGTAAAGGATATCAAGGGGATTCAAATTGGAAAGGAAGAAGTCAAAGTGTCACTATTTGCAGATGATATGATAGTATACCTAAGTAACCCCCAAATTCTACCAGAGAGCTCCTACCGCTGATAAACATCTTCAGCAAAGTGGCTGAATAAAAACTTAACTATAAAACAACAACAACAACAACAAAAAAAAAGTAGCCCTCCCATACACAAATGATAAAGGGGCTGAGAAAGAAATCAGGGAACAACTCCCTTCACAGTGGCCACAAATAGTATAAAATGTCTTGATGTAATTCCATTCAAGCAAGTGAAAGACTTGTATAACAATAACTTCAAGTCTTTGAAGAAAGAAATTGAAGACAATATCAGAAGACAGAAAGATCTCCCATGCTCATGGAGAGGTAGAGCTAACATAGTAAAAATGGCCATCTTACCAAAAGCAAGCCACAGATCCAAGGCAATGCCCATCAAAATTCCAGAACAATTATTTATAAACCTTGAAAGAACAATTCTCAACTTCATATTGTTGTTGCTTCAAAAGCAACAACAAAAACAAGACTCTAAAGCAGTCCTGAACAATAAAAGAACGTCTAGAGGAATCTCCATCCCTGATTTCAAGCTGTACTACAGAGCGATTGGAATAAAAACCTCATGGTATTGGTGTAAAAACAGGCAAGTTAGTCAATGGAATTGAATCAAAAACCCAGAAGCCCACACACCTACAGACACCTGTTGTTTTGTTTGTTTGTTAGTTTGTTTGTTTTATAAAAAAGCCAGAAATATACAATGGAAAAAAGAAAGCAAATGGTACAGGTCTAATTGGATGTTGGTATGTAGAGAAGATAGAAATAGATCTCTATCTATATAGATATAGATCCTGCACAAAACTCAAGTCCAAGTGGCTCAGAGACCTCAACATAAAACCAGATACACTGACCCTGACAGGAGAGAACGTGAGGAACAGCCTTGAACACAGGATACAGCTTCCTCAGCAGAACACCCACCTGAACAGAACATAGTGCTTAGGCACTAAGATCAACAATGAATAAATGGGACCTGAAACTGAAACCCTGCTGTAAGGCAAAGGACACTGTCGAAAGGACACAGTGGCAGCCTACAGCATGGGAAAAGCCTACATCTGACAGAGCTGACATCCAAAACGTATACAGAACCCAAGAAGCTAGACATCAACAAACCAAATAACCCAACTTAAAAACTAGGGCACAGGGGCTGGAGAGATGGCTCAGTGGTTAGGAGCACTGACTGCTCCTCCAGAGGTCCTGAGTTCAATTCCCAGCAACCACATGGTGGCTCACAACCATCTGTAATGGGATCTGATGCCCTCTTCTGGTGTGTCTGAAGACAGCGACAGTGCACTCATATAAATAAAATAAATAATTCTTTTTAAAAAAAAATAGGGCACAGATCTAAGCAGAGAATTCTTGTCAGAGAAATCTCTAATGGCCAAGAAGCATTTAAAGAAATGTTCATTATCGTTAGCTATTAGGGAAATGCAAATCAAATTGACTCTGAGATTCCATCTTATCCTGGTCAGAATGGCTAAGATCAAAAATTTAAGCAACAGCTCAATCTGATGAGGATGTGGAGTGAGGGGAATACTCCTCCATTGCTGGTGGGAGTGAAGACTTGTACAGTCACTTTGGAGATCAATTTGGTGGTTTCTCAGAAAATTGGGACTAGATCTGATACCCAGCTATCCCACTTCTGGGCATATATCCAAAAGATTCTCTACCATACCACTAAGACACTTGCTCAGCTGTGTTCATAGCAGATTTATTTGTAAACACCAGAAACGGGAAACAATCTAGATGTCCCTCAACCGAAGAACAGATAGAGAAATATGGTACATTTACACAGTGGATTATTACTCAGCTATTAAACACAGTGACATTGTGAAAAGGCAAATAAATGGAACTAGAAAAGGTCATCGTGAGTGAAATTGTCCAGACTAAGAGAAAAGCATGATATGGATTCACTTATAAGTGGAAGTTAGCTATGAAGTAAAAGATGATGTTACAATGCTCTGACCCAAGGAAACTAAGTAACAAGGAAGGTTCAAGGCAGGGTGGGGGCAGGGCATGTCAATATCACTTCAAAGGGGAAATAGAATAGATATCACAAATGGGTAGAGGCAGGGGACTGGATGGGGACGAGAGCAGAGATTGAAACAGGAGGGACCATGTGGCAGGGAGACAGAGGGAGAGAATGTTGGGAGAGACAACTGGTACTGTGGTGGCATATCTGAGATGAGCTAAAAACCTAAAGCAGTGGAAATTCCCAGGAATCTATGAGGGTGAGCCTTGTAAGGATTCCTAGCATAGGGGATATGGAGCCTGAACTAGCCGTCTCCTGTAACCAGGCAAGACTGACAGTGGAGAGATCCGTATACCAACCTGGTCACAAAACCTTTGGCCTTCAATTTATCCTGTGCAATCGATGTGCTATGGTAAAGATGGAGTAGAAATAGAAGAAATAGCCAACCAATGACTGGTCCAGCTTGAGATTCATGATATGTAGGAAATCCCACCCCTGACACTGTTAATGATATCCTGCTATAGACAGGAGCTTAGCATAGCTATCATCAAAGAGGAACGGATCTGTTCCAGCAACGGATGGAAACAGATGCAGAGACCCACCGCCAAACATTGGGCCGAGTTCAAGAAAACCTACAGCATCAGCTAACCTGGCCTCATAGGGGCTCATAGAGACTGAACTGCCAACCTCATAGAGAGAGCATGCACGGGATGGGCCTAGGCCCTCTGCACATACGTAGCAGTTGTGCAGCTGGGTCTTAATGTGAGACTCCTAACAGCCGGAGCAGGGACTCTCTATTACTCTACATCCTGCCTTTGGGACCCTGTACCCCTACTGGGCTGCTTCTTCTAGCCTCAATAGGAGAAGATGTGCTTCGTTTACTGCAACTCTGAGTGGGGAAAAGAGGGAGGAAACTGGGAGATAAAGAGGAAGGGGAAACTGAGGTAGGGATGTAAAATTAATTAAAATCAAAAAAGAAAAATGTATACACACATAAATGAACATGTATGCATACAAGTGTACATTTTTACCATCTAACTGTTTTCGATGGTGCAGTTCAATGGCACTTTGTGTGCAACCATTGCCACCAGCCATCCAAGAGCTATTTTTATTTTTAATGAAGCTGGGCATGGTGGTGCATTCCTTTGATCCCAGTGCTCTGGAGGCAGAAGCAGGCAGATCTCTCTGAGTTCAAGGCCAACCTGCTCTACAGAGTGAGTTCCAGGACAGCCAAGGCTACACAGAGAAACCAAGGAGGAGGAGGAGCAGGAGGAGGAGGAGGAGGAGGAGGAGGAGGAGGAGGAGGAGGAGGAGGAGGAAGCAGATTCCTTTGATGTCTATGAATCTTACGTCTTTGTTGTTTTTTGAGGCTATTCTTGAACTTCTGAACTCCTGCCTACACTCTAGCATGCTGTGGCTGCAGGCATGCACCCAGTTTTACATAGTGGCGCAGCTTGAACCCAGGTCATTGGGCATGCCAGGCAAGCTCTGTAGCTATTCATCCAGGCCACGGTCTGTGCATCTGGCCAGCCTCAGTGCCGGACAGAAACAGAACCAGAAGGCATTTTCCTTTTGTTAGACTTAACTTCTCTTAGCATGATGCCAAGTTTAACCCACACTGGAGCACATGCCAAAATTATCTCTTATCAGGAATAGGACTGGTTTGGGGTTTTTCGGGTTTTTGTTTGTTTGTTTGCTGTTGTTGTTTTCTTTTGTTTTTTTCGAGACGGGTTTCTCTGTATAGCCCTGGCTGTCCTGGAACTCACTCTGTAGACCAGGCTGGCCTCGAACTCAGAAATCCACCTGCCTCTGCCTCCCAAGTGCTGGGTTTAAAGGTGTGCAGCATCACTGCCAGGCTAGGAATAGGACTGTTGAGACACAATCTCACTCTGTAGCTCAGGCTAGCCTAGAACTCACAATGGAGCCCAGGATGGCCTGAAACTCACAATGGAGCCCAGGCTGGCCTCACACTCCACAGCAATCCTCCTGCTGCAACCTCTGAGAAGTGATAAGCTACTGTGCCCAGCTCCCTTTGTAAGGTTGAATCATCTTCTGTGTGGCATCCCATCTGCCACCTGGCTGTTGTCACTCGACTCCATGTCCACCACATGTTCACCTGCAGCTCATGTGGGCACCTGATGGTTGCCTCTTCCCTTTGCCAAGCCTGCCCTGGCCCAGAACACCCAGGCCCCAGCCCAGCTGAAGCCATCCTGGCCTTTTGCTCCTGGAGCAGCTCAACAGTCATCCGTTCATAACTAGACCCCTGAGAAACGATGCCTGAGTGCAAAGGCCACAGGCTATGCTCAGAGGCCTGGCCCTGCCGTCCTCACTGAGATAGTGGCTTATTTCTAAACTTGTCAGAGTCTCCACATTATAGCACCTGAGACCTACAGAGATGGTGGGGTGAGTGGATTCTAGGATAGAAGAAATACCGGAACTTGGCCCCTGGGACGGTTCAGATGAGGAATCTCAGTGTGAGAAAGGGTTCAACAGACCCACAAAGAAAATGTTAATCCCAGCACTTGGGAGGCAGAGGCAGGGGGATTTCTGAGTTTGAGACTAGCC
>NW_022196900.1:97482365-97489173 GCF_008632895.1 Mastomys coucha
AAGAAAGAAAGAAAGAAAGAAAGAAAGAAAGAAAGAAAGAAAGAAAGAAAGAAAAGAAAAGAAAGAAAATGTTTAAATGTTGTAATTGGTTTCTGGTTTTGTTTGATTGGTTGGTTTTGCTTCAAGACAGGATTTCTTTGTGTAACCCCCGTGGTTTTGAAACTTGCTCTGTAGACCAGGCTGGCCTGGATGTCCATTTGCCTCTGCCTCCTGAGTGCTGGGATTAAAGGTGTGTGCTGCCGACGCCAGGCTTTGAATGGTGTAATTCTTTAAACTGGGTCTTGAGGGACAACGGGAATGTTGGAAGGCTGGGTAGGAGGGGACATCTGAATGCCAGGGACACTCCTTTTCTTTTAAGGTTTATTTTATTTTGACTCGTGTGTGTGTGTGTGTGTGTGTGTGTGTGTGTGTGTGTGTGTGTGTGTGTGTGTGTGTGTGTGTGTATGTGTGTGTGTGTGTGTGTGCATGTTGCATGCATGTGTGAACAGGAACTCCAGTGATCTGAAAGGGGTATCGGATCCTTGAAATGGAGTTCTAGGCGGTTGTGAGCCACCTGACACAGGTGCTGGGAGCTGAACTCGTGTCCTTTCCAAGAGCAGTACCCACCCTTAGCAGCTGGGCCATCTCCCCCCAGGACACACTTCTTACCTGGGGTCTGAAGTCCTTCCGGACCCCACTCTCCTCTCCCTGCTTGATCTTCAGGTGTACCAGCAGGTCGTATGTGCTCCCTACCTCTTGGTAGCTGAACATGGGCCCCAGCTCTGGCTCTGGCTCACATCTCTTTGTCCATCTTAACTTGGAGCTTGTCCTGACCCCCCAAAACACCATCGAGGGCTCCTCTTCCCATCTGGAACCTCGTTCTCCCCTTCGCAACACAAGCCACTTCAAAAAGGATCACATTCCTCCACACAACCAGGCTGTGTCCTTCATCCTCCTGAGCATTGGCCACAGCCTCCCTCACACAAGGCCACCTCAAGCCTGCATATCAGTTCACGCCTCAGCGCCTCAGTCTTGGCATCCGACAAATGAGGAGAACAAGCATCCCTTTAAGGGCTGCTGTAGAGTGAGGGGAGGTAATCAGGACATACTTGGTCCAGAGCCACGTACAGAAGGGATCAAAAACAGGACACCACAGGAGCCCCTAGAATTGAGCCCTCTGTGGTCACAGCAGGTGCACAGTCTCTATATTAAGTGCAGGATCAGTAGTGAGAGAGCTGCCCCGAGCCCAGGGAGAAAGGACAATGTGCAGCTGGGAAGGGAACTCCAAGAAGAGGACTGGGTGATTCTGCTATCAGATGACCCCTTTGTGTCGTGAAGTCTGCCCATAGTTTCCCGCCCAGAACTGACATCACTGGGGTAGAGGTGTCAATCATCCAGACCACTTAGTGCTTAGACCCTTTGCTTTGGGACAAAGTCAAGGACGCCTGAAGGAGAAATGTGGCATGTCTATGTTTAGTGAGCGCTCACTGTTAGCTTGGTGCGGTGTTGATAAAAGTTAGCCTAGTCCACACCACAGTCCAGCCTCGAGCCGGGGAGTGTAACACAAGAGACAAGGGGACCTGGGTCTGAGGCCAGGGTCTGCTGCGCTCTGGCTGTATGTCCTTATAGAGTACACTCCCTCTCTGAGTCTGTTTCCTCCTCTGTGACTAAACATAAAAGAGGGAAAAGGCCAGACATGGTGGTGCATACCTTTAAAAGCAGGAGAAGAAAAAAAGCAGGGCAGCAGTGGCCCATGCCTTTAATCTCAGCACTCAAGAAGCAGAGGCAGGCCTCTGAGTTCAAGGCCAGCCTGGTCTAGGATGGCCAGGATTACATAGAGAATCCCTTTCTTAAAAAAGTACATGCATGCATGCACGCGCGCGCGCGCGCGCGCGCGCGCACACACACACACACACACACACACACACACACACACACACACACACACACACACACAGAGGCAGGTGGCTCTCGGTGAGTTCCAGGCCAGTCTGGTCTACAAGTTCCAGGCTAGCCAGGACTATTTAGGGAGACTCTGTCTCAAGGAATTTTTTTTTTCCTTTGACTTTTTAGGTTCTTAATCTAAGGGCTCCCTCAGGACTTCAAAATACATATTAACAAAAGAAAAGCCCATTGTACGGGACACAAGGACACAAAGTAAGTTGTACTGGACACAGTGTCTTCATAAGGCAAAGAAAACAGCAATGTGTGGGCGTTACTGTGCAAAGTTCTGAGAAGAGACGAAAGCATGGGACTACGTGGGAAAGAGATGGGGGTAGCAGCTGTTAAGACCAGAGCCTGGTGTGCCCTATCCCCGCCCTCCACCCCCTACGGAGCAGAGAAGCACAGCTATCCAGGGCCCTCTCTCCCCAAAGTCCACCCTCTGGGTTCGGACCTCTGACAAGAGGTCCAGGTTTAAATGGAGGGTAAGAGGCGGATAACAGCAGTCTCCGTCAGGGTGTGGCCCTGCCCATCACCCGCCCATCCTTATCTCTGCTCCAGTCTCTCCCGTAGGTGGTCTAAGCAGCTGCCTAGAACCACGTGTTTCTGTCAGAACCAAGAGATTCCCAGAATCTCTTTCCTGGAGGGTACCTTCCTTCTCGGGCTGGCCTCAGGTGTCCGTGGGAGACTCGGAGGACTTTCCAGTTCCTCAGAGCTGCGGCTTCAGTGGTCCAGTAGCCAAGGGGAGGGCGCAGAGCATCTCTGCAGGAACCTCATTCCCGCCTCCCTTCTTCCTGCCCACCGCCTGAAACTGACTCCTCGGGTGCCTCACTACCTGGGAGCTGGGAGCGGAGCAGATGGTGTTCATAAATGATGTTTAACCTGAACTCACAGCTTCAAAGCAGGGATTCTCAACCTTCCTAATGCTGCAGCCCTTTAATATGATTCCTCACGCAGTGGTGACCCCTCCCCCAGCCATAAAATTACTTTGTTGCTACTTCATAATTGAATTTTGCTACTGTTATGAATCATAATGTAAGTGTATATGATATACACAATATTTGATATGCAAACCCTAAAGGGGTCACGACCCACATGTTGAGAACCACTGGCTTAGAGGTTAATTTTTGTTTTTTAAGGGGAGGGGTGGGTAATGTGGCTTTGACAACGTATTTATTTTTAAAGCCAAAGGAAACTGACCATCTATTCTCATCACAAAAGCCTCCAGGGAACCAAACCTGCACCCCGCAAAGTCCATGGAACAACAGCTGCCGGAGTTAAAGAGGGGTCACCTACTTCTGTATGCATGCTCACTCTCTTCACTCTTGTAGCCATCAGGTTTCACCACTCACCTTTATCAATGGGGAAGCTGAGGCATGGGAAAGCTCAGTCAGCCCTGGGGCTTCAAAACCCAGGCACTTCTGACTTCTGACTCTAGGCTGAGTCCTGATAGATGTTAAGCTTTGCTCCCCTGGGCCCAAGGAAGGAATCCCCGTTATTTTCCTGCTCTCTGGAAGTCCTTCCACTGTCCTCTTATGGACTTAGCCAGAGCTCCCTGGGTTCCCAGAGCCTCCTGTTGTAGGTAAGGGTTAGTGTGTGTGTGTGTATGTGTGCACGGTGTCCATGGCATTCAGCCAAAGTCTCCAAGAATTGTTCCAGAAAGTTCTTTTATCTCCACACTGCCTCTCATCCAACTGGGCCATGCGGCCACTTTCACTTGAAGCATGATCTCCCACTTGTACGTCAGCCGATGACATCAGATGACATTGACACCTCTGTCTCCATGGATACCCAGACACAAAGACACAGGTGTGTAAACCACACACAAACACATTATTTAAAAATAAATAAATAAATAAGTAAACTTTAAAATACTAAATCAATAGCCAAGACTCGGGATTATTGAGAAACAAGTTAAAGTGATAGTGATGGGCCCTGCCTCTAAGCTCTGTGTGCCGTGTGACAGCAGCCAGGTCACTGGGTCCCTCACTCGGGTTCTCCGTCATTCCTCTGGCCAAGAGAGCAGGTCTCACCCGGGTGACCCAGCACTGACCTGACCTGACCCAAAAGGAATCCCTAAATCCCAACCCAAGCCCTAGGGAGCAAGAGGTCAGACAGCTGCAGGAGGCTTAGTCATCGAGAACACTGGCTCCTGTGCCTCTAGAATGGGGACCTGGTGCCACCTTGTGGCCATCGCCTCTTCCAGCCTTTGTTAGATCATTTCCTTAAGTATCTTCTAGTGGTGGATGCCTGGTGAACTGTAGATTTTGGCTCACTCCACCAAGTATTGTGCCTTCATCATCATCCTCCTCCTCTTCCTCTTCATCATCATTGTCATCATCGTCGTCATCATCATCACTGACATCGTAGTCCTTGCCGATACCACCCCTCCCCACTGCCCCTCGTTCACCAGTGGGCCAGTTACCTGTGCACAGGGAGAAGAGAAGAAACAGAACTCTTCTGGGGAAAGGGCAGGTGTGAGGGAATGAGGCAAGGCCAGGCCTGCCGGTCCCTGGCACAGCCATAGTGGGAAAAGCCGCCACCTCTGTCTCAAGTCCACTCTGGTCTGCAACCCGCCAGGACTCCTGTCCCCCTGGGGAGTCTCCTCAAGTGAGGTCACGCCATCCTCCAGAGCTTCCCGGGGCTTCCCATGACCTTCAGATAGAGCCCAAGTCACAAGGCAGAGCCAGGCTGTCCTGTGGACATTTCGACTGTCTGAGGAAATAGCCCATCGAGAAGCCCCTTTGGAGGAATCTTCAGGCCAGTGTCCATCTGCAGAGATCGTAACTGAGCTAGTGGGCCTGGACTGTGTGCCAGGCCACGGTAGGTTGTCGTCCATCACTTCTATCATCTGCGACAGGAGTTATCTTTACAGAGGAAAAAACAGAGAGGGCCCCAGACAGTGAGCACCAGAGTCAGTCATGACCCCGAGTCTACCAAACCCAATGTCCACATCTTTTCAGCTGGAAGGATTGGGGCTTCTGTTCAACCCCCCTCTTTCCTGCCCCCTCCCCACGTGTGTGTGTGTGTGTGTGTGTGTGTGTGTGAGAGAGAGAGAGAGAGAGAGAGAGAGAGAGAGAGAGAGAGAGAGAGAGAGAGTACTGCCCACTGCTCAGGGTTCTTTGTGGAAGTGAAGTGAGCTCAACTGTGGGAGAATGTCAGAACCGTTCCTGGTACACAGCCTAGGAGTTCTGTATCATGGCTATTGCCTCTGGGCAGGAGGTCCTGCAAGATGAGACTCAGGCATGGAAAAGTGCTCACTTTACCCAGAGTGTCGGGTGGGTGGCCTTGCTGGGCCCCTAGTCTTGCTAAAATGTTGAGTTCCAGGTTCCTGGAGAGACCTTGCCTCAAAACAATAAATAAAATAAAATAAAATAAAAAGGTGGAAAGGCTGGGGACACAGAGATGATTCAGCTCAGTGGTTAAGAGGACCCGCACCCCCGTGGCGGCTCACAGCTGTCTATAACTCCAGTTCCAGGGGAGCTGATGCCCTCTTGTGGCCTCCTAGGACATCAGGTACACACGTAGTGCACAGATGCAGTCAAAACACTCATACATATACCACGTGAAATTAATCCCTTAAGGTAGAAGGTGATAGAAGAAAGCTCCTGATGCTGACCTCTGACCTCCACACATGCACACACAGGTGAGCACAGCCTCATTCGCATGTGCACACACCGGAAAGGGGAGGGTCTACTGAAAAAAAAAAAAGTGTTCATGTTGATCTTTGCTGCTAGGTCCTGGGTGGTCATGCGTTTTACAAGTTTTCCCCGGTAATCACACATTTTTAACAAAACATCTTGCCTGTATGATAGATACCCTTGGTGAACTGCCCATGTCAAGGCAGGCTCATAGATGTTTTAAGTCACCTCCAGCCAGGCTCCCCAAAGCCAGGCACCGAGCCACCCCGCCACAGAGCAGAGCACCCGGCAGAGGAGGCCCCTCCCCCAGGCTCAGGCTCGCTGGTCCCACGTTTGACGGGAGTCGTACTAGAGTGGTCCAGGATTGTCAGCGCTGGGAACTGGTCAGATCTGAGCCTGGCCTTTGCTGGCACTCCCCAAAAGGCACTGAGAGATGCCATGTGGATTTTCTAGGCTTCGGGGGAACAGCAGGAGTGGCCATAATGTGCAAGACCTCCGGCCCTCAATCCACCAACAGCTGTGACCACTTCAGCTATTTTAAACCCTTGGGTTCTGAAAGCCCCTATCCCTCCCATCAAGCCAGGCACTGGGCCCAATGGAGTGAGCCAGAACCAGGTCAGAGGCCTGAGTGTGGGCACCCAGAGAGGAGGAGGGGCAGGTTACATAAAGGGAGGGGCTTTGTATCCAGAGTCTTGGACCCGACTCTGCCAGCATTTTCTGAATATTGTCTCATTTAATATCACTTCGTATCTTCCATTCTGCTGAGAGCTTTCTAGAGGCAGGGTGAGCCACCCTCACCCACGTGTCCCCGTCCAGGTTCCTGCACTGCTACTGTCAGGAGCTGTGCACCCATAGGTTAGTTCTTCACCCTCTCTGGGCTCTCTTTCTTCATCTCAAGAGTGACAGGGCTCTGAGAATGATAATAATTAAATTCTAACCCTTTGGGAAATGTTGTTTGGGTGTAGTGTGGGGTGCAGAAACTGCATAAGTAATGAGTGCACGGCACACTGTCATTTCTGCCCAGTTGGGTCACCACAGCCTTTGCCTGATAGCACAACTCTGGCTCCACTGGGACTCACATAGTTGAGAGGAGACACATTCTTGTTCCACACGGGACCCCACTTACTTGGAAGGAGTGAGTGACATGCAAAACTGTTCTGCCCCTGTTGCAGGTGGGAACTCTTTTTTTTTTTAAACTTTTATTGCATTATGATGAGAAAAGTTACATGATTTCAATTTATCTGAAT
>NW_022196900.1:97490112-97500428 GCF_008632895.1 Mastomys coucha
AGTCTGTATCCAAAAATCGAGCCTACAATTCATATCTTGGTGCAGCAGAACTATCAACTCTCAGCTTATCTACAATGGAGGTAAAATCCTTTGGTGATATGAGGGTCACTGAAATACAGCCTTAGTACAATGAAACCCAATGTCTAAAAATTTTTCTTATTTTGGGCTTGTACCACAGTAAGAGCCAAGATTTTAAACGCTACTAAATACAAAACAAACAAAAAGACTTTATATATTCATGTTCAGTTAAGAAAATACTAGTAGTGATGTATTATTTTTAAGTATACAGCTAATATGTTTGGAGTTCTTTAAAATTTATATTGAGAGAAATGTATTTTCACTATTACTGTAGATGAGCATCTACATAAGACTGTTAAATTGATTGTTGTTTTATATCAAACAACTTTTATAATACTTATTTTTATTGTTATAATATTTTATAAATTTTAAGGAATATGACAAAAAAGATATTGTAGGTATTGAAGGGGGGTCTATGGGAGGAGCAGTGGTACAAAAGGGAAACAAGAATGTGATTCAATTCTATTTACTTAAAATATGTTTTTAAATATTAACAAATTCAGATAAATTGAAATCATGTAACTTTTCTCATCATAATGCAGTAAAAGTTTAAAAAAAAGAAATGGTGTAGGTATTAAGATGGTCTACCCATAAAGTCATCCACCAATTGTTTCAATGAACAATGGTTCTGCTTGGAGGGTGGCACAGACATTAGATGAGGGTAAGAATTTGGTTTATTAGCTGTGATAATTTGGAAAAGCATTCATCTCAGAGAAAGAGTAACTTATAAAGTCCTCTTCTTCAAACTTGATACAAGAATTACAAATGTCAAGCAAAGCATTCAGTCTCACTTTATTGTTCTCTTACAAGCTGCAGGTGGGAACTCTTGTTAGCGAGCAGAGGGGTCCTCAGACCCAAGCCCACCTCTGCAGGGGCGGGGTTCCCAGTGTGGTGCCTCTTGGATTCTTTCCCACGCTGCCTCCTGATTGGAGAACGCTCTCCCAGGAACTAATCAGAAATTACCAGCTTCTCCTGGGATCTGAACCCCAAGCCTTTCAGGAGATAGTGACCCCTCTGGCTGGGATTTTGGTTCTCACTTCTCCACCCACATTCCTCCTAGATCCCTGATACCCAGGGACAGCTGGGGTCCTTACCATCTCCTAATTTGGGCTTCTGGAGGAGAAGGATGGAGTCGAGGGCTGGCTGGGCGTGCCTGGGCATACCTACAAGCAATGCATTTAATTCAGTGCGCCCTTTGCTGGGTCTCCCATCGGTCCCCCTCCCTCTCCAATATGCATCCCTCCACCCGCCCTAAAGTTTCCATTCCCTTAACGAAAAGGCCACTTCCTCAAACTGCATAGCACCAGGCTTGGGTTCAGAGAGAACCCCTGTGAATGGGGTTCAGAGTGGTTCAGACCCCACCCCCCGCCACTAGATGTCACGGAGCACCTCGGCCTTCCAGGACCATACACTGACACCTTCCTTGGCACGCCTTTTGGTGTCGCAGGCTGGAGCCCTAATCCTCTGCCCCCGTCAGTCCCTTGTCCTTCAACCAGGCACATCCTCCCAGCAACAGGGAGCCACCCAAATCTCCATCCATAAACACCGCTCAGATCAGTCCTCTCCTCGTCAGCCCTCTCACGCCCATCCGGGGTCTTCACCACTGGCTCCCGCTCAGGCTGCTCACCGTTGTCTGTGGCAGCCAGAATGCACTCCCAGATAACCCCATTCCAGGCTCATGCTGTCGGTCTCATGCCTGGGCTTAGCATTCTGGTCCCTGCCAGGGGCTCGGTTACCCTGACTTTACCCCACTGCCTACTTCCCATGGCAATGTGGACCTAATGTGGGGGTGTCCAGCTTCCCGAAGGTGTTCACGAGGCTCCTCTCCACCCCCTGGTGTTGGCAAGATCTTTAAGATCTTTAAGATCTTCTCAGAGGTTTTCTCTGAGAAGCACTCTCCGGCCCCAGATTGGCTTTGGTTGTCACCCACTCACTCCTGCCCTGTCCCTTCGGCTGCTCCTGCTCGCCTTTTCTGCCCATCCGAGCTGGAGGGTAGGGGTGGGGGTCCAGAAAGGGGAATTCATTGAATTAAAGAACGAACAAGCCAAACACGGAAAGCAAGAATTGACAACTTGCGGGCAGAGGCGCTTGGAGGGCGGGGCCAGGCTTGACGGACGGGCTTACAGACCCAATCCGAGAGGAGTCCGGCGGCCAGCCCCGCCCGTGCCCCGCCCCCCGGCTGCAGCTTAAGGCCGCCGGCTGCTCAGGGACGAGCGCAGGCGCAGCGGACAGCTTACCTGTAGCAGGTGCTCCTCTTTCCTGGGAGCAGCGCGGACTGTAGTCGCCTCTGCAGGGGAAAGATGCTGCGGGAACGGACCGTGCGGCTGCAGTACGGGAGCCGCGTGGAGGCGGTGTACGTGCTGGGCACGCAGCTCTGGACCGATGTCTACAGGTGAGCCGAGACGGCGAGTCACCCTCTCACCTACCCTTTACAAACCCTGGGACTCTGGACCTGGCTCCAGTATCCCGGTTGTCCCTCAATTCGATATCCTCAGAAATCCAGAGCCGGCCCAGGCCAGGATCCACTTCCATGCAGTCCTGAGACCCCTTTAAGACACCCTGTCGCAGCCCCCTCTTTGAGACTGCTCCCTAAACCTAGTCTCTCCAGCCCCTCTCCTGGGTGACCTCAGCAAACATGGGCTCTCTGTAACACGCCCCTTTCACTCCCCCACCCCTTCTTGGCACACCTTTCACCCCAGCCCAGCCTCCTCCACCAGTGGACGTCCTACCCCTGCAAGCAGAAACACCCTAGGGTGTGCTGGGGACTGGCTTGCCCAAAGGGGAGCTGCCCACGTGGAATCTGGCCTGGTACTTATCCGATTTCACCCTGCGGGGGGTTGCTGGTGGTTGCCTGTCCCCAGGCACTGGCTGTGAGCTGTGTCCCCAAATGCCTTTCCTGACTTCACCCTGAGATCAGAGAGGGGACACTTTCCACCCGCTGCAGCCCCTGGAGCCAGGACCTGTTCCTCCCCATCTTCTCTGCCCACACGCTCTATGGGGGTTAGGGTACCTGAGACAGCAGGGTGAAGGAATAGTGCTGAGCATGTCCCGCACCCCAAGGAAACAGGTAGGGTGTAGTGTGGGTCCTTGGAAAGGTGTTGTGGGGAAGGAGTGGTATGGGCCGCCTGAGAGGCCACCCTGAGGCCACCATCTGCCCTGAGCACTCTCAGTGTTCTCCCTTGCCAGGGTGGGAAGGCTTCGTGCTGGAGAGAGGGGCATGCCGGATTCTGAGGGGAGACCCTGTGCTCATGACCTGGGCCAGTACATCCTTTATGTGCCTTGTTCCCAGATCATTCTGGCACTAAAGCGCCTGACTCTCCCTAGCTTTCCAAGGCCCACCTGAGCATCCCCTTAGGATCTCCTGCCCACTCTCCGGCTCCTTCCAAGCTGCACGGCCACTTCTATGGAAGCCCTGCTGGTCCCAACAAGCCTGAGACTGGCCCCTCTCTGCTCCATTGGCCCTTAGGTCTCAGCCCTAGCCTCCACTTCACCTGGGCCTGGACTTCAGTGGTCCTTCACATAGACCCCCCAAGCAGGATTGTGACATAGGGGTGGAGTATGGTCTAGGCGCCAGTGGCCTGGGAGGGCGCCCATCTCTCCCTGCTCCCGCTTCGAATTGGTCACTGCCAAGGTTACGGTAAGCCAGGATCCAGGGCGCTCAGGTCCCTAAGCCACAGCTGTCACCATGCCTGTCTGCTTGCCTGCCAGGGCACCGTGGGGACTGTCTGAAAGACTGGCACGCTGCCTCTGCTGGGGGCTAAGGGACAAAGTGGGTCTGTGCCTAAGGCCCTGTCCTTGTCTCCACCTAAGCAGAGAGAGGCCCAGCATGGTGGAGGGCAAGGGGGCAGGTGTCCAGCAGCCTCAGCCAGGACTCAAAGCTTACAGAGAGCTCCCTAACACCAAGAGTCAGCATAGCCTAGACATAACCTGCCCAAAGGAAGCTGAACGCAGGTCACGATCGTTGTTGTAAATGGTGTAGTCATCTACCGGGCTTGGTGGTACACACTTGCAATCCCTACCCCCAGATCCCTACAACGCCACAAGCCGAAGCCTCATTTAGACTACATGGTGAGTTCCAGCTCAGCTTGGGCTACACAGCATGATCCTGTCTCAGTCTACTTCCCTAACACATGCATGCATATACCTCAAAAAGAAAAAAATGGCTTATAATCCCAGCATACGGAAGGTGGAGGCAGGAGGATCGATGTATGTTCAAAGCTAGCCTGGTCTTCCTAGTGAATTCCGGGAACAGCCAGCCCTACACAGAGAGATCTTGTCTCCCACCCCACCTCCAAGAAACACTAATAGAAGTTATTTATTGTAATTAGTACTGGAAGCTGGGTGTGGTGGTGCGTGCCTTAAACCCAGCACTTGAGAGGCAGAGGCAGGGATGGGTTCCTGTGAGTTTGAGGCCATCCTGGTCTACACAGTAACTTCCAGGCCAGACAGGGCTACCTAGTAAGACCCTGTCTCAAACTGAGCAGTGGTGGTGCATGCCTTTAATCCCAGCACTTGGGAGGCAGAGGCAGGTGGATTTCTCAGTTCGAGGCCAGCTTGGTCTACAGAGTGAGTTCCAGGGTTACACAGAGAAAACCCTGTCTCAAAGCAACCAAAAGAAAAGTTGGAGCTGGAGAAATGACTCAGAGGGTAAACGTGTTACTTTGGGGTAAATGTGTTACTTCATAAGCATGAATACCTCAGTTTGAATGCTCAGGTCCCATGTAAAAAGCTAGGTGTGGCTGTGAGCTCTTGTGCTCTGTAGAGGGCAGGGACAGGAAGGTTGCTGGGGGCTTGCAGTTACCAGCTCAGTTCCAGCGTCAGTGAGAGTCCCTGGCAGAGAATCCACCCACAACGCCCAACATCTTCCTCTGGCATTCGTGTATGCTTATCCCACCCACCCCCAACACGTGTACACACAGAAAACACACACACACAAGTTAGAGAGATGTAATTAATGCTCACGCTATAATTTGTTAAGCTCCATGCATCTGAAGTGCCGTCAGCGGAATACGTGATCATGGAAGATAGTTCATGAGAAAGCTGAGGTTCTTTCCCTGTGACACTTTGTGACCCTTAAAGGGTCATCTGGAGGGATGGTGAGCTGCTAGTTGCTCTGCGAGGGTCCCACGGTCACCTATGCTGACAGCCACTGTCCTGGACAGCACATGCCTAGACCAGAGACCCAGTATTTCTCTGGGTAATTCTCTGCAGTGTAACATAATGAGTGGTATTCCTGCCTCGACTTACCCGTTGTCAGTAGCAGCCTCTCTCCCACACAGCATGACAACCAAAAATGCCTCCAGACAATACCAGATGTCCTAGAAGAAAGTCATGGCTGAGCTCATGTGTCAGGCAGAGAGGACCCTCCTTCATCAGGACATGTCCAGTATCTGCAGGGACAAGCTTCCTCTCAGGCAGAAAGCACCAGAAGGGCTCTTCACGCTAGGAAGGGATGCACTGCCCCTCTTGGTTCTGTGTAAGATCTGGAAGATGCTCTATGAGCATCCTGCTCCGCAGACCAAGAAAAGGAGGCTCAGAAAGAGAAAGCCATTTGCCCAGGGACAACTGGGACTCAGGTGTGAGTCGCATAGCTCAGAGCTCATGCTTCCCCCTCCACCCTGCCCTGTGTGACTCCTGGCCACCTGCCACCCTGGATGGGAGGTCCCTGCCCCCTGAAACATTGTCACCCCCCACCAAGCCCCACCTCTCACCGCATCCTCCGTAGCTGAGACATAGGTCCTGGCTCAAGACACTGAGCCAAGGGACACTGTCGCCCAGGGCCTCTGAGTAGACGCCACAGAGCAAGACCTGTGTGTAGTGTGCCCAGTTATATAGAAAGGAGGGTGGGGACCCCTTATCCTTTCATCAAGTCACAAAGGTGAATGAACGAGCCCCACTCTGCCATCAAAGGCTGAGGGTGAAGGTGAACCTCTTCCTTCCAGATCTTTTGGTCCTGGTAGGAACTGCCTGTCAGTCAGACACCAGTCTCCATCATTGTCTCCTATGGAGTGAGTGGTCTCTGAGTGGAGGCTGCTTTGAGGGACTTAGAAGCTGTTGGCACAGTAGAAAGAGACAATGTATATTTATTTTGCTTTGTTTTGGCTTTTAAAGATCTTATTATTAGGCTGGAGAGATGGCTCAGTGGGTGGGACCTGAGTCCAAATGCTGGCACCCACAGAAAACCACTATAACACGGATGCTGAGGGAGCAGAGGCAGGAGGCTCGCCGGGGCTAACTGCCTAGCAGCCTAGCTCCAAGTCAGTGAGAGACCCTGACTCAACAAAATGAGGCAGGACTCATGCCTTTGATCCCAGCACTTTGGATGGCAGAGGCAGGTGGATCTCTGTGAGTTCCAGGTTAGCCTGGTCTACATAGTGAGTGAGTTAGGGATAGGGTTCCGAGACAGCCAGGGCTGCATAGTAAAACTGTCTAAAGGAGAGAGAGAGAGAGAGAGAGAGAGAAAGAGAGAGAGGGAGGAAGGGAGGGATGGAGGGAGGGAGGGACGGACGGACGGACAGAAGAAGGGAGGGAGGGAGAGAAATAAGGTAGAGAGTGAGAGAGAAGTGCACCCTATGTCTCTGGCCCCTGTGAGTATGCACAGATAAGCACTTGCACCTGCATAGACATGTACACACACACACACACACACACACACACACGAGAAAGAGAGAGCACTTGCCATTATTTACTTAATATCGCTCCCTAGCATTTATTGAACGTGTTGGGAAGCAGCCTTCCCCACATTTACATGTTCATTTCATAGGCATGTAATAATCTGCATACACCTGCCCCCGTACCTCCCTCGCGAGAAAGGTTCTGTTATCACCCTTGAGGGACCTCAAAAGGATAAAGTCAGATCACATAGCCGAGGAGGAGTGGAGGAGCAGAGCCCAGGCTGTCGACTGCTCTCTAACCTCTCTTCCTAAGGTTCCTGTTTGGGGAAGGGCTCCTCCCTGCTCCGCCCGTTACAGAATCATTATGGGCTGCAGGATGAGCTTCTGAGTGCAGCCATTGACAGTTGCAGACTGCCTGGCATGAGACTGAGCTTGCCACCTTCAACCTCAACAGACAGGCCCTGTTGGATGGGTCCACGGAAGGTCAAGGGTATGCGGCAGAGCTTGGCAGAGCAGCGACGCTTCCTGCCGAGAGAGTGACGAAGGAAAACACCGGGCCAGGTCCCGTGGCCTCATAAATTAGAACGACACCCAGAGCCCTGGGCCTGGGACAGGAGGCGCTGCCAGGGGTTACTTAGGATTCAGGTTTCAGGCTGGTGCCCAGGAGTGGGAGGGCTGAGGAAGGACCTGGCACCTGTGTACCAGGCTCATAGTCCCTTCACTTAGTGGGGTCCCTGAGGCTCTTCCTCGCTGAACAGAGGTCCCCGAGTTAGGAAGATAATGTAGTCCCGGAAGCTTATACCCCCAAACACCAAGGTTTAGAAGTGACCGTCTCCTCTCCTGCCCACGCATAGCCATGCAGGACGCTGACCCCAAGAGTCCAGGACAAGAAGCCACTGCTGACTGTCCCCTCTGGGCCCCAGACTCTTATTTGCAAATAACTGGGGTGTCAGGGGAATCTTGAGATCCCCATGAGCCTCTTGATCAAGTCCCACTTGATCTTCTCTGGGTCCTTACCTAGAGGACCACTGTGAGGACTATGGGCTGTCCCAGGCCTAGGGCTCACATAGTTCATTCCAGCCCTGCCGTGAGGGTCCCAAGACCTCTTTGAAACAAGTTTGGATTCTACTAGGATCTCAGTGTGCTTGTCTGGGAAATGAGATGGATCAGGTAGGCTTTATGGGGGGGAGGGGGCGGGGTGTAAAGTATGGATGGAGAGCCTATGGCTTGAAGTGGTAAATTCTCTGTAAGTCGTGGTTACGGATCAGATTGGGTTTATTCCAGTGTCACCCATCACGATGAACCAGTTACTGCCCTCAAAGTGTTCATGAGACCCATGGGAGAGATGAACACCTGTTAGTATTTGGAGCGCTGGGTAAGAGAAAGGGTAGGTGATCTGGCTAGAAGTCAGGGAAGACTTCCTGGAAGAGGTGGCAGCTATGCTGGGCTGTAAGATGGGCAAGGGTTCAGCACACAACAGACGATAAGTCCCATGGGAGCAAGCGCACCTGGCAGGAAAATGGGGCTCACAGAGACAGTAAAGGAGTCATTTCAGGGGCTGGGGCCAGAGAGCAAGAAATGGGCCTTTGGTAGTAGTGGGGTACTTTGCTCAGGGGCTAGATGTTGTTCTGTAGGTAGAAGGGGGTCCCAGAAGGCTTCTGAGAAAGGGAGTCACCAGAAATCAGACTGTTTCTTCCCTCGGAGAGCGCCAGCACCCTGTGATGGGTTCCTGGTAGACCAGGTAGAGAAGGAGACCAGCTATACACACATACCACGGTTTGCCTCCACCAACCCTGCCTCGGCCAGTGCCAGCCCTCAGGACTCTGGCAACCATAATATTGAAGATCGGGCATGGGGCCTGGGCTAAGATTTTCCTCCCTTCTCTCACCTCTGTCCCTGAGGGTGCTTACCATGCTGGCACCCACAACTGTCCCTTCCAACTCCTCCAAAGTCCCAGGGGCAGGATGTCACACCCCGGCTGCCAAGAGTTGGGCTCACTCCAAGGATGAACCCCGGCTGGTGTTAATGAGGGTCAAGCCAAATGGACAAACTGAGAGCCAGAGGCCAGCAAAGAACAGGCACATAGCGTGGAGCTCTGTGGGCCTCCTCAGCCCTCCCAGGCTACGCCTAAGATCAGACAGGCTGGGTGACTCCCCAGAAGCCACACAGCATTTGAGAAGCTGGGCACTCGCCTGCCTAGCCATTTCTCTCTATTTCCATGGCCACCGTCCAGCCCCAAGCCACTGCCATCCCTCATGGCAGCCACCATCCCAGACTCACTTACTAGCTGTCCTCTAAAACTTCCATTATTTTCCTTCTAAAATCCCTCCCTGCTTGCAAGCCCTTAGTGACTTCCCTCCCTCAGGAGAAAGGCTAGCTCCACCATGTCTGAGACTTCTCTCCCCGATCACGACCACTCCCTCCTCTCGTATGCTCATATGCGCGCGCACTCACGGGCACGTGTATGCACAGGTCCAGCCACACCCACCTTCTTCCCATTGCTCGAGGTCAGGCCTCCCGGTCCCACAGCATCAGGGCAGCTTGGATGGAGCTCAGAAGAAACCTTCCTGAGACAGAAGTGTACCGCCCTGTAGCTGATGCTAAGGTTCCAGGTCCACGGGTTTAACTAATTCTGGTTTATACTCTTAGCTCTAATGTTACATCCTCAGAGAATCCATCTGAGAGCCCCCAACATCATGCACCCCATATTTTTTAGACCCCAAGACCTCACAAGCACACTACCACTGAGCTACATCCCCAGCCTGGCAACTCATGTCTCTATTGCAGTCATCACAATTGATCGCATATTCAACAAAAGTCTTTCTCTTTTACTGGAATATAAGCTCCAGGGCTCAAGAGATGTGGTTTGGTTTGGTTTGGTTTGGTTTGGTTTGGTTTGGTTTGGTTTTTCGAGACAGAGTTTCTCTGTGTAGCCCTGGATGTCCTGGAACTCACTCTGTAGACCAGGCTGACCTCAAACTCAGAAATCCGCCTGCCTCTGCCTCAGTGCTGGGATTAAAAGCATGCATCACCACTGCCAGGCGAGATGTGTTATCTTTTAAGCCACACCTTCCTCAGCACCCAGAACTCTATCTGGTACATAGTAAATGCTCAAGAGATGTGTGTTGAGTGAATAAAAGACTGTGTGTCCGAACCCTCCTCTTCTAGCTCCATTTCCATCAAATGTTTTTACTGACTGCGTGCCTGGACCAGGCCAGAGCTGAAACAATATGAGGAAGAAGGTTGCAGCCTGCAGTGGAACACAGACACAAATCCCCTCATAGAGAGGGGGGGATGGGGCAGGCACAGATTCGAGGGGAACAGCATTCCAGGTATCAGGAACTACAGTGCACAGTGAGGGGCTGGAAGTGCTTGTGCGCAAGCATGAGGACCTGAGTTCAGATCCCCAGCGCCCACATAAAAGCCGGGCGCAACAGTGTAGGTCTGTAACTGCAGAATGGAGGGGCGGGGGGAAGGACGGAGACAAGCAGGTTCCAGGGGTTCACCCGCAGAACCAAAACGATTCACTAGAGGTTCAGTGAGAGACCCTATCTCAAAAACTAAGGTGGAGCCGGGCAGTGGTGGTGCACACCTTTAATCCCAGCACTTGGGAGGCAGAAGCAG
>NW_022196900.1:97500438-97501853 GCF_008632895.1 Mastomys coucha
AAAAAAAAAAAAACTAAGGTGGAAATCAATACAGGACAGGAACCAGCGTCAACCATTGGTCTGCACATGCACACACACACACACAGAATTAATAGATGTATAAAATGCTCTGATACCAGCTTGGAAAGCTAATCAGGAAGCATTCATTTACTGTCCCTCCTAGTGCTGGGACACTGTGCAGACATGGGTCTCAGGTCCAGCCTCCTGTCCCATGCACGCTCTCGGTGAGACTCTCTCCAGTAAGCCAGGAGGTCAAAGCCACCCCACCCCATTCCTTTCCCTCCCTCAGTGCTGTCCCACCACCTCTAGGGACCCCAAGCCATCTGGAGCCCCAGGCTCTCAGGTTTCTGCAGGGGATTCTAACGGGATCTTTCCCTGGGAGAAGGCAGCCAACAGGATCCACACGGGACAATGGCTCCTTTGTGCCTCTGCCAGGGCTCCAAGAATAGCTATTTGCTCAGCCTCAAGCAAGGCCGGTGCAGGGCTGTGGGAGGCCTGGGGCCCGGGAGCTCTGATGTGGGATGCTCTGGTGTTAACCCACTAGATGCTTAGATGCTCCTCCGGTTTCTTAGTGGATCAGAGGGATGGAGGCAGGCACAGGGAGGAATGCACTCCTGAGGGATCTTGCTTTTGGTGTGGCTTGGAAAGCATCGTTATCCCTGACTATGGAAACTTGATGTAAAAGCCAGGTGAAGTGGTCTTATTTCAAAGAGGACGGGCGGGGCTCTAGCACCCTCTGCATGATTTCAGCCAAAAGACCAAGAATGGATGGCTTGCCTTGCCAGGCCGTGGTGGCTCACGACTTTAGTCCCAGCACTTGGGAGGCAGAGCCAGGAAGCCTCGTCTACTGAGTGAGTTTCAGGACAGCTGGGGCTAAGAAAAACCCTGTCTTGAAAACAAAACAAACAGAATGCATTGCTTGGCAGCCTCTGCAGCCTCCCAGCCACTGCCGTGGTCCACCCAGGGCTAAGAGAATGACAAGACCACACTGTGTAAGATGACATCAGTGTTTCTCAAACTGTGGCCCCAGTCATTTCTAGAATGTTATTGGGACCCAACAGTGTCTGTTTGAGCGAAGCGTCTAAGCTGTCACGGAGGTCACTGTAGCTGCTACATTTGAGAGGCACAGGCTTAAGCCGCTTGCTTGTTCTGCTTAGTGCCCTGCTTCATCACCAGCCACGAATCTCACCTGGCCCTGACAGCCAAGCAGCCTCTCAGGGGATGGGACCCCTAAATCTGAAGGCATGGGGGGTGGGTGCTGAAGACTTAAGTCCAGGTATGGCAGCACAAGCTTGTGGTCTCAGCACTCCCAGCAGAGGCATGTTCAAGGCCAGCCTGGTCTACACAGTGAATTCCAGGCCAGCCACAGCTAGAAATGGAGACTGTGTCCAAAGAAAAATAGTAATAATGATGAA
>NW_022196900.1:97501895-97506321 GCF_008632895.1 Mastomys coucha
AGAAGAAGAAGAAGAAGAAGAAGAAGAAGAAGAGGAGGAGGAGGAGGAGGAGGAGGAGGAGGAAGAGAGAAGAAGAAGAGGAGGAGGAGGAGGAGGAAGAGGAGGAGGAGGAAGAAGGGGGAGGAGATGAAGAAGAAGGAGACAGAGAAGGAGGAGATGGAAAGATGAAGATGGAGAGATGGAGATGGAGAGACAGAGTTGAAGATGAAGAGAAGAACAAGAGCAAAAAGAAGGAAAAGAAGAAGAGGAAGAGGAAAAAGAGAGAAAATGCCTGAAAATTTAAACAGTGTGCAATGTTTCTGAGACTCTTGGACCTCAAGCATTGCCTGTGCCCCCAGCAGTAGCTATGCCTTTGAGACATTCTCAGACCTGCACAGCGGTCATTTCAAATCCCACAAGAATCTGTCCAGAGCCCCCGGTCCCACTGTGGTCCTTAGGAGCCTTCAAACCTGGTTTACCCAAACTGCTAGTCCTGGCACCTCCGCCCCCTGGCCGCCCTGACACCTGCTGCCTGCACCCCCTTTATTTTTCTCTCTCACTGTTTTTTGGTGGGGGGGTCAGTCTGAGTGGCATAAAAATATCCTGTCTAACAAGAAAAAAATGTTCCAGTCTTAAGGCTAAAGGCATGGTTGGCATGGTTGAGTAGCTTGTGTGGGTCCATCTGTAATACAGCAGAGAGAGAGAGATAGACAGACAGAGAGACAGAGACAGAGAAACAGAAACAGAAATAGAAACAAACAGAAACAGACAGACAATCGGGCACAGAAAGGAGAGACAGAGACACACAGAGAGGAGAGACAGAGACACAGACAGACAGACAGACAGACAGGGTTGGACTCCAACTCAGCAAGTGCAAAATTAGCCTTTCACAATCTCCTGCCCCCAGCTGGTCATGGCAGGACAACTGGGTCTGCCCGGGCCCCCCAGACCATGCAGCCTAGAAGGCCTACCCCTCTGGAACTCTCTTGCTGACACCTTGTCCCACCTAGCCCAGGCTCTATCTGACTCTCTGCCTGTTCTTCCTACAGTGCAGCCCCTGCCGGGGCCAAAACCTTCAGCCTGAAGCACTCGGAGGGTGTGAAGGTGGAGGTAGTACGTGATGGAGAGGCAGAGGAGGTGGTCACCAACGGCAAACAGCGCTGGGCCCTGTCACCCAGCACTACACTGCGGCTCAGCATGGCCCAGGCCAGCACGGAGGCCAGCAGTGACAAGGTACCATGGTGGGGAAGGCAGTATCCAGGACTGATGAAGCCCAAAGCCATGCTGGAATTTCGTGTTCCACTAGCCTGAGCCATAGAAACAGTGGGAGCCATACAGTGCTTCTGGTCCCTAGCAGCTACCTGGGCAGAGCAGGATGAGGGTGAGGGACGTGGGAAGCTGGGTGGCCAGGTGTTAAGCCACACACTGTAACCCCAGCACTTAAGAGGCAGAGGCAGGAGGATCAAGAATTCAAGGCCTGCTTTGGCCAGCATGGGGCATATGAGATCCTGTCTCAAAAAGTGAAAACTGGGGGCCAGAAAGATGGCTCAGTGGTTAAGAGCACTGACTGCTCTTCCAGAGGACCCTGGTTCAATTCCCAGCACCCACATGGTGGCTCACAACCCTCTGTAACTCCAGTTGCCCTCTTCTGGCCTCCAAAGGTAGCAGGCATGCACACAGTACATAGACATACCCATACACATAAAAGAATGTTTTAAATGAAAACTAGTGCTGGCAATATAGCACTGTAGTCTTGTGTTTAGCATATGTGAAACCCTGAGGTCAGTTCCTAGGACAGAAAGAAAGAAGGAGAAAGAAAAGGGGTGGGGGGGGGAAGAAAGACTCAGAAAGCTGAAGGAAAGATAAGCTGAGGCAGGAGGATTGCTACAAGCTTGAGACCAGCCTCATTAGTACCAGACTAGCCTGAGCTATACATGGTGAGAGTGTTCAGAATGCACACACGCAGAGAGAAGCCAGGACTTGGGGTACACACTTGCAATCTCAGCACTTAAGAGGCAGAGGCAGGAGCATCGCTGTGTTGAAGTTAGCCTGGGATGTAGGGTCTCAGACTTCACCCTCCGTAAAGTGCGGTGCTGAGCCATCAGGGTAAGATGGTTTGCCCAGACGATGCAACGAGGCCATATGTTCTCTACTCTGGGTTCTCAAGAATATTTATTACTCTAGGCCATTTGCAGCTTTGGCACCTGATGCCACCCAGAGGGACAAGTCCCTGGGGCTTGGCTGGTGCTAAACATACAGCATAGTGGGTGTGAGCACGGAAAGGCGGGGGATGTGCCAGGGCACAGGTCAGTAGGGGAGAGGAGCCTCTTCTCTGGCTGGATGATCTGTGAGAAGCATCTCAACAGTCCAGGAGTGCTTCCTGGAGGAGGGGGCCTTGGGTCTAGAGAACACTGATGGGCTGGGAGGTAGGGGGTTATTCCTGGTCTTTTGTTTCATTTTTCACTGTAACCTGTGACCTCTGCCTTTCTCTCTTGTCCCCATGCGTGCCTCTCACCAAGGTCACCGTCAACTACTATGAAGAGGAAGGCAGCGCCCCCATTGACCAGGCTGGGCTCTTCCTCACGGCCATTGGTGAGTTGGTGCTGGGGTCTGGGTGTCTTCACTTTGGGGGACCTAGGAACATACTCAGGGCAGTTTCAGTGTGGCAGACCGGCCTCTGGATTGGGGACTCCTGTAGAGATGTGTCGCGGGGTTCCCTTCACAGGCTCTGTGTGGGCTGCAGAGAGAAAGAAAAACGCCCAAAGCCTCTGTCCAGCCCCGTACACACACGCGCGCGCGCACACACACACACACACACACACACACACACTGCAGCCTGAGTCTCCAGCTGCCACTGTCCCTGACAATCCTCACCATCATCCCAGCCCCCAGTCCTGAGCACAGAGATACAGCCTGGGGTCCTTAACTCATCTGGTCCAGGCTCTTTATTTGATCCACAAAGGATGATGTGGCCCAGAGAGGTTAGGAAACTCATTTACAGTCACACAGCAATAGTGCGGCAGGTTGAGTCCCAAACTGGAAGCAATTCCCTCAGTTCTTCCCCTGCAGGGCCCTGCCGTGGGTGTCAGGGACACCATGGGTTGAATGGAGCCTGGTGACATGACTCCCTAGGTGTCAGGGACACCATAGGCTGAGCAGAGCCCAGGGATGTGACCCTTCTCAGTCCTTGCTGCACATAAGATTTTTATCTTTATTGATGCTTTCAAGCTAGAGGGAATCCAGACGCTCGTGCTGTCGGTCATCCTGCTGTGGTTAAACATTGACAGTGCTGGGAACCACCATCCAAACACTGTCCCCTGACTCACTGCTATAGAGGCTGGGTGCTTTGAGGACAAGGAAATGGAAGAGGAGGCAGATAAACACAGAATATTTATTGAGCGCCCACTGTTTACCATGCTCCAGACCTTGATGTCTACCCATTAAGACATCAATCTATCCTTTCAGCTGTTGTAAGGAGAATTACTAAAACTATACCCATTAAGCAGATGGAAAAACTGAGCCTCAGAAAAGGCAAAACAAAGTTGCCTAGATTATACCTAGAAATGGTTGGTAGGGTACCAAGTCACATCAGTTATCTCATTTTCTAAGAGCTGTGAAGCTTCCCCCCCCAAAACGGGTACTTCTCTGTGAGTCCTACCCTTCTCTTCTCTTGTGGCCCTTCGGAGGCTGGAGGACTCTCAGTAGTCATGCTCTTCCTAGTGTCCTGAGTGCTGTCACTCTGTCCTTCCCTCTGTACCGGGGACTTCTTAGCCTAGGAGTGAGGGGGCCTTGGGATAATGGGGAGATGGAGGTGGAGAGTTGTAGCCTGACTCCCCAGGGTGCTGTGAGCCCTGGCATGTGACTGAGCAACACCACAAACACACAGCCCCCACCTGTCTCAGATGACCGCCCCCAGGAAACCCAATCTCACAGAGCCAGGGATACCTGAGGACAAAGGCAAGAGGGGGGCAGTGACCAGAGACCTGTCAGAGGTGACCCAGGCTGGCACGCCCTCAGGATATGCAAGGAGGTGCCATGGGCACAGAGATGGTCAGAGGAGACTTATCCACCACCTGAGACCTGAGGCTGAGCTCAAGGCACAGAGGAAGCTCAGGTGTGGCCCTGGTGACACCCGACTGCCAACACCATCCACCATCCAGGCAGTGTTCTGTTTTCACTCTTGGGTGGCTACTTAACCGCCATGAGGTCCAGGTGTCTTGGTTCATGGGACAGTAAAATGTGTCCCATGGCTCTCCCAAAGACAGTAAAGAGAATGAATGGAAGCTTATCTCTATGAGAGGGAAAAACCAACATTAGTAAAAGAGTTTGTCTTCAGCCAGCACCACTATTTCCACAATAAATAGCAGGCAAGGAAGCCAGGTGGTGGTGGCGCACACCTTTAATCCCAGCACTTAGGAGGCAGAGGCAGGTGGATTTCTGAGTTCAA
>NW_022196900.1:97506412-97524347 GCF_008632895.1 Mastomys coucha
TTCCAGGACAGCCAGGGCTACACAGAGAAACCCTGTCTTGAAAACAAACAAACAAACAAACAAAAAAACAAAACACACACACACACAACCAAAACAAAACAAAGCAAAAAAAGCAGGCAAGGGGGTATTTGAGATGGCTTGGTAGATAAATCCTGATGACCTGAGTTTTATATATATATATATATATATATATATATATATATATGACACAGACACACACACAGACACACACACACACACACACCATGAAGGGATAGGTGTGGAAACACACTAGTAATCTCAGAACATGGATGACAGGTACAGGAGGACCAGGATTTTAAGGCCAACCTTGGTTACATAGCGAATTCAAAGCCAGCCTGAGCTACATAAGCCCCTGTCTCAAATATATATAAAAATGAATAGTGTTTGCTGGAGAGGTGGCTCAGTGGTTAAGAGCACTGGCTGCTCTTCCAACAGACCAGGGATCAATTCAGGCACCCACGCGGCAGCCCGCCACTGTCTGTCATCCAGCCACCCTCATACAGATACACACGCAGGCCAAACACTAATGCACACAAAATAAAAATAAACAAATCACTTTTTAAAGCAGAGAGGAAAGCAGGGCTGGAAACACGTACCTGTCATTCCAGCTGCTCAGAAGCTGAGGCAGGAGACTGACTGCCAGTGTCTTTCTGGTCTAAGAAGAGAGTTCAAGGCCCACCTAGATGGCTTAAGTAAACACTGTCTCAAAAAGTAATGAAAAAGGAGGCTGTCTGAGATACAGCTTGGTGGTGGAGGCTTCCCCAGGCAGGGCCTCCTCTCAGAATCCAAGGCTGCCAAACCTTTACATTATAACAACCAGGCAGATTGAAATCTCCTCAAATATCGTCGGTTTTTGTTCCACCAGCAGGAACTAGTGACCCGTCTGTGGTCTATGTTCCTCCTGGCCTTCTCCTCCCTCTGGCATCTCCACTCTGAGGGATTGGAGGCAGCACCTCAGAGGTGGAGACACCCTGAACGATCCTAGACACTAGGCCTGGCCCCACAGAAGCACATCTGAGTGCGCCTCACTAAGGACTGTCTAAGCCCACGTTGACAGCAAGAACCCAGGCCTCAGCACAGGCAGGAATTAGCTATGGACTCCAACACTCCCAGCCTCGGTGTCTCCATCTGAAAAGGGGGATTTTGTAGAGCACTCTAGCATGGTGCCTCCAAGGATCCAGGGGAGTGAGGTATGCAAAGGGCCTGTGTCAAGGCAAAGCAGGTGCTGAGCGGGGGCCTCGTCTCCCTTCCTCTTACTCCCATATCCTGAAATATGGGAACAAACCGAGGAGCCCCTGGCCAAATCGCTGTGTCTGACCCTGACAAGCAGACCACCCTCTCTGGGCTCTACTTTTCCCCAGCAATAGACTTTACTGAGGAAAGTGGGGGTGAGGGAGAGAAGGGTGGGAGGGAAGAGTCACCCTTCCTGCTGGGGTCCTGGCAGAGGGAGAAGAGCACATACTGGCACCTGGGTGCCTTTCTCCTCTTTGCACCTTGGGTTAATGCTCCACAGGCCCCCATGCTTCCCCCAGGCCCAGGGCTGGAGCTTTCAGCATGCAGGACAGGATGGCATTCTTCTCTCAGACCTCAGAGTGCTTCTTCTCACTGAATCCCAAGCCTCGTGGACAAGTCAGGAGACCGGGCCAGCGCAGCCACAGTCCACAGGGCTGGCGGCTGGCCTAAATGCAGCCACACGGCTTCTGTGTCTAGGTTCACAGAGCAATGGCCTAAATTCAATCCTGGTGACATTTCCCATGAATCTACCCCACACCCCAGCACCAGGCGCCACCTGACACCTTGGAGCTATTCTTGGTAGCTGAGGCAGGACCCAGAGCCTCTGGGAAATGTTTGGAGCCCAGAAGCTGTGAAACAGGTGTGTTCCCCTCTGTGGGGAGGGCAGAGCCCAGAAAGGCTGTTCCGGCCTCTCCTTCTTGGCCTATCGACAATGCCCCATTAGAGCCCTGGAGAAGGTCCAGGGGATGGCTAGTAGCTGGGGAGGCTAGAAGGCAATGGAGATGTAAGTTGACCATGGGGACAGTGACGGGTCCTAAGAGAATTGGGAAGTACCGTGGGAAATGGGAAGAAGGTGGCCAGGAGACTGTGCAAACAGAGATCATAATGGAAAGCTGGCAGGTCCTTCCGAGAGTAATAAATCAGGACACAAGCTGGGTGGTGGCGCCACATGCCTTCAATCTCAGCACTCAGGAGGCAGAGGCAGATGAGTCTCTGTGAATTTGAGGACAGCCTGGTCTACACAGTGAGTTCCAAGGCAGAAGAGGTTACACAGAGAAATTCTGTCTCAAAAGGAAAGGGGGGGAAGAAAGAGAGAGAGAAAGAGAGAGAGAGAGAGAGAGAGAGAGAGAGAGAGAGAAGAAAAGAAAAGAAGGAAGGAAAGAAAAATCAAGAAGCAGCAAGAAGCCTGTTATGTGGCTTAGCGAGGTGAGGGCATTGCAGGGCTCACAACCATCGGTAACTCCAGATACCAGGGATCCAGTGGCTTTTGCAGTTGGTACAACTCCTATGACCAGAACCCCATGCTGCAAATGAGGGAATAGGGGCTGAGAGAGGGTGTGGAACCTGTCCAAAGTTACACAGCTCATGACCAAAGAACCAGAGTTCCAACCTAAGGCCATCTCCTGTTGAACCTTCTCTCTACCACACAGTCTACATAGCCTCTCTGTGAGAGGTTCCAGGATGCTGAGGGTCTCTTCCTCAAGAGAAAGGGGTCAACAGGAACCCTGCCCTGGATCAACTATCTGGACCTGGCAGCACAGGTTCCCTTAGATGGACAGGAGCTGGAGATATGATTTCTCAACCAAAATAAAATGAGAGACAGAAAGACAGAGACAGAAACACAGACAGGCATGTGTATGCATCGATGCTCCTGAGACAGACCAGAGGAGGGAACTAGAAATGGACCCCCTGGTTTGCCTGCCACCTGTGACCTTGGACATGTGATCTGGATCTCCCAAGCCTGTACCATGAAGATCAGCCTCCGGTCCCCACCAGGGTCTTCAGGGACCCGCCCACTTCCAAAGTTATTTGTGTCTGCTGGGGGTCCCTGGGAGATGAGACCTCAGCAAGGCCCTCTCTTCCAGCCACCAAGTGAATGGGGGAGCTGCCCCCCACCCCCGCTTCCCACTGCGCTCCTCCAACCGCACCACAACTGGCTGGCTGACTCTTCAACTCACAGTTGTCTTTTGTCTGCAGAGATCTCACTGGATGTGGACGCAGACCGGGATGGAGAGGTGGAGAAGAACAATCCCAAGAAGGTTGGTTAGCTGGCCTTGACACTATCCTGACCGGGACATGGCAGGGGGTGGGGTCGGGGGCAGGGGTGGGAGGTAGACTTTCCGGGCACCGCAGTGACTGCATGGGGCATTCAGTCAGACCTGTCCACCAGAGAAGTCAGCTACCACTGCAGGAGGCTGAGGCTGACATCGGGCTGCAGAAGCAGCACAGCAGCAGGGATGGGCCACAGGCAAGCCAGGCTCCCTGCGGGATCAGCTTCCCCAGCAGGTGGGATCAGCTTCCCCAGCATGGGCCGGCCACAGAGCTGATAGAAGACAACTTCCTTGAATGAGAGGCTGCCCAGGAAGGCTATTTGTTTCCCCTGTGCCTCTACTTTTAAATTAAAGTGGTAGAGGGTGGTGTTAGCACACACCTGTAATTCCAGCGCTCAGGGGGCAGAGACAAGCCTGATCTATGTACATAGACAACTCTAGGCCAGCCAAGGCTATCTAGTGACACCTTGTCTCAAGAAACCAGATAGCCGGGACGGTGGTGGCGCACGCCTTTGATCTCAGCACTTGGGAGGCAGAGGCAGGCAGATTTCTGAGTTCGAGGCCAGCCTGGTCTACGGAGTGAGTTCCAGGACAGCCAGGGCTACACAGAGAAACCCTGTCTCGAAAAAAAACGAAAAGGAAAAAAAAAAGATAAATAAAATTAAAGAAGACCTGCAGAGGAGGCTCTTACCTGCCAGCGCTCAGGAGGTGGAGACAAGAGTGGATGTACATGGCCAACCTAAGCAAGCCCTGTCTTTAAGAGAGAGTGGGGGAAAGGTGCTTTATAGGGAAATCTCTTAAAAACAGATTGTGGGTCTTGATAATCCTGCACAAACTCCTCAGGAGGCTGAAGCTGCAGCTCAGTTGATTAGAGCGCCTGCCTTCAGTGCAGGAAACCCTGAGTCTGGTCCCTGGCATTGTCCTGAGGGCTAAGCAGCCAAGGCAAACTCATCCAGTCCCTTAGTGAGAATTTCCATACCTGGACCAGTGAAGTTCTCACAGTGTCTTTGTCCAACCTATGCATACCATTTCTATTAGCTAGTAGAGGTTGTGCATGCCGGGAATCCCAGATCTCAGGAGGTAGGGGAAGGAAGATGAGGGGTTGCAAGGCCATCCCTCTGCTACATGGTGAGTTAGACACCAACTATGTGAGACCCTGTCTCAAAGTAAGAACAAACTTATCTCTTGGATTCTAGGATCAGGTCAGGCCCACAGAAGAACAAAAACCTAAAGAGACCAAAGTTCAAGGAGGGGTCCTTCTCCTGGACACCTGCCATGGAGATCAGAAAGGCACCTTCAAGGAGGGCCCGATGCAGTAAGGCCAAGTGGAGCTGAAAGAGAAAGAGGGACCATTGTGGCAAAGGCCTGGGAGTTTCTGGGGTGCAGACAGGCATCCATGTGGGTAGAGCAGAGTGAGGGGAAGAGACCAGAAGCAGAGGCCATAGGTCTCACCAGCCTCACAGAAGATCGGAGAATCCAGGCTTTATCTGAATTAACAGTGAGGGCTTCAAACAGGGAAATGGCATGATCCAGCCGAAGTCTGCTCTAGGCACTGTGGCCACAGAATAGAAAGCAGGGCAAGGTGCCGGCCCCCTTGGGAGCACTCAGAGCGTGTCTGGAATCAGTCACCTCAAGCCTGTCTTAGAATGTCAGTTCCTGCCACCATCTCTGCCAGGCACGGTCATCTCACACCAGAGCTGAGGCCCACACGCCCCATTCAGCCTTCCTGTCTCTCTGTGCTCTTAAATATGGGTCATTTTCGGGTACTGGATTTGGTAATCGAGCCTTCTGGGTCCCAGCTGCTGTCCTGAGGGTAGGAAGTACTCCTTACCGTGTGTCTACCCCTCAGTATCCCACAGAGGCGGCACAGGGATGAGGCCAGGGGTGGCATTGACTGTGTCACTGCTATTGCAGGCATCCTGGACCTGGGGTCCTGAGGGCCAAGGGGCCATCCTACTGGTGAACTGTGACCGAGACACGCCCTGGTTGCCCAAGGAGGACTGTAGTGATGAAAAGGTCTACAGCAAGCAAGGTGCCAGTGGGCCACACTGGGGGACCGTGGGAGCATGGTGTTCTGTCCGGGGCAGGACAGAGGGTGAGGCAGGAGTATACTTGGGCCTACAGGGGATAATGCTCAAAATAAATGACTGCAAAGACAGTTCAACGGCGCCTGGATAGGCATGGGTAAAGAAAAGCCTGGAAGGGCCAGCAAGACGGCACAGAGGGTAAAAGTGTTCAGCAGCAAGCCGGATGATCTGAGTTCAATCCCTGATAAAGAGAAAGAACAGATTCCCACAAGGTGTTCTCTCTCTCTCTCTCTCATGCACTCATTCACACACGCACTCTCACACACACACTCTCATACACACACACTGTCACACACACATTCTCTCACACACACACACACTCTCTCACACACATACTCTCACACACACACACTCTCACACACATTCTCTCACACACACATACTCTCACACACATACTCTCACACACTCTCTCTCACACACACATTCTCTCACACACTCTCTCATACACACACACACTCTCTCACTTACACACACACACTCTCACATACACATTCTCTCTCACACACATTCTCTCACACACTCTCTCATACACACTCACACACACACTGTCTCACACACACACTCTCTCACACACACATTCTCTCACATACATACATACACTCTCACACTCTCTTTCACACACACACACACTCACACAAATAGATGTCAGGCAAATCTGAGTTCCAAGTCAATGTATGAGGAAAAAAAGACGAGAAAAAAAGAACGGTCCAAAGGGTTGACCAGTTCTCCCTGGAGAACTGGAGAATGTACCTGCCCCTCAGGTTTCCTGTAGTCACATGCATGAAAGAGGGGCCTTGAAAAAGCAATGGCAAGCCCGACTCCCACAGGATCCTCTTCCTAATCTCCCTTGTCTACCCACAGACCTCCAGGACATGTCTCAGATGATCCTGCGGACCAAAGGCCCTGACCGCCTGCCCGCCGGGTACGAAATAGTCCTCTACATTTCCATGTCGGACTCGGACAAAGTAGGCGTGTTCTACGTGGAGAGTGAGTCATTCCCCAACCCCCCAACTTGTGCAGCCACTGCCCTCCTCTCTGGGTACAGGTTCCCCGGGGCCATGGAGCCTACAGAGTGACTCACAGATACATATTTCTCTCTTCCCCTGAGAAGATTCCATGGCCTGTGTCTACACACTTCTCTCTAGCAGCCAGGGGAGGAAGTGAGGGTCCTGTGGCCTTTGTCATACCTGAGGCCAGATAAGCACCTACTCCAAGTAGTATCAGACCTTTCTGACTTTCAGAAGTCCCCAGAGGTGCCATCGCTGCCCTTCTTCCTCCTGGTGGTGACAGGGTGTCCTGGGTGCCACCATGCCCTCTACCTTGAAGCTGTTCATGTAAACCTGCTTATGCCATAGAGCCACCCTGGCGCCCATGCAGTAAATATAACTGTCCCCTCACCCCCACTGCCCTGGAGGAGATGCCCCTGAGTGAGGAAAGCATGTCAGAAGAAATGGGACAGATCGGGTCCCAGAGAATATCAGCACAGAGTCTACGCTGGCTAAGATTGGTCCAGAGAGGCCTCTCTGGGGAGTGGCATTTGAGATGAGACCCAAAGGCAATAATGAGGAGGAGATGTCAAGGAGTGAGCTCACCAGGGCTACAGCATACAGCAAACTCAAAAAGGGGGGCAGTTTCAGTTCTTCAGAGGAACAGCCAGGCCAGGCTAGATAGAGGTGTGTGCTGGAAGAGTGGAGGTCAGACAGCCAAGCAGGGAGGGCCAGAGCAAAGACAGGGTCTGCACTTTGTTCTTAGTGCAGAGGAGAGTCACCTCAGGGGTTTTGTTTGTTGAGACAGGGTCCTGTGGTTTCTGACTGACTCCCTCTGTAGGGGAGGGAGAATGACCTTCGCCTTCCGACCCTTCTGCAGGCAGAGTCTTGGATTATAGCTACACACTATCATTGCGCCCCATGATGTGGTGCTAAGGATCAAACCCGGGGCCTAGTACATGCTAGGCAAGCAGTCTACAGCTGGACCACATCCTCAGCCTCCAGAGGGTTTGGGGCAGAACTGTTAAAAATCTACCCATGTGAGGAGTTCCCTCTGTAAAGCACCCTTTGCAGTTTGTCAGGCATTGTGGAGTCTGCTGTCTGGAGCCCAGAGCCTTTGTTCATCCTGGGACCCCTTCTGGAGAGACCCTCTGGACATAGGCAGTCGCTGTTCCAGGGCCCTCACCTCCAGGAGTGACTTAGTTGGGACACCAATGGACAGAAGTCCTGTGATGCTCTGCTCCACCCTGGGCTCTGACCGCTCGCTGGTTGGAATGTCCCGAGTCAGGCTGGCTCCACTGCCCCAGGGAGCTGAGACGCTGATGTTTATGTGGTCCAGAGTTGCCATGCAGCAGAAGGGGACCAGGGGTGCTCCGTCTGGGCTTTGACTCAGCCTTGGCATTGACCTGTGGCTGGTAGTGATATCCTTGCATTCTTTAGCTGCTTCTCCACTTTGCTAACAGGAGTACACTCGGGGCTGACCTGCTCGCTCACAGCTTTCCCCTTCACTTGCCATTTGAGATGGGTCCTGAGCTGGCAAGAAAGGGCTCCTGCTGTGAGCGGATGGAAAGTGTCCCCTGGATGTCTTAGCTGGGCCACCATCTTTCAGGGAGGGTGGCTGCTAGGTTGGGGACCACCCTTCCTCCACTCACCCTACCCCACCCCATCCCGTAGACAGTTTCTCTCTAGATGCGGATTCCAAGTGTCTTAGTTGGTGCTCCTGTGATAAAATACTCTGGCCAAAACAATTTAGAAGAAAAAAGGTTTGTGCCATCTCTTCATCGTTCCAAGTTACCGTCCATCACAGCAGGAAAGCCACAGCGACAGCTCAGCTCTCTCCTCTCTTCGTTCTGTCTAGGGTCCAGCCATCAGATGGTGCCACCCACATTAACACGCCTCAGTTACCCCAATTAAGAAAATTGTTCACAGGGCAACCTAATCTAGACCGTTCCTCCTTAAGACTTCCTTCCCTTCCCAAGTGAGTCTACATTGTATCAAATAGACAATCAACCAGGGGAATACCTTGAGTTACCACAGCCCAGCGCAGAGGACAATGGATTTTAATCTTTTTCTCCCATGTGAGCATATGGGAGATTCTGTCTGATTCTGACTACCCTGTGTGTCATGTGTCATGTTACTTCAACGTCATGGCCTGTGTCCCGAGAGAGGCAGCCCAGTTCCCCACAAGGTTGTTACCAGCCAGTGGTAACCATAGAAAAGGGTTTTCTGGAAAATGGAGTCGGGGGAAATTGGCTAGCCATTTTATGTTACCTTAGTCCACGCGGAAAGATCAAAATTAGACAGCACTCAAGAGGTGTGATCACCCAGCCATCTTGGATTTAATAATCTCTTTGTTACAAGCCAACAGGTAGAATAGGTGAGGCAAAACCCCTCCCCTATGTTCGTCAGCATGCCAGCCCAATCAGCAGCTTCTTTAGTCTCTGTAGAGGCGGGACTTCCGATGTAACTGGAACTAGGAGCAAGGCTGCGTGGCAAATAGCAGGAGGTGGGCAGAGAGGTGTGGTTATGAGAGGCAGGCAGGGTTTGAAGAATCAGCCCTCAAGCCAGGAGGGTTACAAAGGTCAGGAGCAGGGCTCTGGGATACCCAAGGGTGGTCTCTGTATTGTATCACAGGCTGCATGGGGCCCCCGTTCTCATGCTCTCCAAAGCAACTGGCCCATGAGAAGCTCTCTATAAAACCGTAGCTATCGCTTTGGCTGGAATTATACAAACCGGTGATTATTAGGACCAGGGTGGACAGAAATCTCCAGTGCTCCTTGGAGAGCCTAGAGACTTTATCCTCCAGTCTCAGGCCTCCCCAAAAGTTGGAGACTTACCTTCTTCCACAAGGACATAGTAACCAACTTGTCCCCATTTGTCCAGGACCTCCCTGGGTTTTAGCACTGGATGTCTGTCATGCCAAGATATTCATCCATCGCAGGCAAGTTGAGACAGACGGTCATACTATCCGTCTCCTTGTCACTGAAAAGGTTGTGGCAAATCAGACCACGTGCTGGCCAGACAGGGCAGATGACTGAAGCTTAGGAGAGGCCAGGGGGCAGCTGGCAGGTCCAGCACAAGGACACTCAATAGGAGTGCATTGTTAGTGCCTGCAAGGACAGCCAGCCATGCCGGGGGTGGCAGGCTCTGCACCCAGTTGGGGGACTCTGACCAGCAATGGAGATTCTTTAAAACAAGGACCGTGTTGTTCTGGCCTGAGATTCAATCTGCCTAGTATTGGCACAAACTGCCAGAAAGCAGCCCCAGATAGAAAATGTATTGTGAATCACAGGGCATAATCTACACAGGGAAGAGAAAGCCGCCAGCCGCCAGCTGCCAGCCGCCGTGCAGAACAAATCCTTCCACCCTACCTCCCTCCCTCGGCTATGGCTCCTCTGTCCCAGGCCCTGTGAGAGCCTAGGGAAACTCGATAACTTCAGCTTCTGCAAGATCAGGGTGGCTTCGATGTTTGACATCACTCCCGTGAACACAGCTGAAGTACAGACTGTGTCCTGCGGATGTTGCCTAAAGGAGGGAGTCACCATGGATACACATCCCACTGGATCTGAGCAGAGATCCAGGCGCCCTAGGGCACCTGCCAGCCTTTTGGGTGAGAAGGATATCACTTTCTGTGCTGGCCTGTGATAGGACCCTTGGGATCTTCAGGGCGTGCACATCTCAGTGCTCGGCCCTGCCCCTAGGAGGCTGGAAGGCTGCTCCTGAGCCTTCTGTCTGGACGATATTAGATGGCAAAGTGCTGAGTTATGCAGCAAGGGACAGCATCACCATACCCTCCCCTCCCAGTCCCAGTCCCCTTAGGTCCCAGCTGTGTCACCCAGGGTTACCCGTGTTCCCAAGGCTACTGAAGACACTGATACTGTGGTGTCTGTAGTGACCCTGTAACACAGGGACTGCTGTCCCCCAGTTATCGATTGAGTGACCTGTTTTGAGAGGTGAATGCAATTCCTAGGTTTGTAACTTGCAAATGATGTCTGACCTGAAGTCCCTCTGACTCGGGAAGTGAATGAGGTCACCTGTTCGTGTGTCACTCAGAATCAGGCTCCAGGTGAGCACACTGTCCTAAAGGAGGTGCTATCGCAAGCCTGTGCTTCGGGCGACATCAGTCTTGACGGTTCTTAGTCATGTATCCCGGGAATGGGCCTGTTCCCTGTTCTAACCCTCAGGCAGCTGGTCACTAACCGATGTCATCCTTGCTGAAAGTACTAAGATGAACCTGATCTGCCCCTTCCAGATTTGCAGGGCGTAAAGAAGCTGCTTCGGGAACTCTGTAGGGCCCTAGCTCCAGGCCTTTGCCAATGCAAGTACCTCCCCCCTTCACATCCTAGCAGGCACCCTGCTGACCCATGGGGGGGGGGTGTCTCAAAGCCACTTCCCTCTGCTCAGAAGTCTCCCCTGCCCTTCCCCCCACCCTGAGTAACAGATAAACTCTCCACCCTGATGCTGCCGTTAGATACTGCCCACATCTGTCTTCTTTATCATGGCCCGAGTACCGCCCTTAGACACAGAGATCTTTGCTCATGCAGGTCAAAGAAATTCATTCGTGGGACCAGCCCTGAAATCCCGTGGGGCCTCACCCACAGGGGCTGATGGGAGTCATTACTTCATTCAACGGACATGTATTAGACACGACCATGTACCAGACAGGCAGATGGCCCAGCAGGGCTGTCTCTCACAAACATTTGCAGAGGCTGCCGTGGGGAAGGTCCACACAGACCCTGGCTTGCTCTGTGGGAATGTACCAAGGACCCCTTGAGAGGATTAAGGACACAAGTCTTACTTGTGCCTCTTCCAGGCAGAGGGACCAGCACTGTAAAGAGCTGGGAGTTTGACGGGGCAGGAACAAATGCCTTCCTTCCGACCAGAGAGCTATACACCATGGCTCCCATGATACAGAGAAGACAGCCTCAAACAAATGGCATGCTCTTGTTATAGTCACAAGACGAGAACAGGAACTAGGCATTTGCGATTCGATGCGGAGGCCCCCCCCGCCTAGCGATTTCTGCTTTCTGGGCCTGTTTCCTCCTCTGTAAAATGGGAGTAACACCTCCCTGTGCTATGCTAGCCATCCCATTCCCATCTGCTCTCCTTTCCTACGTGCCATTCCCAAAGCAGCTCATTTTCCAGATGAGGAAGCTGGCAGCCAGCAGGCACACGTGCTGAGACCATGGCGTTGACCCGTTCGCAGCATCCTGTGGTGTTTACTATTTGTGCTCTTTTCTCTGTGACTAAAGGACAAGCCACTCTGTCCCTTTCCCCCATCAGAGAGCTCCCTGGCTGGCCCCTGATGGAAGAGGGTCCTAACGTGGGTCCACTGCCCCCCACCCCCACAGACCCATTCTTCGGCCAGCGCTACATCCACATCCTGGGCCGGCAGAAGCTCTACCACGTGGTCAAGTACACCGGTGGCTCTGCGGAGTTGCTGTTCTTCGTGGAAGGCCTCCGTTTCCCCGACGAGAGTTTCTCAGGCCTGGTTTCCATCCACGTCAGTCTGCTGGAGTATATGGCCGAGGTAAGAGCAACAGGCCTCCCATGGGCAACCATGTATGTGCACGGCTCAGATGTGGGGATTTGACGGGGCAAGTATGAGTGAAAATGGAAGCGAATGAAGCCTAACCATGTGACTTTACAGTTCTGCAACTTAGTTTCCCTATCTGAAAAGGAAGGATAGGGGCGTCTATCCCCTGGGAATGAATTGATGCATGCAGAAGTACGTGGTATATGGAGCCAGAAAGATGGCTCAGCAGTTAAGAGCACTTGCTGCTCTTCCAAGAGAGCAGAGATCATTCGCCAGCACCAACCTGATGGGCACCTCACATCTGCGTGTAATTCTAACCCCAGGGAATATGAAGCCCTCTTCTGGCCATCATGGGCACTTGCACACACATCTACATAAACACGCACAAACACAAACCCACACATACATATAACAACACTACTTGGCACAGTTCCCAGCACACAGCAAAAGAGCTCAGTAAATGTATCATTCAGCCTCACCCACTAAGAGGGAGGTGGGACTGCATGCAGTCCCAGGGTGACTCTGTGGTGTTCCTCTTCTCTGCCCAGGGCATCCCATTGACACCCATCTTCACAGACACTGTGACGTTCCGGATTGCGCCGTGGATTATGACGCCCAACATCCTGCCTCCTGTGTCAGTGTTCGTGTGCTGGTAAGGGTCAGGCATACCTCACACAGGCAGGGTGACCCGGTGGCCGAGAGCTGGGCTTCAGGGTCAGACCCACCTAACTCCAACTCCTGTCTCTGCCACTTAGCAGCTATGTGACCTGAAGCCATTCAGGTGACCTCTCTGTGCCTCAGCTTCTCTGAAGTGCGCATACCCCAGCCTGGTTGTGAGGACTGAGACGATGCCTCTGCATTGATGCATTTATTCTGTCTCAGGCTGTGTGCTGCAAAAGCCACACTTCTCCGGTCTCTTCTCTTGGCCCTCCATTGTGTAGGGCGAGGTTCTTGCTGGGCAGTGGTAGTCCTCTCCTTTTTCTCACTGATTCAACCACATTTTCCTGAGTATCTACTATGTGCTTGGTAGCACTGCAAGGTGATGAACAGGAAGGGCAAGAAATACCTGCGTGTGTATGCCTGACACTGTCAGAAGGGACTCTCTGCCCACCTGTACCCTTCATGCCAGCGTCTCCCGTATCCCGGGCACAGTTCTTTCTAGAATTTGGGGAGTCAGAGAGGACCTTGAACATGTGGGGTGAGAGGTCCCTTCCTTTTCTTATTTATCCATGATCTTGACAAAAGCTGTCTAAGAGGGTGGGGTTATATGGCCCGTGGTCCCAGTGACCACTACAAAGTAGCTGTGGATACAGGCAGGGCCTCGTCATCACAACTCACTCTAGAGTGCTAACAGCTGTGACCACCCAAAATGGGTGACGCTCACCACCACCCCCCATGCTTCCTCCTGGCCTCTTTCCCAATGCCCCCCAGCATGAAGGACAATTACCTGTTCCTGAAAGAGGTGAAGAACCTGGTGGAGAAAACCAACTGTGAACTGAAAGTTTGTTTCCAGTACATGAATCGCGGTGACCGCTGGATCCAGGTGAGGGGTGAGGGGCCAGAAGGGGCTTGCCGCGAACACCCTGGTACCCAGCTGCCCATGCGTGTGTGTGGCCCCCTCTGTCTGCACAAGAGCACAGAGACCTGAGAAAGCAAGTGTGGCTTCCTGCAGCAGGCTACACTGAAATCATCTGTATGCATCCACGGGGATTAGGGACTGGCTCACGGGGAGTACTCTGTGGCGGTTACAAAGAAAAAGGGCCAGTCTGTGACAGAGACACAGAAAACGCTTGACTTGTTCCTTTGAAGGAAGAGTGTTTAGGATATGGTTACTTGTGTTTATAAAATGAGGCTGGGCAGCCATAGCTTATGCTACCCAGCACTTGGGAGGCAGAGGCAGGTGAATCTCTAAAGTTGGAAGCCAGCCTGGTCTACAGAGTGAGTTCCAGGACAGCCAGGGCTACATGGAGAAACCCTGTCTCAGAAAAATAAAACAACAACAACAGCAACAACAAAAATAAGGTCGGTGTCTCCAAGAGATAATTGTGTGATCTTGTGACGGACAGAGGCAGTCTGTTGGGATGCTCTGCTGTCCACTGCTCACAGGGAGGCAAGCTGGGTGGGTACCGGAGGCAGGCTGAGGATGACACGTACTTCCCCAGCCAGGCTTTGTGTTTGTGTTATTTTTGTGTTAAATCATATAGTGATTATTGGGGGGGAGGGGTGCATACACCACAACCCACACATGGAGGAGGTCAGAGGACAACTTGGACTCCTCCTGTCCTATGAGTCTAGGGGACCACACTCAGGTCATCGGCCTTGGCAGGACGCTCTTTTATCTGCTCAGCCACCTCCTCCGTTTGCTTTGATGTTTGAGCCAGCCTCTCACTTTGTGGCCCAGGCTGGCCTTATATTCCTAAGCTCCTGGCCTCTCAGAGCGGTGAGACTGTAGGTGTATATACTGTCATGTTTGTTTAAACTTCTGGCCTCTCAGAGTGGTGAGATTGCAGGTATATCCTGACCCGATTATTTGTGCGGTTTAGTTTGGTTTGGTTTGGTTTGGATCTATAATAAGGTCTCCCATACCCCAGGCTGGCCTTGAACTCACTGTGTAAGAGGGCATGGCCTTACACTTTTGGTCCTTCCTGCACTCATTCCCCCAAGTGCCAAGGATTCCACAGGCATGTGCCAGCATGCTCAGTGTATGCAGTGCTGGGACGTGAATCCAGGACTTCATGTTAATGTTCGCCAGCTCTATCCCCTGGCTTACATTCCCAGCTCCTTGGTTTGTGCTTTGAGCTGTTTTTTGTTGGTTTTGTTGTTGTTGTTGTTGTGTTGTTTTGATTTTTAAAGCCAGGGTCTCAATATGTAGCCAAGGCTGGCCTCATACTCTCTAGCCTCCTGCCTCTACTTTCTGAGATCTGAGATTAAATTCCTATCTATCATGTCCCAGATAGCCCTGGGTGCTGCCGAAGCTGACAGCTCTCCCTGTTCTCCCCAACAGGATGAAATCGAGTTTGGCTACATTGAAGCACCCCACAAAGGCTTCCCAGTCGTGCTGGACTCCCCTCGAGATGGGAACCTGAAGGACTTTCCCATTAAGCAACTCCTGGTGAGATGCTGCGGCCCACCTTGGGGAAAACACTGGGGACTCTTAGAGGGCAGCATAGTCAGGAGATGTGGAACATCCCAAGATAACTCGTCTCCCACTCAGGGCCTCCGTTTTCTCATCTGCAAGATGAGTCAGTGGGCCCTGTGGTCCGATGCATTCTCTAAACTGGGAGCGTTGCCTTGTGGGAAATGAGAACCGTGGGAGACAGAGCAAAGCCCAGGTCCAGAGGCCTTGATGTGGTTGCTGTCCCAAGCTTCCAGCTTGTAGTAAGTTTCAAAGAGGCGAGACAGAAGTTGACAGAAGTCAGTGTTCATCGGGACTTTGTGATGTGAGTTTCAATGTTGTGGGGTTTATTAAAGCAGCCCGACTCCTCGCCATTCTGGGACGCTATTATCGCCTCCACATTACGGCTTCAAGCCACGCGGAATAGTGAACTATGTCTCTCCACATCCCCACCTTCACTTTGAGCCAGAAGCCCGTGCGGAGCACGTTATAGAGATAGCAACAGATCTGGCTTTCCCACGGTCACATGAGGGACAGACTCTACTCTAGATGCTGGGCCATTCAGAGGTGACCCTGCCCAAGTCCCCTCTGGAGATGTGGAAGAAGCAGTGTGTGAGCCCCACTCTGGGATGACAGAGGGACATGTCCTGAACAGCACCCCATATCAGAAAGGGGACCTCAGACAGACTTCATAGCCTCAGAGTACACGTCTGTAGAATAGGAAGATGTCACCCAGGATCGTTACTCTATCAAAGGCATGCCAGAGCCACCAAATCTGTGCCTCATCAGTGGCTCTCATGGTCTGGAGGCTGCCCTCGGCGGCCCTCCGTTCGAGGGCTGTCCATTTTCCCTGGCACTGGAGGAGCGGGCCATCAAATAGACCACCCAGGACCACCACAGGCAACGGGAATGGGAACCAAGCTCAGAGCCCTGTCCTTTCTCTTCCCCTGGCCTCCACCTGTCCTCAGTCCTCCAAGCTAGCTTGGTGCCAAGGCCCAGCCTGCATTGTTCCCAGAGGCCAGGCCAGGCCCGGCTTTGTGGTGCGTGCCTGCCAGCCTGTGTGATGCTGTAAAGCCCCAGCTGCCACCTGTGGCCAGCTCACACATGGCCAAAGAGGGGCCCCAGGCGAGAACGTGCTAAGCTGCTGCCATGCACCACGCCGGGCGTGCCTGTCCCTTGAGCCTCTTAGTTCTCTAAGGCCACACCTGCCTACCACACAAAGTTCTCTTGGTTGGTTAGGATATTTTAGTTATTCCCTTGCTCTAGTACAAACTCCCAAACAAGATCCCTATATTTTTATCAAAAAAGAATAAATATATATAAAGGGAATCTTAAAATCCAGGGAGAGGTGGGATCTTCCCTTCTTGCATTCAAAATCCAGTTTACTGAAGTGCTATACTGAGGACGAAGAGTCCGGCATTGGGCTTGATGGACAGATGCAGTTGTTTGGATGGGTCATGTAGTGAGTATATCAGTCTGCTCTCAGTATATAAGGCTGCAGTGACAAACAAGCCCCAAACTGCGGTGACTGACAACAGCCAGTCTCTCCTGCTGTTCACAGCCTTGACGGATGACTGGCTGTCTCTCTGAGTCCTCATCCTAGAGCTACACAGCCTGGCTGAGAGCTGCCACTCCCTAAGTGTGGGGAGAAGAGAAAGTGAGCAGACACATGCCAGAACGCTGGCCAATGGCCCATCTTGCTCATATTACATTGGCCAGAGCAAGTCACGTGACCCTGAGTTCAGAAGAAGAACTTCTGAACTGAAGGGAGATGGCAGAAGTCATTCACAGTAGGTCAGGATGCACAATTCTCTCTCTGGAGAGGTCTAGCAAACCCCAGGGGATAATCCGTTTGCTACCTTGCCCCCAGCCTTCTAGCTGAAGGCCTCTCGCAGAAATGGAAACCCAAGTTCAGAGAAATTCTGAGATGGCCAGTAAGACCAACAGGTGCCTGTACCTACAGAGCCAGGCCCAGGCTGGCAGAGACGGGGTGCACAGACATCACACCCATACTTACCTGTCAGCACTCTCACAGACTTCCTGACTGCAGTTAGGGGCCATGGGTCACACCTATCCTTGAGGTTGAGACTCCAGGGTGCTAGACTGCATGAGCTTGTCACCTGAGAATGGCTGCCCAGGAAGAGGGCTCCTGGATGTAGGGGACTAAAGGCAAATGTGTGTCCTCTCTCTCCCCAGGGCCCGGATTTTGGCTATGTGACCCGGGAGCCCCTCTTTGAGACTGTCACCAGCCTCGATTCCTTCGGGAATCTGGAGGTCAGTCCCCCAGTGACCGTGAACGGCAAGGCATACCCGCTCGGCCGGATCCTCATCGGGAGCAGTTTCCCTCTGTAAGATAACCCAGGGTGTGTCTGGGGGTAGGGGGCAGGCACAGGGCCATGACTGTCTCTTTAGGAGTGTATGTACCTGGAGTGAATCTAAGGGAGAAATATCTCCTTCAGTCTGTAAATCTATAACAGCCGTGGGAAGAAAGCCAGGTTAGCTCTTACGTCTCCATATAAAGTAAAATCTGGCTGGGTGGTGGTGGCACACGCCTTTAATCCCAGCACTTGGGAGGCAGAGGCAGGCGGATTTCTGAGGTCGAGGCCAGCCTGGTTTACAGAGTGAGTTCCAGGACAGCCAGGGCTACACAGAGAAACCCTGTCTCGAAAACAAACAAACAAACAAAAAAAAAGATTTAAAGTAAAATCTGTATACCCACTCAACATGACCCAAGAATCCTCTTCCACAAATGGGACAACGTGTGGTGAGATGTAAGCCGGTGGGAAAGGGGTGTGGGACTCTATCAAAAGTACGCTGGCAGAGGAGAAGGGGGAGGGGTGCCTGTAAATGAAAAGGAAGAGACAAGCCATGTCTCACAGGCATGCATCCCTGGCTCCTTTGGCTGC